>NC_063169.1:19409538-19728288 GCF_023159225.1 Perognathus longimembris pacificus | reverse complement strand
AGGTTGAATGTAACATGATTGGTAAGAATTTAATGTCTATGAGAATCAATCAGCTTGAACAACTGAATAGAAGCAAGTCAGTGATGTATTTATTATAAAGTTAGTTAGCATTTGAAATGTCATATTTAATTTTTATGTTTTTAAATGTGCAATGTAAGTAGGAAATGGAAAGAGTTGGGAAAAAATCATATTAAGCCTGACCCAAAGAAACATTAGGATGCTTGGTTTCCCTCCTTTGTAATAATTAATTTATATTTCGGATGGTTCTAGCAGAGGATCACAATAGCTCAATAGCTATGTCCATATTACCTTATAAAATGATGTGAATTGAAATGAACTACAAGATATGGAAATGAGGTTTTCTTTTCTTAGTGAACTTTATGCAGTTATTTCTTTTTTGTTTCTTTCATTATTTTCCCTTTAGTTTACCCTGTTGTCACTTTTTAATTTTGGTACCCTTTGTATTGTATATAAGTTTATCTAATTTGGGGATGGGAAAGGGAATCACAGAAATGGTGAGACAAAGAACAATGCAACAGTGATACTCACACGACACCATGTTGGAACTGAACTTTACAACTTGATGGGGAGGAAGTGGGTGTAAATGAGGAAGGGCATAACACTGTTCAAAAAGAAATGTGCTCATTACCTTACTTATGTAACTGTAACCCCTCTGTACATCACCTTTACAATAAAAATTGTAATTAACACTGGAAAATTTAATACCTTTATAAAGTTTATAAACTATCATTTGGAACACATCTTCCTGAGATCAGTCCAGACTCTTTAATGGCTATGCCATTTTTAGGAAAGTTGTTTAATCTTTGTGTGTCTAATGTCCTCACACATCCAACAAGGAGGACAAAATGCTATTAATTTGATAAATACCTAGAAAGGTTCCGCCATACAGTAGTACTTATACAAGTATTTATAGTTATTTTAGTTAATAATAACCATTTGCCCAATGCAGTTTATTCTTAATACCAACAAATCAAATGGTGGTTCACCTTCTTTTTACCTGACGATCTCTTATAACTCAAACTATTTATTTGTTACCTATCATTGTTAACTATCAGTAGCTGAGTTGTATTTTCCTGCCAATTAAAACTTTATTATTAAGAATTATATTTGAAAAAACCTAATTAAGTAAAGCAAGATGAAATATGATTAAGAAGGAAGCCAGTGTTTGTTGTACAGTTACCATTGTACTTCCTAACTTCTCATTTAGAAGAGTTCAGAATTAAATAAGTAGTACGCTTTTAATATTTTTCAGGCAAAGAAACTGAAGTCAAAATTATGAAATTTGGCAGAAGTAACAGTGGTGGATCTAGAGTATCTGTGAATGGTGGTGGTAATTTTATTTGCAGTTCAGATTCAACCTGAATGTTAAAGCTAAAGTTCCCCAAAAGGCTGCTGCTTTTGAAGATGACACTTGGTTGAGAAGATTGATCTGAGAGGCGTTTTCTGTTTTCTTTGCAATACTTGTCAGCAGCCTCTGAGCCTACATGTTATTGCCCTTGCTAAGCAACCTGGTCTCTAATTACTATATGTCTCTATGATTGATTATTTGTAATTGAACCTTGATGAAAGAATTTTTAAGCATTTTAAAAAGTATATTTTTTTGCAAAGGACATCAGCTTCTCATAGAAAAAGATGTGGAATTAAATCCCCTCCCCACCTCCCCGCACACAAATTGCTTAATGGTCCATATGTAAGTATAGTAATACTATGGAACAATTCTCAAGCACCTGCTCAAACTGTATTTACCTAAATAGATTTTTAGCTAGTGGGAAGTGGGGCTTCTCAGACTTTAATGTGCAGGTGAGTCCATCACCTGTGGGTGCTGCGAAATTGCAGATTCTGTATTAGTAGTTTATGGTCCTTTTTGGAGACTCCATTTCTAACAAGATCCCACTTTTTTGCCTCAGCTGCGTCTCTCACCACTATGTTCTGAGTAGCAAAGGCTGAAAAAATCATAAAGATCCCATCCAGTACTTGATAATATGAATATGAAGATTATGCTGCTTCAGAAAGCACTGTGACCATGGTTTAGAGTCCATCTCAGTGATTTTCTGGCTTCTGCATACAAATATATGCAGCACCAATTCAGCACAGATTGTTGGCTATTGTCTTTATATGGTGGTGTCAAAGCTTTGTGGCAATGCTATCAGCATCTAGACTTGAATCTGTGTATGCTTAGTAGGTATTCCTCAGAAAGGCTCAATATAGTTATGTCAGGAATCTGTTTTTCTGTCATAAGATGTGTGGGGGGGCGGAGGGGGGATAGGGCGTGAACTCTGGGCTTGGGCACTGTCTCTGAGCTCTTTTGCTCAAGGCTGGTGCTCTGCCACTTGAGCACTTCTGGATTTTTGGTGGTTAATTGAAGATAAGAGTGTCACAGACTTTCCAGCCCGACTGGCTTTTAACTGAGATTCTCGCGTCTCAGCCTCCTGAATAGCTAGGATTATAGACGTGAGCCACCAGTGCCTGGTTGAGATTTTTCTTCTGACAGGAAACTAATAGATTTTGAGTTCTAAATAGAAAATTGAGTATTCAAAAAATTGTCTTTGCCTTTGTGACTAGGAACTCCTCACCCCTGTTCTGCCTCCAATCCAATCAAATGAATAGATCACTTGGGATATAGTGGTATATTACATGTAATTGGAAATGATTTAGTGCTTTGTCAGTTTGAAAAGTATTCAAGATGCCTACTTTATGAGCTTTATTTTCTTTCCTGTATTGTAAACAGCATTTTGTGGTCATCTTCTATCATAGAAAAAAGAGAAAAAAAATGTATGGTCAGAGCAGGGAGACAAAGGACCACTACTTGAATTAAAAAAACAACAACACTTTAATTATAAGTGTATTTTAAAATTGACATTCTTATTGAGACAATTATAGTTTCATATGGAGTTGTAAGAAATACTACAAAGGTGTGTTTACACTGTGGAAATAAAACTCATCTGAATGAGAACAAACAAGTTACTTTTTCCACATTGCTAGCTCAAAGGAGATGGCTACTATCACTTGCATGGGTTTGCCAACGACGCAAAGATAGATGGAGAAGGGAAGTTTCATGGTGGGACAAAGGGAAGGACTCAGGTGGGCTGTGATGAAAAGTTGTGAGTATGAGGAGCCACTTGTGTGATGAGCTTAAAGGGCATAGGTTACTTTGTTCATTGATCCTGAACTGAAAGTGTGGCAGGTCAGGAAAAAAAAAAAAAGGAATTCTTGCAATTATGAATGGAATCGTGAGGGGCCCTTGCAGGTCGCTGTTGTCCTATGTGATGCGGCATGGTCATTAAGTGTGCAGTCCCACAACATCGTCCGACTTCTCCCAATGAAAATGGCAAGACTGTGCCAGTCAGGATATTATTACTATGAGGATGTTGCTGCAATCTACCGACCTTATTCAGTTCAGTTCTCTCTCTCTCTCTCTCTCTCTCTCTCTCTCTCTCTCTCTCTCTCTCTCTCTGTGAATTTATAAAATCTTGTCATGTATTCAGAAAAGTATCCTCAGAAACAATGAAACAGACATTCAAACACCATATGCACACCTTGTGTGATTCTTCTATAGGGACCGTTACTGCTGCCTTCTCAATGGCCCTTTGCTAAACTCTGCTAGCCACGAGTTAGCTCTCTGTTTGTAAGATTTTGTTATTTCAGAAGTGTTTCATCAGTAGAATTAAGCTTTGTATGGTTTGAGGGATTGTGTTTTGACTGTACTTCACACAATCTTCTAGTAGGTCCTAGTTTGCTTTTTAATGTCTGAAGTGATGACTGTGTAATTTCTTCCTGTAAAATATTAAAATTGCAAAAATAAGGTTGTATGTTCCTTTTCCCAAAAGTGCTTTCCATCTTAGCTCATTCCTAGAAACTATTAAATGTCTATTTAACCCTTTGCTTGTTGAAATTCACTATACATACTAGCAAAATGTTGCTACTAAAAAAGCTCCAGTGAATATTTTGCTGTACTTGCCATCCTATTTGTATGTGCCAACTTTTTTCCATTCTTAAAACCTGGAAATGATGGGGAATAGAAAATACGAAGTTTGAATTTGAGTAGCTATAGCCAATGTTTCATTTAAAGTCACTGTATCCATTTTACACCTGCTTGTAGCATCCCAAATGATAATTCATTCAGTCTCTACAGGTAACAGATATTATTTTTTCATTTTTTCCTTATTTATTGTCAAAGTGATGTACAGAAGGGTTACAGTTTCATACATTAGGCATTGGGTACATTTCTTGTACTGTTTGTTACCTCCTCTCTCATTCCTCCTTCCCCTCCCCCTTTCCCTCTCCCCCTATGAGTTGTTCAGTTGGTTTGCACCAAATGGTTTTGCAAGTATTGCTTTTGGAGTCGTTTGTCTTTTTATCCTTTGTCTCTTGAGTTTGATAATCCCTTCCACTTCCCTAGTTCTGATACCAGTATGTACAGTATCCAGTGTACTCAGATAAGATATAGTGATAGTGTGGGTACAGCCACAGGAAGGGGATATAAGAGGATCATCAACAATAGAAGCTACGGTTTCACATGGCATAGCTAACAGATTTTAAAGATTTATTTTTTCTGTGATTTAAATATTGTTTTAACTTACATTGCTGTAGTGAGGTCATTAATAAGGATGAATATGCTTTAAATATGTACATATATACATATACTTGGAATTATTAATATTGTTTTCAATGTTTGTTTTGTGGCATTCGTTTCATGTTCCTGATCTATTTATCATTTGTTTGTTTTCTTATTTTTTTCTTTTAGATTTAGAAGAGTTTAAAATTCTGGATAGTAATCTATTTTTATTCTATGAACACTTGCATTCATACAGACATACAGGTTATATTCTATAGCTAATCCACATCTACTTTAAATAACGCAATTTGCACACTTTAATATTTGACGTTCAGTTTATTACTCTAATTTTTTGTATGTTTGAAGGTGTTTTTTTATCACTCTTTGATATGCTTATCTGTGTGTGTGTGTGTGTGTGTGTGTGTGTGTGTGTGTGTGTGTGTGTGTGCCAGCATATACAGCTTGTTGATTGAAATGAATTCTCAGTATTTCATTAATATTTTATATGGGCTGGCCTCCAACTGAAACCCACCTGATATCTATTTCCTAAGTAGGTGGTATTACAGGCATGAGGCACCGTACTTGGCTTTCTATCATTCATTTAAACTCCCCCTCCCCCATTTTCTTATAGTTTTATTGCATTCTAACTTTTATAGGCTTTGGGGCATATTTTCCATGTACATGCTCTACTTTCAGCTTGTCTTCCTTATCTGTACAGCTGAGGTATCTAATCTTGCCTTTGACTACTTCTAAGAGGTTGCAAATATTAAATGTTAGGAAGATCAAAGTGCTTTGCATCTGTTGCCAGTGTCACTTCTTTATGATTCCTGTGGACAGCTTCAACTTCAAAAGTGTTGGGGAACTGAAAGTTCACTGAATCCCAAATACTGAATTTAAAAGAGAATGTGTATGTAAACAATAAAGCTCGCAGGGACTTCACCTGCAAATAATTCAGATAGATTTTTAATTCTGCCTAAGACACATAAATAGAGCCAAATTTGATGATGTTTCTGGAGCCAAATTTGAAACTATCAGCTTCAAATCAACTAGAAATGTATTTCCTGTGGCAATAAAAGATTGCATGATTTTTGTATTTTTGTTTATGTGGTACCAAGGAATTGAACCAGGGCGTCATGCATGCTAGGCAAGCACTCTACTATTAAGACACATTCCCAGCCTTGCATGATTTTTTTTATAGTAAAGTTATTTAAAAATAGTTTTTGTCGAAATATCTTGGGTCAAATGGAAATTCTTTGGCAACTTACAACTTTGGCAACTCTCCAGCATTTAGTAGTATAACTGTTTTATTGTTTCCAATAGAAGTTTGAATTTTTAAAGTCTCAAGTAGATTATGTCATAGAGAAGATAGGCTACAGAAAAAATTATGAAGGCCTTGAGATTTTCGAATATTGATTGTGCAACAATTTCACATTAAAATTATTCAATATAATACATAACTCATCCACTTTTTCTTCCTGTTGTATTGATAATTTGTACAGAACTGTTCCAAAGCATAACAGGTTGACAACAGGAGCTCAAGAAGTGCAAATAAAGAGTGGATGTCATAATAATTTTCTGAGAAAATATTCTCTAACTTTTCTTGTATTTAATAACTAATTACTTGTGCTTTCGTACTTATAGTACCTTATTTAGATTTGTTCACTGACATCATAGTCAAGTGTAACAGGCTGCTTATTTTGTTTCACTGAGTGGCTACCTTGCAGGTATTTCAAGCCCAGCGGAAAAAAACTCAAATTTGGTTTTTAAATTTCCACATTTTCCTTGTCTGAATTCCTTCATATGGTCAATGGTTTACCCATCCATTATTCAAAAAGAAATTTATTGATTGTACTGGTACTGGCTCTTGAACTCAGGGCCCTTGTTCTCAGTTTTAACGACTCCAGTCTGGAACTATTTAAGCTACACCTTCATTTCTGGATTTTTGGTAATTAACAATCTCATGGACTTTTCTGCCCTGACTGGCTTTGAACCCCAATCTTTGGATCTCAGCCTCCTGAGTAGCGAGGATTACAGTGTGAGCTACCAGCTCCCTACTAAAGAAGACAGTTTTCAGTCTCCAGTAGATATCCCTGCTGAGGGTCATCCTGGACTACATATTGAAAGCTTGCCTCAAGGCGGGGGGGAGGGAAAGGGGGGGAGGGAGGGGGGCATGAGGGACAAGGCAACAAACAGTACAAGAAATGTATCCAATGCCCAACGTATGATACTGTAACCTCTCTGTACGTCAGTTTGAAAATAAAAATTTGAGAAAAAAAAAATTCCCCTAAATAGAACAAAAACTGTGAAGTCCACCCCTGAGAGGCCTCCATGCAGATGCCCCCACCTGTTTAAGCCTGGGCCTAGTACCTGAGTTACCTAGGTAACTGGCACACCTGGAGGCAGTTACCTCCTCCTTCTCTGAGGTCACATCCAATCCACCTGACCATACCTCCCACCTTTCCCTATATAAGCCAGCTCAACATAGTCCCCTTTCTTTCCTTTTCTCTCATACTCTTTCTTGCTCTTTTTCCTTCCCCTCTGTCTCCCCATGCCTCCATCTTGTGTGGCCTGGCAGTTTGCTTTCCCCTAATAAACTCCTTTCTGCCTGAACCATGTGGCCAGTTTCCTTTCTGGTAAACTTTACAAAAACAACAACAAAATTTGTATAGATGTCAAATTATATACAATGTAGAATTTAAAAAAGAAATCATGCAGTTATATTTTATTCTAGTTTTATCTCCTATATCCAATCACTTGCCAATGATTTTTGATCCCACTTTCTAATTTGTGAAATCATCCCTTCTCCTTCCTTTTGTTCCAACATAAGAATGTTCACACTAGTCCATCCTACTTTATTCTCATTCATCTTGTCTTCTCTGCTGATGTAGCCTTTTCCCTCAAGGCAGATCCTAATGCAAGAGCTCTAATGGTGGTGGCACATTTTGAGAGGTGATCCTAAGGAACAGGAATGAACAACTGACAAGAGGGAAATGAGCAAAACAGGAATAATCTAGGTGTGGGTTATCAGGCTGGAGCTCTCACATATTTCATAAGTTTACATCCAAGAGCTGGGAGCAAGAAACATTTACCTACTAACTTTTAATTCCATTGCCCAAGGGTTTCTGACTAGGTGTTAACTCACATGTTTCCTGGATTCGTTGTTGACAGATGCCAACTTCTGTTTGTGGCAGAGAAGTTTGATTGTAGAAATCAGAAAAATAGAATTGGCTTCATGAATATTTCATCTGTGAACCCACAGGGGCAAAGACTTTGAAGGTCCTGATGCTTGGTTCAGTGTTGTGTTCCCTTTGTTTTGAAACTCATACATGTTTATGAATAAGAAATGTTGTGTTTTTGCTTCCTGCTGGACCTTACAGACTATGTTTTGGTAGAGGAATAAACATTGTGACAATGAGATGAAGTCCTTTCCAGCTACACTTGAGGGCACTGGGCTTCCGCAACAAAGTTGCAATCAACGGTTAAGCCAAGTGAGTATGAAATGGGGCTAAATGGGGGCCTCTGTGTTTTGCTTCTGTATCTGAGTTTGTTTCTATCCATAGTAATATCAGGCAATGGTGATCCAGTGAAGCCTGGCATACATCCTGCTGGAAAAGTGAAAAGCATGCTCTTCAATATCTTCAAGACAGATAAACCTTGGACCATTCAGCTTTGATCAGTCCCCAAGGAGAAATTCTGTAGGCTGTGATTGAGATTTGCTGCTCTGGTCACTCAGATTAAATGGGAAGTTACCTTCTAACTTCTTCAACTTAAATTCCCAAATTTTATTTATTTATTTTTTTTGGCCAGTCCTGGGCCTTTGGATTCAGGGCCTGAGCACTGTCCCTGGCTTCTTCCCGCTCAAGGCTAGCACTCTGCCACCTGAGCCACAGCGCCGCTTCTGGCCGTTTTCTGTATATGTGGTGCTGGGGAATTGAACCTAGGGCCTCGTGTATCCGAGGCAGGCACTCTTGCCCCTAGGCTATATCCCCAGCCCAAATTCCCAAATTTTAAATGAGGTGCTTATAGCAACTGCAGCTGAGGAGGTACATTCCACCAGTGTGGTGTAGAACATACAGAGCAGTAAGTGGGTGAAGAACCCACTACTTCAGCTCGTCTTCTTTTCTCCTGTAATATGGTGAATACCATTCCATTCCTAAACTTTTAGCAAAGTAAGGAAGGATATCCACGAAACTGATTGTAGTTATCTTTTCATTAGTATGGCCTTCATCTCTATAACATCTTTTGGATATCATATCTTCACCACTAGAACAGATCTAAAGGAACAAGCAAAAAGAAGGTTTTTCTTTGAGTGTATAATCTCGTTCAAATATACCGTACCTGTTTACTGGGAAAGCACATCAGAAATCTTACAAATATTTAGGAGATATGAGTGCTTTAATTGGTGTTAAGGTGAATTTTTATTTTTTGGAAAGCTAATAGGAGAAAAAACTAGAAATAACAAAGCAAAACTAATTTAACTTATTCTTAAATGACAAATTTTCCATACACTAGGGAGATTTCAATTATTATTTTTGATGACTAGGCCAATAGTAACATGATATGAAGAGGGTTTGGGGCTATCTTCTTCAACTACAACTTCCTATCTCATAAACTAAGTGACTATGACCTCTGCACAGTATTGTGCTCATTGAGTTGATGGTATTGTTTTTGGATTCCAATTTTACTGAAAATCTAGAGACAAAAATCACCAATTTCTTTTTTTTCAATTGTGAAATCATTGACTTGATTAGGATACCTGTCATCTCAAATATTTATCAATTTGTCATGCTGAAAACCCATAATATTCTCTTTTGTCTATGTTGAACCTTTTGGCATTTGATTATAACTGGTAGTCACCTTACTGTTTAATAGCACAACAGAACCAAGTTTTCTTAGCCAGCTATAAAATCCAATTCACCAACGTCTTCCCTTTCCTCATCCTCTGCCTCTTTCCCTATCTCTTGCTCCCTCCTCTTTCCTTCTTTTCTTCCTCATTGTGAAGCTATGAATGAAGAAACAGTGATTACAAATGACAATTGGTTAAGAACGATGAGAAATGGATGCCAAAATTTTCTTTGATGGGGGATGAAGCTGATTTTCCTTAGATAATGGAAATAGCTACTATCTGAGTTTTTGTGCTTTTTAAGTCTCTAATTGTTGATGTGTGTACTGGTTAAAGTAAATCTTTGTGAAGAGAAAGGTCAAAGAATTGAACAAGATTTTATCTTCATCTTAATTTGTGCAAATCATGTGTTTAGATACATATTCAGAGTAGTTGCTTCTATAGGGCTAGATTTATAAATAAGATTAGGAATAATTTATGTGGAGATGAGAGGGCATTATTATTTCCTGTTATTTCTTTCTAAAAGAAGCAAACAGCTATACTTCATTGAACACTAGATATTTCTTCGTGTCACTATTGTAAATTAACTTGTGATGTCTCCATGAAAAGTGATGACAAATTATTTTTGAGAAATGTAGATACATTCATCATCATCAGTTGTGACCGGCTTTAGTGAAGATGTCTCTCTGGAAATTCAGTGTTCTAGATGAAAATGCTTAAGAACAAAAACAAAAAACAAAAATACAAGTATTTTTGTTCGAAGTTGTCACAGGAGTGCGTCCACTTTTAATTTGGAAAGTGAGGTCAGCGTCAGCTGGTGTCTTTCTGGAGCACAGGGTGCTTGCTGTAACCAATTAAGAGACTATTCTCAAGAGGCAGCACTTCTTCATTCTGCGGGCAGGTGGCGCTGTGGGGCAGTAGGTACAGTCTTGTGCAAGGCGTAAAAACGTCTGCTCCTGACCTGACAATTTAATTGGTGTTGCTGACCCTAGTAACAGATTCTACTAGAAGTGTAAAAATGAACTTATTTTTACAAATTTCAAAAAATTCTATTTAACTTTAGTTAAATAGACCATAATCTTCACTTTACAGGAGAGGCTTCTATAGTAACGAATTCATTGTAAAAGAGTGGATATAAAATTCATGGTTTCCTAAATTTACTAATGTGCTTTATCGTAAATGGCTCTAATCTTATAAACACTCTAAAGTGTTAAAAAAAAAGTCTTTGTCCTCAAAAAGTACTTTTTGTTCTTTTCTCCCCCAAAGACAGTTAAAATCATTCTTGTACTAGCCAACTTTCTTCTCTCTTTCCTCCATCCCCCCACGATGAGGTAATTTGGCGCTCTCCTCTGCTTTTATAATGACTTCACTTCTAAATTACTCTCAAATCAATCTTCACACAGGAAGTTTCTAAGACCAGTGCTGGTGGCATACATCAGACCCCAAATTATTGAAAAAAAACCATTTGGTTTCTTCTGTTGTTATTACAAATTTAAATCCTTCACATGTGAGTCAATGTTGTTGCTTCTGAGTTTTATTTATTTATTTTTAACATGGAATTGAAAACTGTGAATGGTGTTACCATCTATAGGAAATAGGACTTTTTTTTCTGCCCATCAACCTTCTTATCTCTTCCTATCAGAGTCACCTAGCACTGCAGTGGCTGAGAAACTGGATGAATTTATGGGTATATCTAGTTTATATTGCTTTTGAAGTAGACCAAAGGTTTACAGGGGAAGCTTTCAGGCTGAGGGGCTATATGTAGTAGTAATTTTTACAGTTTATATAAAAACTTATGCCATCATAAGAAAATTAGTGTAGTATGAATCACAGATTGGGGAGTAGTTTTATCTGTATTGAATGTTAATTGATAAAGATATATTTTTAGAGTAGTTATTATTGAATATTCATACAAAGTTTACAGAATAGAAAATCAAATATTGGCTAGACAAGAGCTGTAGCTTCAAGGCGTTTATAGTTTAACAGATGATAGAAAATTCTGATTCAAAAGAATTCATTGAAAGGATGGTTGTTTCAGAGTTACCAGGGAAAATATAAATATTTTATAATAGAAGGGGAGTTGAATAAAATCTTGATGTGTTCCTGTGAACTCACACTTAAAAATCATGTTTTCAAGAATATGTAATGGAACATGCTTGATAGTGCACACTTGCAATTCTAGCACTCAGGAGACAGGGGCAGGATTCATTCATGAATTTGAGGCCAACCGAGCTATATAGTAAGAACTTGTTTCTCTCTCTTTCTCTGTCTCTCTCCCTACTATAATATATATATATATATATAATATCTGTTCACACATATATGGCATACATCAGATTCTAGATTATTTAACATATTTGATTTCTATTGCTATTAAAATTTAATTCCTTCACGTGTGTGTATAATGTATGGAAAAGTGATTACCACTTGTAATTAGGAAAGAATTGTGATTAAAAAAGACATTAAAGATCTACCTAGAGGTATAGGCAAGCATAAGGCCATGGTTATTCCCTAGTACACAAAAATAAAGAAATAAGTACCCAAATCACATAGAAGAGGAGAGAAGGGAGGGGATATATACACACACACAGTTATAAAACAAATCTTGTAAAATGTGTGTTTAAAATACTTTAAAGATTTTCAACAAAATGTTATAAGGCAATTTCTTCTGGTTGGTAAGATTTGGAACAACGTTTATTTCTCTCTCTGTCTCTCTGTCTCTGTCTCTCTCTCTCTCTGTCTCTCTCTCTCTTTTGGCCAGTCCTGAGGATTGAACTCAGGGGCTAAGCACTGTCCCTGGCTTCTTTTTGTTTAAGGCTAGCACTCTACCACTTGAGCCACAGTGCCACTTCTGCCTTTTTCTGTTTATGTGGTGCGGAGGAATCGAACACAGAGCTTCATGCATACTAGGCACATACTCTACCAGTAAGCCACATTCCCAGCCCTATTTCTCCTCAGAGTCTGGGTGATATCCCTGAGCTTTTTTGCTTAGGTCTAGTACTCTACCACTTTGAACCACATCTTTACTTCCAGCTTTTTGAGTGGTAAATTGGAGATAAGAGTTTCATGGACTTTCTTGTCCAGGCTGGTGCTGAAACATGATCCTCAGATACTCCTAAGTACCTAGGATTACAAGCATGAATCACTGATGCCTGGCTTATGTTTATTATTATTGCAAAATTAAAATACATTTGTTTAAATATAGAAATACACTATACAGTTGTGTACATCATAACATGATGCATTCAAACATTTTAGTGTTAAGATAGTTTAGGAAAATTTATGAAGAAAATCACATTCTTTGAGATATTGCGGGTGCTCAATCTCAATTATCCCCAAACTAGACAGATTTTTTTTTCAGTGTCATATCTAACGAGTAGTACTGTTTTATATAATCACATCCTTGGTTTGACACAATCAAATCTTTCTAAACATCTTTGTTTATAATAACTTTGGGTACAAATACCTTGTGGTTAGTTTAGATAAAAGTTTAATTTTTCCTTTGTTCTTAGTACCAACTTACATAGATGGGTGAAGGAGAGACAGTTGTAGCGTGAATAAATGTGTGGGCAGAGTCTAGGCAGATTTCTAGGCACGCGTTTGTGCCCAGATGATACATTTATTAAGTACTTACTGTGTAAAAATGTTCTGCTAATAACATTGTAAATACTTTTTCTCATTTTATTCCCACAACAAACTTTTGTGCTTTGTATATTGTTCTTCCAATTTTCAGACAAAAGAATGAGCCTCATAAAGCTCATGGTTTACCCAAAGTCATAGAATTACTGAATTTTACAGAGGGTATTTGAAAATAGGCTTTTACAACTTAACTCCATATTCTTGTAATTATACATTCATCTATGATTTTCTAATTGTAAGACAATTTGGTCACGTAGACAAATTACTTTCTATGATTTCTTTATTTTCTCATATGTAAGTTGGAGGATTTCAGTGAAGTTGGACAAAGATTGCTTTAAATTTTCTTCAATCTTATTACATTTATGATCAGTGAAAGGAGTCTAATCTTTGAAGCTGCTGAGAAAAGAAACTGTTTGGAAACTGATCATATATATTTGTTCATATATATATTTGTTCTTCCCACCAACTCCAGTACTGGAGATTGACTCCAGGGTCTCATGCACGTTAGTCAAGTGTTTTATCACTGAAATAAATTAAATTTAGCCTCTAGACTTCCTTTTTTTGTTGTTTTCTTTTTGGTGCCAGTCCTGAGGCTTGAACTCAGGGTGTGGAATCTGTCCCCAAGCTTCCTTTTCTTAAGAGTAGTACTCTACCACTTGAGCAACAGCTCCACTTCCGGTTTTCTGATAGTTTATTGGAGATAAGAGTCTCATAGACTTTCCTGTCTGGGTTGGCATCAGACAGCAACCAACAGATCGTACTGTTCTGAATATCTAGAGATTACTGGTTTGAGCCACTGGTGTCCAGCTAAACATACATTTTAGTTGTGGGTAAATAGAAATTGTGTATGTCTGGGATTTCTGAGTTCTCCACATGATGTTAGTAATAGTCTATGACTCTAAAATACATGAGCTTTGCTGGCTTAAATGCATGCTAACTAGCCTTATAATTTTTGACAAAATGTGTAGGGTCAGTTTTAAAGTGGAACTAGAAAAATATAGCAAGTATGAAACATTTGTTATAACTAATACAGACAGAATTCGTTGTTACAAAAAAAGAACAGGAACAGATGAAACAATTCTCAGGTTAAAAACAATTCACTATAGTGAAAAAAAAGATGCAATGAAAGGAAAAATAGTAGACTCACATGATGGTCGTGAGTACTAAATCTGAAAACACATTCTTGTGGGTGTTTGCTATTTGGAGAAGATGAACTGAATGACATCCTAGGCTTTTCTGAGTTCTGTGACTCTTTACCAGAGCATTCAAAAGGTACTTTGCTCATGAAACTTCTGGATTTACATTTTATTGCATAAGTAACTGCTGAAAGAGTTTGGTTAAAACAGTTTTCCTATTATTGTTGGAATCATCTCATTATTGAATAGAACACTCCTACATACTCTACAAACCTCAGCCCTGGAACTGCAATGGTTTTCTAAATTCATTCCATTATCAGTGATGCAACACTTCATGTTCCTATCTGTACATAGGAAAGGTCCTGGGGACTCATTCATGTGACCAGTATTATGTGCCATTAAAATAATGTCATTCTTTTTTGTGAAAAAAAGAATGACCAGAGTGATATAGAAACCGGAGAGGAGAGATTTCCTTTCTATTAGTACTTTTATTTCTTTTTTCCCCCCTTTCATCTCATACAGCACCCAACTGAAGGCAAAAGACAAAACGAAAGTGTATCTTGAATATGCATCACAGGTTCCAAAAATGAAAAGAAATTGGATTTGGATAGCACTTACTCAATAGACAGATATGATACATGGTAAGGAGTGCACTGTCTGCCCTGTGATAGATTAAACTACTTTGTAGGAAAATTACTGTGCGCCAGTCACCACCAGCACCGTGGCTAAATCTTTAATAAAATTCTCTTCCATATTCAGGAGTGAGGTATGAAGTACACAATAAGCAAAGTGAAGTAGAATGCCATTTATCAAACACTGGCCAGGTCTGTAATCTTCTGCTTTATCCTTTTCTTTCTACTTTATTTGTCTTTATTGTTACACGAAGGGATATTTACCCAGAGCAGTGGGCATAAAGCCCTGATAAACCTCCTCCTTTTCCTCTTTCTTATTCCTTTCAGTCAGTCTTGTCAGTGTAATTTTTTTCCTCCTGCTAAATGGGCTATTGCTTATTTGGTATTCTTTCTTTCTCTGTCTTTCCTCTCCCTTCTTTATGCTGTGCAGTGCTGCTGTGGGAAGTGACATTCACACTGCAGTGATGTGGGGTGGGAATGTAAATATCTACCATGAAGGATCAGCCAGGATACTTTGGCCTTGACTTTGAGTGACTCTTGACAAGGGTGCAGTGTTAAAATGTTTCAGATCGCCCCTGGGTGGCAGGGCAGAGCAAGTCCTGATGCCCACAAAAATCATTATATATGTGCATGCATATGCTATGTGTGTATACATATATATGTGCATATGCTGCAGATATGCATACATGGTATATGTGCATTTGTAATGGATTTGTTTATGTGTGTGATATGTGCATCTATGTCTGCATGTGTGTTACAGGTTGCATTGAATACATATGTGTATTATATAGGGGATTCCAAATGAAAGCCCTTAAGGATTTCAAACTAAAATCCCATGTTTTTAGGTACAACAATGCTATTTTGCTAAAAATAACTTTAAAAATATGCTAAATACATTTTAAGCCAAGTAACATCAGAATTATCTTGTAATGTTCAAATATTCAATAATTTTACTACTATGTATGGTGGAGACACCTTAGAAGATTTTCAGCAAGTAGTAATGTGTTTTGGACCCCTCAACCTGCTTTCTACCACTTTATATGGTAGCCTTGGCAGTGTGTGTGTGTGTCTGTTATTTTGAGTGCTATAATAATCCTTTTTTGTTGTTCAAGTAGAAGTTTTATGACTAAAGCATTTTATAGTTAAACTTCCTTTATGCATGGCTGAAAGAGATCAATCATAGAGAGAGAGATAGGGCAAGCATGTAATGGCAACAGCACATAAATATGGACAAAGTTCAAATGGGGGTGTTAACATTGACGGTTTTCTCCACTTGAATCTTAGCAGAAACAGGACTACAGATACTTTGGTTATGGTGAGGCAGATATATCGTGTGTGTGTGTGTGTGTGTGTGTGTGTGTGTGTGTGTGCATGTACATGTGCATGCATATGCAGGAGCATGCATGTGTATTTTCCATTGTCATTGTTTCTTCCTTTCAATTAAATGCAGCTGATATGTAGCTGTAGGGGTAGCAGCAGCAAATACTGACATATTCTGTGTTTGGGTCGACTATCATGAGACTATTGGTTATTCACATTGCCTGTTTTTTTTTAAATTTCCAGTCATTGTCTTTAGTTGTACAAAAGGGTTTCAATTCAGATATTAGCTTATAAGTACAATGTATTATATTGACTATCCTACTAATTATTGTATTTTTTCAGATTATGATACCATGTAAATGAGTTTCTGAGGAAGCTATTGCACTCAGATTAATATCTGAGTTCCTAAAAGTATCTATCTAGGCTGGTCTATTTCTCTGTTCCCTGAATTTCTACCTCTTCTGAAAAATTGATAATTTCCTTTATGAAGGAAAGAGCAGAAGCAAGAAGGAAAACTGAATCTGAAAACATAACTCAAGAGTGAGTGGTCAGCCTGTTCACTAGTGCCAATATTTTCTCAATGCTTTTAAAATTTTGTGAATTTTCTTTATTCCTAATGTTCCCACCCTAAGTGCGTGTGAAGCTTCTGCTGTAGTTACCATTCTTTGCTTTTTGTGTTTTTAATATTTTGTAGCATTGACATAATAGATATTACATGATAAAAAGGGGTACATAAAACAGCGTACATAAAACTAAAGCTATACAATGTGGGTTAGAAATACTATCATTTCTTCACAAAGTATCCCAAAGGGCTCTTCAAATCAGCCATACATTGCCAAAGTCTACATTTTGTTCCTCCATTTCTTCTCCTCTTCAGCAAAGTTAATAACTTCTATCTTGAGGGGGAAAAATCAATTTATTTATATTTTGCCTTGTTCCAAAAAGAAATTAATATGACTTACAAAGATACATAAAATAAATTTAAAAGTAAGTGAGGGAAATGAAGCCTGAGGAGAGCCAGAGGCAGAGGGAGTGGTGGGACATGGAGTACACGTAGGGGTGGCCTCTGCCAGGTAGACGCGGCCCGAGTACTAAGTAGACATGGACTATGTATCAGGTAAAGGCAGCCATTGTGCTAGATAGGCGTGAGCTGCAGATTGACTTCTCAGCTGTAGCAGCTGACACAAGGATGGAGACAACTCACTCCCGGATCCATGGATCAGCACCAATAGAATAGTTTTCTTGGGAGATGTGTAAGTAGTTCAGGGTGCAAAGGCTCATAGGACATTTGTTATATTGTCAAAGAGACACTGTGTAAGTTATGCATTTTTACACTAGCCTAAACACACACAAGTATAATGAAAATGAGCCAGAGATTATGTAGCATCTTGCGAAAGCACAAGTCAGTGAAATCAGGCTGAAGACTGCATGTGTTCTGTGCACCTAGCTGTAAAAAAAGTAAGAGCCATGCTCCCTGTCCTCAGTACACTCTCAATCTTTGAACGACATTAACAAATTAATAACATGTGTTATAAAATATCTGCTAGATGATCAGCTAGAAAAGACTTAGATTAGATATATGAAAGTGACATTTTTAGACATACAGCTTGCAGATTTTAACCACTATTGAGTTGCTTAGGTTCAAGATTGTGCTGAATAGGGCGTAGTTTTCCTGTCTTGCCTGTTGACGACAAAGCCATACCAGAAAGACAAGCATGGAGATAATTTCATAGTTCTCTACGTTTTACTTGTCAACATGGAAGATTTTGGTCTGCTTGCTTCGTCGAGTAAGTGTCTTTTATGTTTTGCAATGCACTTAGTTTTTAAGCTTTACTTTTGCATATGACATACAACGTAACCTGTGTCATTAGAATTTTTAAGCACGTTCTATCAACACTGACTGTCCAAAGCATCTTTTAGAAGAGAAATTGTTTAGAAAGCATAACATTTTACCAGGAAAGTATGTACATCTATCTGGAAAGCAGCATTTTATACCACAGGAATTTACTCATTCATTAACAGTGTGATTCGAATGTAATTACTCCTGTTGTGTCCCAGTTTCACTTCTTCGTACTACTGAACATGGTTTCACTTTAAAATGTGGAGATACAATATTTCAAAGGATATGTTCTGGTTCTGTGTCTCTCTCAGTAAATGGTCTGATTTTCTTAGCTCTGGAATCCCTTCTCCAGATCCATAAGTCGTTTCCTCCATGTGCTTTTTTGTGCCAGTTTGGAGTTGTTTTTGTAAACAGTGGGGAGAGAGAAGGATGTCTAGGAAAATGCTAATGCATCCAGTATTGTGTTAAGATAGAAAAATTTTCTAGCTTGGGCTGGGGATATGGCCTAGTGGCAAGAGTGCCTGCCTCATATACATGAGGCCCTGGGTTCACAGTGCTCAGGCCCTGAGTCCAAGCCCCAGGACTGGCCAAAAAAATTAAAAAAAAATAAAAAAATAAAAATTTTCTAGCCATTTCTAATCTCATAGTAAGATAAAGGAGAATCTAATCATTATTTTGTTTTGTTTTGTTTTGTTTTGTTTTTGGTCATGGGGCTTGAACTCTGGGCATGGGTGCTGCCTCTGAGCTCTTTAACTCAAGGTTGGTGCTCTACCATTTGAGCCACAGCTCCAGTTTTCTGGTGGTTAATTGGAGATGAGAGTCTCACAGATTTTTGTACCTGGTTTTGATCTGAAATTCTCAGGTCTCAGCTTCCTGAGTAGCTAGGATGACAGGCGTGAGCCACTGGTGTCTGGTGGTAACCATTCTTGTATAGTCAGATTATGTAATTTATAAGAAAGACAACTACTGTTTAGTATTTAGTTTTCACCAAAATGCAAGACATCTGTTAACTTCACTCAAGTATTTTCTAAGTCTAACTCTTGATTAACAGCCTTTCTTAGCTGTTTAGCCCATGTACCCAGAGCCTATGATTATCATTAAACCCCTACTACCCTTTTTCTATTTGTGGAAAATCTCTGTGGAGTGTAAACTCATCTTCAACTCACCACTGTATTAGAATAATATTAATTTCCTTCCTTAAAGCAGCTATGTCTGTGAGAAATGGAGATAGGAGAAAGACAGTCTTTTTTTGTTTCTCTTAGTAATACAGAAACATTATGACCTTTATACTATTTCTAGAAAAGTCTTCATTCACCTTTATCTTGCCTTGCCACCATCCCTAGCTTTATGCTACATGTGAAACACAAGGAATATGTTCCCTTTCTTCTTTCTCAAGGAATGGAGCTACAGAAATATTGACATTAATTTTCTTTACATTTTTCCAGATTGATCCTGGGAGAGTCAACTCATTTGGCTTGGCTTGCTCCTTGAGAAATAACACCACCCTCAATAAAATGATATTCTTCTGAGCCATTTAATTATTATAATTAAATATATGTCCCAATTATAGTTTAAACACAGTAACACAAAGAGACATCTTTATTTTTTATATACCTTTATAATAATGACTGGAGATGGGCATGCTGAAGCACCTTTGATTACTGGTTAATATTTCCTCTCTCCCTTCCCTCCCTTCTCTCCCTCCCTTCCTTCCTTCCTCCCTCCCTCCCTCCCTCCCTCCCTCCCTTCCTCCCTCCCTCCCTCCCTCCCTCCCTCCCTTCTTCTCTCTCTCCCTTCCTTCCTTCCTTCTTTTCATCTTTACCACATGCTGATTCTGGGGCAGGAACTCGGGCCCTTGCACTCTTAAATCTGAATTTTTTACTCACACTTGATGCAAGACATCTACCAATAAAAATTTTGTTTGACTCTTCTTTCTTCTTGTTTTTTATTTATTTTTCCTTTTGGAGTATCAGTTTATCTATCTATATTATATGTAGCGATCATAGATATTTTTATGCATTGATAGTATCTATAAATATATATTATCTACAGATAGATATTTTTACATTATATATCCACATACATTGTATACAAATGGATTATATTGATATATATCCATTCTATCTACAATCTAGCTATCATCTATGTGAAGATAGATAAAAAGAAATTGTTATAGAATTTTTAGAACTCTGTTTTCTAGTTATCTATCTGTTTTTTAGTTATCTATCTATCTACCTACCTATTTACCTACCTATCATCTTAATGATTAAGGATTAACTTGTAAAATGTAAGCTTTTCTTTCTTACAGTATTGTGGATCAAATGCAGGGTATTGTACATGCTGGGCAAACCATCTAATGGAGAATTTCATCCATACAACCTTAATTTTGCACAGTTCAGTTACTGTTGATATGTGTTCTTTTTTATTTAATTTTTTGGCAGTACTGGGATTTAAATTCAAGGTCCCTCAATTGAGAGGCAGATATTCTACCACTTGACCCATGCCTCCAACCCAATACTGTTTTTCTTTAAGTAAGATGCAGAACTCTTGCAGCTGTACAGGTCCAATGATTTGATCCCACATTTTTTGTTCTGTAACTATGTCTCTTATATATTTGCATACAGTATGAAGTTCATAACTTAAATATGGCCTTAAACTGCATGCCTTAAAAATTAAGAGAAAAAAGTAGTCTATTTCCTGAAATGTTCATTATTTTATTTCCTTCCCTAAAGATCTAAGTATCTGTCTGTCCATCTGCTATTTTCCTTCAACTTGGCCTTTTCTTAGAGTGTAATATTTGTGATTATAACTATTCTAGTCTTATTTAAACATGTTTTCCATTTTGCCTAAATTTTTGAAACCTTTTTTCTGGACATAAAAGCTCAGATTTATAGTCTTTTCCAATTTTTTATTTGCCCTTTTGTCTTCTTTGCCTTTCCTTTTTCTTTTATTAACTTGAGTTTGAACTCAGGCTCTCAAACTTGCTAGGCAGATTTTCTACCATTTCAGCCAGGTGTCAGACTTTCAATTTGTTTTTTGCTATACTTAGTTTTCAAGTATTTCACCCTTTTTCCCTAGGCTAGACAAGACTTACATTTTCATCTTTATGTCTCATATAGCTGAAATGATCAGTATAAACTACTACACCCAGATTTATTGGTTGAATTGGGGTCTTGGTAACTTTTCGCCTAGGCTGGCTTTGAGCCTTAACTCTCCTGTTGTCAGCCTATCATATAGCTGGGATTACAGTGTGAACAACCATGTGTGACCCAATGTGTTATAGTTTCTTTGACTATTTTCTCTGTTAGAAAGCAGCAGCCCTTTGAGTCTTTATTCTAGTGCAGATAAGATATTTACTCTGCCCTCAAGATTTTCTATTTTACTTGGTTATGGTTGACTTGCTTTGAGTTTTAAAATGTTTTTATTTTTACTTTTTGATGGGCTTGAACTCTGGGCCTGGGTACTGTTCCTGTGCTCCTTTTGCTCAAGGCTAGCACTCTACCACTTGAGCTGCAGCAGTACTTCTGGCTTTTTCTGAGTAGTTAGTAGGAGATAAGAGTCCTATGGCCTATCCTGTCCCACCTGGCTTCAAACCACCATCCTTAGATCTCAGCCTCCAGAGTAGCAAGAATTAGAGGCATAAACCACCAGTTCCTGGCTTTAAAGTTTGTTTTTAACTGATCTATATCATCATCATGATAATGATAATAATAATTGCCTATAGTAATGAGGTAGCAAACAAAATCAAAATACTCCCAGGTGTTTTAAATTCTATGAGCATTTTCCCTTATTGATTACTACCTGTTAGTTTCTGCTACCTTATTTTGACTATGAGGTGAGGTCATGGCTGTTTTAAAGTTAGTGATGCTTATTGGGCATTGGCCTATTCTGGGCATTGAAGGGATTAGTATTTATGCCAGTCTTTATAGTGTGGCTTTTTTTTTAAACTGTCTTTCCACATAATCTAAACAGTACTCTTATTACCTCTGGGCCTGGCTTTACTTCTACTGTTTCCTCATTGGATGAAATTCAGGGCCAGGTTTCTCAAGAACCTGCTGTTGGTTGGTTTCATTGTACTAGAGGCCAATATAAGCTCAGGATTGTCTCAAATACACTCTGTGTTGTTTTGAATGCAGCAGGAAGGTGCTTAGACAGAGTGGTCTGCTTAGAGCCATGGTAGGCCCTGAGGCCTCATTCATAATTATTACTGGTTTTTGGGAAGGCATGATGCATTATTCTTGGCTGGAGGCAGAACCAGGATGAATGGCCTATCTTCACACTCTTCCCTCATGCCTATGGCCCCCAGTGCTCCCAAGCTGTGTCACACTGTGCTCACAGCTGCAACATGTAACAACGGGAGTCAGACCAGAGCCCATAGATCAATGGACTGCTTTTGGCTGATGTGGACTCAGGGCTTACCTGCCATTGATGATGGTATCTGGAATAGAAAACCAATCACTTGAGCAGGTATGATTTTGCTTGAATCCAGAGATTCTGTCAGCAAAAAAAACCCAGTGATGGAGGCTCTTATGATTATCCCAGTATTAGGTTTCACCAGCTTAGTATTACATTCCAGGGCAAAGTGTCCGCTTGTTATCTTGTCTACACCAGTGAATGAGCCTTTATGCCACATTTTTCTGTCTGACATAGTGAAGTCCAATAGTGAAATAGCAGCTTAGCATGATGTTACACTGTTTTAGGCCAGAATATCACAGCATTCAGGATCTGCATGGTTCCAGATAGGAACCTAACCTCATGTCATAGATAACAGTGATGGCAGTCAAATATCTGTCCATGAGCGCTGGCCTGCCCCAGGTTGGGGCCAAGAAAGACAGTCTCTTGGCCACTGAGGTTGATGATGATAAATGGGTTTTGCACCTGAGACTCACAGTCTCAGAATTTTCATCATCTCAAGAGGAGGGCTAGTATACCTTGGTACCACCAAAATGGCAACAAAAATTCAGGAAACCAGTAAACCCATGGCAGGTTCAATCTAGAAGCTCTGTTGGTAAATTATGGCAACCATTTCAGCCATGTAGCTTCTTTTTGGTCCTGAATTCAACATGGTGGGCATAACCTTTACTCTAAGACACAGTCTCACGTCTTGTTTCTTAGTACACAGAATATTGCTTCTCTGGTCTCACAAACAAGGTTGGGAGACAGGGATGATATAGACAAGATCTTTATTTTTTTCTGCTTAATGTTATTCCAGTGGCTGAGACCATAGATTTGGCCTGTGGTAGTGGTCACAAGTCTTGCCAAGCACTTGCAACTGTGCTTCAAGTCCAAGTCTTACTATGTTCCTTTCCCTTAAGAGAAAGCATCTCACTTATTGTGGAGTTGGGAGAGGGGTGATGGGCAACTCTTACTGTTCTAACTTCTTTAATATGTATTTTCATCTTGTCATACGAAAAGTCGAATTTCTTTGTTTTGTGAAAGAGGTTCTGTGTAAGAATAGACACTTATTTTGGTGTGACTGTTGGAAACCGTGACTCGAGATTTCACCTAGCCACTGCCTTATCATCCTCTTAAGATTGTGTTTTCATTTTTCTTCTGAGAGTTTGGACTGAACATGTCAAAGAATTGTTTCCTTCATATTTATGCTGTTTGTTTCCTTAAATAATTGAAGTTGAATGTTTATGTGGTTCACAATATTTGGGAAGCTTTGGACATTGGTTTTTAAAATACAGTATCTGTTCCATTCTGTCTTCTTATGGGACTCTGCTTAGCCATACTAGATCCTCCAAAATATCTCTCACAGGTCCATGAAGTACTTACCCAGTTCTGTTTTAGATCTTTTTTCCTCTCTCTTCTTCATGTGGATAATTTATATTTTTCATTTGTGCTCTTTCCTTGAATATCTCCATTCTGCATGTGAACCCACCAGGGCTTCAAAAGAGTCGTATTGTGCACTTTCAAGTTCTAAAATTTAAAATACAATTTCTTGAACAATGACACAAAATCGTTGAAGATACCAACCTTCACTACCCACTATAAAAACATAATGAATAGAGATAACAATTCACAAGCTGTTCTATCTCAGAGAGAACAAAGAGCTCCTCAAATAGCTTAAAGAACTTGTCATAACGTAGTGGAGCAAACAAATCAACAAACAAATAAATAAAGCTTGATAAAATCCAAATAGAGAAAGGATTGCTGTTGGGCCAGGCAGACCTGAGATGCCAGGAGAAAACCAGGAGCTATGGCTACGAGCCTCAAGGCAGAGATCACTGTGGAGTTTGTGAAGGATAGGGCCATATCGTATGTAGATAACCAAGAGCCAATTCCACTGAGGATCCATGGACATCACCTGTCTACATATTCCTCTTCTGTCCAAAATACGTCTACTAATGTTCTGCTTTGGGAAAGGAACTGTCACTCCTTTCCCACAATGCTTTAACCCAAAGGTTGGACTGTTCCATGAGGGCCCCTAGACAAGACTAGGTTTCTTCATCTACATTGGGCCCACCCATTGCTCAGACAATAGCATTTACTACACTGTGCCATGCTCTAGGCACTGACTCAGCTGCCATAGGAAGTTACTCCATGATGGAGCCACTCTGACTCTGCACAGGCCCAAGCCTCCTTCCATTCTTCACTTCATCAGCTGCTCCATAAACATCTTCACATTACCTGCTACTAACAGAAAACCACTTGAGTTGTCAACAGTGGCTGGACCACCATCATAGAGTTGAACCCCAGTATTACCCTAAAGTCACTCTTCATTTTGTGCGCTCCTGTGCCCTTAATTTTTGCTTTTGATTGCTTCATAAGCTTTAGTTATTATATTCTCTTACCAATGTGGCAGTGATGTGCCTGAGACCTGGGCACAGGTGTCAGTGCTACCCCAGATCAGAGTCTGGTCCTTCCACTGTCTCCATGCTTAGTTCTAGTTTCATAAGTGGTTGCAATCACTATAGCAAAGCAAGCTTACCAGCCAAATTGCCCAGGGAGATCCTCAATCCAAGAGGATTTTAATAGGCGTATTTATTATAGGTCCACTATTATGAAATCTTTAGTTACACAAAAATGTCTTCGATTTTTCTTCCATCCCTCCCTCCCTTCCCTCTCTTCCATTCCTTCCCTCCCTTCCCTCCCTTCCTCCTCCCTCCCTCCCTTTTTTTCCTTCCTTCCTTCCTTCCTTCCTTCCTTCCTTCCTTCCTTCCTTCCTTCCTTCCTTCCTTCCTTCCTTCTCTGCTCTCTCTCACCCTGCTCTCTCTCTCTCTCTTTCTCTCTCTCTCTCTCTCTCTCTCTCTCTCTCTCTCTCTCTCTACCCTTTTTGGTGGTGGTTCTTGTTGGAAACCAGGATACCAACACAGTGTCTGACACTCTCATTTATTGGCTGAGGATCTGCCACTTGAGCCATGCCTTCAACTACTTTCCCTAGGTTTTTAAAAAATAAAGTTTGTTTTAGTGCCAAAGCCTAAAATATGTATGATAAAAGTAAAATACACATAAAAGTAAAATGCTTGATTTCAACACAATTAAAAATCTTTGTTCTTCAAGAGTCAAAACAAGAGAAAATACTTTTAAATTACAAATATAAATAGCATTTTTATAAAATGAATGCAGAACATTTGTAACCCTGCTGAGGCAAGATAGGTAAGTGATTTATTTTAAGTTATAAAATGACAAATTATAGTTGTGTATTATGGGACACAAGTTAAAATACCTTCACTATATGATTTTGGAATTTTGTTTCTGTTTATCTTCACAAGAGGAATTAAAATTTGTTTACACAAACACTTCTTTATGAATGTTCATAGCAGTGTTATAAAGGCTATCTGCTGACATAATTCAAATGTCTATTTGGTGAATATGCAAATGAAGTACAGTACATTTATATGCTGGAATACAATTCAAGAATGAAAAGGGACTATCTATAAACCTAACAACACAAGTCTCAGACACATTATGCTTAATCATCACATGTGACATTTTTATGAAATTCTCGAAATTTAAAATATTAATAAAAACAGATCAGCATGGCCTGGGGCTAGAGTTGGGTATGGGGATAGATAGCAAATAAGAATGAGAAAACATATACTATGTTTAAAACATTTTAAAATTGAGCATCAGTGATGATTGCACAGCACATTAAAATTTTCACTTTACATTTTAATATGAATTTTATAATGTGTAAATGGCAACTCACTAAAATAAAATGAGATACTACGCATGCTCATTACAATTGTGAAATTAAAAAGACTGACCCAGCAGAGTTTAATGGCACCCGCCTATAATCACACCGCTCAGGAGGTACAGGCAAGAAAATCACAAGATTGACCCTACCAAGTGTTGGTGAATACATGGTACATCTCTGGGGCTCTGTGAGCAAACAACATAGACTAAGAAGTGTGGAAATAATTTTGAATTTTCTTATGAAATTGAATATACACTTACATGACCCAGGAACTCCACTGGTCTTTATCTAAGAGTTGTGAAAATGTATGGTGACAGAGAGGTTTATATGCACATGTTCATAATAGCTTCATTCGTAATAGTCAAAAGCTGTAAATGATTCATGTGTGAATAGATGCAAAGAAAACTATGTCCTATCCATGTAATGGAATATTTCATAGCAATGAAAAGGAGTGAACTGCTGATCTTGGCAATACATGAATTAATAGCAACATAACTAAAAAACATACACAAAAGATTATATATTATATGATCCCAGTTACACACATTTGTAGACAATATTTAAACTATCAGTATATGTCATAAACCAGGTTTGGGGGAGTATTTATGGTAGTTAAGAGATAGAACTTTGGGGTAAATGAAATGTTCTAATTCATGATGCTGATGCCGATATATTATATTATGATGCACATATTGTTCATATAATATATACATACAGTATTATATATGACATGCACACCACACATGACACACACACATTATACACAACACATGTCTATATGTGTATGTTGTAGATATCTGTATATATATGTATATATCGCATATTGTATCTATACACACACAAATATACATATATATGAGTCCATTTTACATCAAGGTGTTTGCTTACATATAAATCATAAAAATGAGATTACAAACACCTTTTAAAAAGTGTTATTTATAAGAAAAAATGTTTAATGATAACTCATATCTGATTTACAATTTGATGTACTTTTAGAAGATGCAACTTTTATTTTTCCAGTTCATTTATTTTCCATAAACCTTTAATACTATTATAGTTTTTATATACATAAACATATAAATACATACATATATACATGTAGACATGGGTATGCACATATGTTTATATGTTATACTTACAAATAGAATTCATATACATGGATATGTGTAATTTTTTACATTGCACCCTTTAATTTCTAAATGAAATGAATAGATGCAAGATCAGTTTTGAAAATCCTTAATGTTATTGAAAGAAAGAATGTGGAAACAAAGGATTACCGATGAATGCTATAAATATTGGAAATAACATTTGCTAATTGTAATATTTTAATAACATACGATAATGAAAAGATAAGAAAAATGAATGTTCTCTCAAAATGGTAGAAAACTTGAGTCAAGTCGAAGGCAAAACATCTTCAAGCTTTCACACTTAATTCTATTAAAAGTATAAATGATATGACTAGCTTTTGTGATTGATAGGTTGAGAAGATAATATAGGACGAAAGCAATGTTTAGTGTGTGTGTGTGTGTGTGTGTGTGTGTGTGTGTAATACTGGGGCTTGAACTCAGGGCCTTATGTTTATTGGGTAGATGCTCTAACAACTGACCCATGTCTTCAAGGAATGTGTTCAGAGGATATCAAGATTATTCCACAGGCTGATATTGGGAGGTTAGACAGCCAACTATGAAATTATTTGGCAGTAAGCATGTCACTTTTCAGTCCGGCAGAAGAACAAGAACGTCTGTCTTTTGGGAGCTTTGAGACTGATGCTGGTGGTTCTTTGACCAGGTCACTTAGTAGAAGTAGCACAAAGTGGGTGGTGGTCCTTCAGTTATGTAAGTAAGTAGGGAAACAGCAGTGCATTCAGACCCTATATCCCACTCATCTGGTGAAGTCAGAAGTGGACTGGCCTTGTGTAGAGAAATCAATAAAGCATTTATAACCCTTCAAGAAAGAAAAGATTTTGAAAGGGGAATATGTCAGCTACATGGAGAGATGACCCTGTGTGAAGGTGGGAAGGGTTAGAGTAAGCGGATTAAGCAGTGTGACTACAGGGAACACACGCCAGTATTTTTGATTTATGTTAGCGTTCATGTAGCGAGTGCTATCTGGAGAATAGTAGTGCTTTTCAAACCCTATTGATGAAGCTCTGCACACATGGCAGCTTTGCAAAGTTGCTGGGATGTATTGTACTGAAAGATCCTGTTTGTGTGAAAACTGAAGGTCCTTCTTTTAAGGGATGCCAGATCTGGTCTGTGGGGACTAAATGATATTTTGGCTCAGACTTCTTGTTCACACACAGGTGATCAGTTGGCCGTTCTCTTTCAAATTCCTAGGAAACAATGTGTACTGTGATCTAAGTTGCTTTGCTTTCACTTCTGCACAGTTATTTAGGATGGATTCAGTTGTCAGGAACATTTTAAGTTATCAGATTGGTGAAATACTTATTTATTATACGCCTGTACTATTTTAACTGGCCTTCATTTGCACTGTGTACTGCACTTTACGTGCTGAAATAAAAGCAATATCAATTTTAGTGAAATATTTAGAAAGAGGATGGAGTATAAAGGAAGATAGATATATAGGTGTTTATGAATGTATACTTTTCTATTAATGGATGATTAGATTGTTAGGAAATGAGTATATATCTACATATAAACATAAACAAAAATATGTCTATATATTTTTTCCAAAGTGAAAACAAGTTGGTATGGGATATTGTGAAAGTGTACATATAGGCCTTTAGGCTAAATCTGCCTGGATGGTTCTCAAAGCTTTATTGTTATATCCTACATGATTTCTACTGCCAAAGTTCCTTTTTAATTTGTAAATGTGAAATGGGCTGGATCAAAGTCTTAAAAGATTCACAGAAATCTAATCCAATTTGATGCTGAGCAAAATACAATTTAAAATAATTCCCAAACTCAAGGATCTGCTTTCTTATCTACTTTCTTTTTTCCATCATCAGGAATCAAAACTCCTGCTGGAATGGAATGCTCTGTTCCCCAGGTAGGGTTCTCGTTGAGGTATCTTTTGATTTAGTGGTCTAGAAATCTGAAAATGAGGTTATCTGTTAAAGGTGACCCCCTGCAGTGGCGTTGGCAGCTTGGGGGTTTGGGAGTCAGCAACAGTGGCAGGGTGCTGAAGTGATTGGGGGAGTAGCAAGCACTGATTTCCTCCAGTAGAAGCTCTCCTTCCCCAGGTATTTTCCTCTGTCACCCTATTAATGCACAGAAATCACTGGAAAGACTCCAAGCCATCACCTTCTGACATGAAGCAGATGGGCTAACGGGCTTGAGGTCACTCGGTGAGTCAGGACAGAGCTGAGGTTAAGTCCCTGGTCTACTTTCCCCATCTCTAAGTACATGACTAAATTTATCAGCTGTGGTAGCAATCAGCACTTCTTATGTTTTGACAAGTTCATGAAGACAGCTATAAATTGACTAAACCAGGTTTATAACCAGTTTCACTTTTTTTCATTCTTCCATTGGGAAGAATTCTGTCTGTCTGTCTATACCCATATCCTGCACTGGTAGCAAACAACCTACTCTACCAGTCTGGAAGAAATGCTTCCTAATTTTCCTTCTATGTTTCCCCCTCATATGAAATGACAGTCTTAGCACACTGCATCACCTTCTATTATTAAAAATGTAAAATCTGGGATTAAAAGATGAAAGCTTTATCCTAGTTGATAGGAGAGAAGAATTATTTTCTTAAATAACTGTTTTAATCCCATATGTGAGTTGCCTCATTTAAGAAAAATCTACTGTCATTGTATGTGGGGAAACTGGAACTCACACTGAGTTGATATCTGCAGATAAGAAAAAAGTTGACTACCGTCAGTTGATTGTATGTATAACCAAGCTTAAATTCAGAGGTCCTTGAAAGAGCAAAATTGACCACTGAGTCAGAGTTTAGAGTTTCTTCTTGCCAACTGCTAAAATAAATCAAATACACAGCGGCTGAGTTGGGGAGAGACTTTGTTAGTAAAAATGGATAAGAAGCCCATGCAGGTGGCTCAGACTGTAAATAGTAACCAAGCAGGAGGTGGAGATCTGAAGATTAAGGTTCAAATCTAAGCTGGAAAGACAAATCCAAGAGAGTATTATCCTCAATTAACCAGCAAGAGGCCAGAAAGTTCGGCTGTGGCTGCTGTTGTAAAGCACCAAGCTTGAGTGAAGAATTCAAGTAAGAGTATGAGGCCCTGAGTTCAAGTCTCAGTACTGATACCCCCACAATAAAGGAAAATGATATGACAAGGAAAAGAATGATTGTTAATGACAGTTTCTCTCAGATAAATGTCCTGTAATTTCTTAAAAAATTACTGTGAATCTGCACTGTGAAAAAGGTTTGAAAATTATTGTGATTTGAGCTACAGAGCCTCCTTAACCAACTAGCAAGCTCTCTACTACCTGAGCTGTCTTCAGCCTCTTTTGGCTTTATATTCTCACAGGGTCTTCATTTTTGCCTTTGGTGGGTCTTAGACCATGACCTTTTTACATACTAGCCTCTTGCAAAACTGGCATGGAGGTACATGCCACCATGCCTGGTGTATTCGTAGAGGTGGGTTATCACTAACTTTATTCTCAGAATGATCACAAACCACAAGCTTCCCATGTCTGTCTCTAAAGCAGCTGTGACTGCAGGAATGATCTCATTACACCTGTATCAAAAATCTTGATAATGTTATAAACTTTCCATACAAATTTATCATATACTATATTGTAGATGATGTGCTTTTCTAAAAGTACAGTTTCAGGTAGCTTCTTAACTTCCACAAAGGTCATCTAAGGGCTTAAGTTAAAAAATGATAAGTCACTTAGAATTAAAATCTAGAATAAAAATATAAAATGAAATATTTCTAAGCAGGCACCAAGTGGCTCATGCCTGCAGTCCTAGCTATTCAAGTGGCTGAGATCTGAGGATTGTAGTTTAAAGCCAGCTCAGGGAGGATTGTCTGTGAAATTCTCATCTCCAATTAGCTACCCCAAAAGCCAGAAATGGAGCTGTGGCTTAGGTGGTAAAGCATTAGCCTTGAAGCACAAAAGCTCAGGGACATTGCCCAGGCATTGAATTTAAGCTTGAGGACCAGTCCCCGTTCCCAAAATATTTCTATGTAATACTAGCCCCAATCTGAGACTTTTTCATTAATCCATTTATCCCTGATGCATTTTCTTGAGAAATAGAACGATCATCTAGCCCAGAGCTTGGAACTCTCACTTTAAAAACTACATTCTTCTGCTATTACTTTATAAAACAGACCTCTTAATTAATGAGTGTCATCACAAAATAAAGCCAAGAGAAAATAATTGTGAGGTATTATTTGAAACTGTCATGCAACTCTTGGACGTTAGATCAGGAGAAATCTATATTGTCCTAAAAATAAAGCAATGGTTACACATTTCCATATTCTACAACTATTCCTAATACTAATATAAATATTTAATAATTTCCAGTTAGAAGAAAATTTTCCTTATGTTTGACCTACATTTTTCAGATGTTATTTTTTCTTTTCAATCATCACTGGGGATGATATGCAGTTGGTCAACAAATTTTGTGTAATAGTGCAAGGAGAGGTACCCTTTTTAATCAACTAAAATATGTAGATAATAGGTTGTTTTGATTGTATATTTAGTCTTGATCAGCTTGTAGAAGATTTTGCTGTGATTTAAACTCCTTGAATTTCAGCTTACGAACCAGAGTTTCTTTGGAACAAGAAAAACATGTTAAAATAGCAATTACTTTCGTAATTGCAAATAGCTGAAAGTTCCTGGATTTTTGATGCTCTTATTCTAGGTTTGATTTTCAATATGTTTTTGATTGCTTCCCTTAAATGTCTTTGCATTTTCTTGTAGTTACATATATATTTTTAAACCGTGTTTATAGTTTTAAGCTCATCAGAAAAAAACTAAAAAAAAAAAAAGGAAATCATTAGGATGGATGAGAAAGATGGGAATGAAAACCTACAGAATCTTAAAGTGCCATATCCCCTTTTAAAGAGCTTCATTAAAATAGGAACATTTTCTTGATCATTTTATGTTAGTTTTACATTAATATGTTGATTAAAGTTCCTTTCAGATACTCTGCAGACTCCTCCTGAATCAGAATTAAATGAGCTACAACTTTCTTTCTAGCCTACCCCTTTCCTCTTGAAAAGTGGCAATGAGAAGTTACCCTATTTCTGTGCTATGGTGGTTGTTAAGATGTTGATTCTCTTGAGTGTAATTGAGGATGTTTCACAGTGGCTAGCAGGTCCTCAGAATCTTTGTAGGTTACTGAGGGTGGTGCATGCTCTCTTTCATGGTTCCCTTTCAGTCCTCTGTTTCCCAATTAGGACCTTCCATATTGGCTTTATAACATAGCTACAGTTCCCTTTCTGTGAGACAATATTTTCTTTTAATCTTAGGAGATCCTTGAATTGACTTTAACCAAGGTACTAATTAAAAAAAATCCTCAGAACTATTTTTGTGTATTTTCTCTCATAAATTATTGTAATATTTCTTCCTCAGCTGTTATAGATGACACAAGATCATTACAGCTTTACAAACTCATGATAAACACAAGACAACACTATTAGAAATCAATAGTGTGTATTTTTTTGTATACTGTACCTAAAATATACAATAGGAGGACTAACATAAATCATTTATTCCCAGTCATGATTGATGACCTCATAACTCACGAGTGACGGGGCAAAGCAGAGCCCCAAACGAGTTATGAAATGTCATCAATAACAAGTGGAAACAAATGATTTATCCAGTGTCACAGCCCATTGTATGTTCAGTTTATGCAACAGCAGTTAATGATAAAAACACCCCAAATGGTGTAGCTAGTATTTTATCTGTCATATATGCACAGTACTCTTCGTACACTATTTTACACTAGGTTAGTGCTTATTGGCCATGAAGAAAACGATCAAGGTTGAAATAGGAATGTGGGTTGATGGAGAAAATATGGTCTTTATATATATAAATCCTTTAGACATCTCCACTTGACTAGTTTGTCCACTTTTTCTTTTAAAATATCCCTTTCTTAGCAACAAAAACACAGAAAATAATGTCTGTAGCTAAGTAATAGGCATTGTTTCTTTCTTCAGCTGCCATTCTCAGAGAGAGAAGGGTTAGCATGATTTTTTAAAATTAAAAGATGTATTATGACTTTATCATGATTTTCCCCATATATAATTTCCTAAGTGTTTGACTACCTAGGCCTTGGAACTTTATCATAATCAGATGCAGTAAAAAAAATTCATTAAACATTTTGTATTTTCTAATCTCATGCTGTGCATACTATGCATTTTTGGGCTTTCCATGAAATTTCATACAGAATCCTTATTTAAAACATGAAAGGACAGTCCTATTCTCACTGCATGTTCAGTTATGTACTTAATTGAAGTTAGGGATATTCATATTTACTAGACATTTACTTTTGTGGTCAATTTGATAAGATTCACATTCCAGATTAAAAATTGATATTAACTTTTGGGCAAAAGAGGCGATTTCAGGTTTGTTTATATTACTTGAATTGAAAGTCTGTCCTTTATAATACCTGCTCACAATGAAGCCCAGAAGTTTGTGGGACAAAGCTTCATCAAGGGAATTTAAGAGACTGTATTGTATGTAATATACTTCACTGTCTGTTATGCAAAGTAAAACAGATCTACTGTATACTCCAAAGAACAATTACACAAAAAGTAAAGAAATGATCAGTTTATAAAAAGATCTTTGTGAGCTTTAGCAGTTATACAAAATACAGATAGTTTATAGGCATTGTAGAAAAGCCAGATGTGTTAAGTTCTACGATTCCCTTCGCATTCTTAGCTTCACAATGTACTCTCATTAGGCTCCTTTCTTCAACTATCTATTGTCATCATTGTAATCTAATATCTTTTTCCCCTTGAGTTATCATCTACTGTGGAAGCTTTCAAACTTGCCATCCGTTTCCCTCATATCTCCCATCAACGCAAGCAGCATGGGGTAGTCTTGATTGATTTTTTTTTTTTTAAATGGAGAATTCCCTGCTGCAGCACTTTCGTATCTATGAAATTCATTTAGAACAAATCTAAAACCCCTTGTGTTTATGTTGGATGTTTGTATATATGCGTATAAGTATACTTGCCAGTATTGGTGTTTTAACTCAGGGCCTCTTATTGGAAGACTCTATCACTTGAATGCTTTTGGCATTTAGTTTGTTTTTACACTTTTGCTCTGGCTAGCCTTGGATCATGTCTTCTTACATTCATCTGCCACGTGTTGGGGGACACAAGCACATGTCACCATGGCTGGCTTGTTTTTGAGAGAGGAGTTTACTAACTTGTGCTTGGGCTGTCTTTGAACCTTGAGCTTTGATCTTCTTTCTCCATTTTTATGAGCAGCTGGGATTATAGGCTCTACCTACACATTTGGCTTTAAGGCACCCAGGCCTGAGTTCAAGCCCCAGGGGCAGGCAAAAAAAACCCAACCAAACAAAGAGTTTGGAGTTACTGCTCCTACAGAATTACTGGGTCAAAATATCTCAAAGGTTAAGAGGGTTGATCAAGTAAGGATAACTTGTCAGAACATAATATTATAAGCCATTTCAGTAGAAGTTGCCAGAAGAATCTCATGCAGAAGTGCTTGTTTGTAAAGGCGGTGAATGACAATTAGTGCACTGTGAATATGCGCTCTGTGGAGTATATACCATGAAGATATGCTGAGTTTGTGGAGGGAGGGTGATAATTTGCATTAGGCATTCACAGAGTAACTCAGGAAGTAATATTGTGTGGGGAATAAAAATGCACTCAAATCTAAATTCCAAGGCTTCATTATCCTTTAAGATTAGCCCCCCTCTTCCTTACTTTGCTTCTACTTTATTATTAAAAACCCCCTTTATTTCCTATGCCTCTTGTTTAAACCTCTGATTATAGTTTGTCTAATTCACTTGAAACAGCTCCTACACTTTATAGAAGTTTTCAATGAAATTAAGCTGTCTACCCTTGAATGGGATGTTTAGATCAGAACCAAACTAATTTAAAAAAGAATTACTGAGCCTGTCAATATATTTGAGAATATGTGACTGGCTATATAACTAGGGCATGATAGTGTGTAAACACTGGGTCTTTCTTGGTTTCTGTATGATGAGAGCATGGCAAAAAAGAAAAAGAAGAAAAAAGAGAATTGTTTGCTGCTAGGTACAGACTTGATGCCAAGCTAGTAGTACAGAGTTATTAGTCAGAGCAAGAAGCTATCATTTTCTGGTTTTTACATCTTTATAGTTTATCCAACCTTCTTGTGTATTTCTCCTTTAAAATCATACTTTAGCTTTAATTTTGCTCTGATTTCACCCAAATAAGTGTTTTTGAGGCTGGTGGATGGGGAAAACACAGTGAAATTTCCTGCACCCTATTAGCTATGATTCTAAGGACTTGCTTTTCTACATTGAAGTGATTTAATAGCTACAGGCCATCTGAAGGGATTGGGAGGTGATCTCATTGATTATAGGTCCTTGGGCCTAGATTTCTATGGGAAAACAAGCCTATAGTTTTCTGCTAGTTGACCCAAAGCAAGCTTCTCTTCATTGTCTCTAAGAGTTTTTATTCTAGAAAATATCATATCAATTTTAGTTTTAAGGATCGTAGGTAAATTAGTTATTGTCAGGTTTAATTTCATGATTATTTCAGATGTAATACCTTTCATGGTTACCATATTCTCTTGCCTCTTAGAGGCAAGTCTCTACCACCTGCTGATCTTATCCTCATTGAAGTCAAGGAATCCATTTTCATGGTAATAAGTACATTCTCATTCGGTGTCTGTGGAGGACAGCTGTGATTGTGTCATGTCCTAGGAGAATAGGACACAGTAACTCATTGGACTATTGTCCATGACCTTGTGAAAGCAATGTGCTTTGGGACTGGGAAAAATCAGAAGTGCTTTCTTGTGATATATTCACTTCAGTCTTTCTATTTCCTTAATTCTTATATTCCCCCTTCTATATTTCCAGCATGCCTACAAAATTATTGTGAGACATCAGTCAATATGGTCAGATAATGGTAAATAGTTAACTGATAATATGCTGACATATGATACAGGTCTACAAGACAGTAGAGTGTGGTGTGAGAACTGACATCTCTTTGTAAGTTGAAAGCCATAATACAAGCCTCATCAACTAGGAGAAGGTCTCTGCTGACTTGAAAGACTTTGGGTGATACTGTATATTCAGTCATATTTGGGTAACATCAGTTGATGCCTTTAAGTTCTGAAAATGGGACTCTTTCCTAAACAAGTTTCTGGTTTCACATTGGAAATATAGTTTGGCTGCAAATCGGCCACCTAAAGATGATGCTCTTCTTATGGTTTTTAAGTAGCCAACTCTGACAGCGCTAGATTATTTTAAGAAGAAAAGCTCCTTGTTCTCTGCTAGTGAGAGCATGCTATTTTCCTTCTTGAAACTTTCAAGTATAGTTAAACACCATTTGTCTCTATACTTACATTCTGATGCACATTAAACTGTGTTTTGAACACTACCACTTGTACAAAAGAGGTGCGTCTGTGGTGACTTCATTCTAGATCACCACAAATAGTAATGGAAATGCCTGTTTTAGTGATTATTTTTACTGAAATAATTTTCTGAAAATTAGGTTAATTAGGTTCTCAGTCTCTTTTTGTGGGGGAAGTTATTAAAACTTTGAACTTAGGGTCTTGTGTCTATTTAAGATATAAGCCATGCCTCAGTCTAGCCTCTTACTTTTTTAAAGGAAATCTCACATTATATTTATAACTATCCCAGATAACAAATTTTCCAATAGCCAAGGGTTCATTTGCTGACAACAGTCTGCTACTTCCTGGAAAAACAAAACAAAACAGGGAATTAAGTTCTTTCAGTGCTTCAATTTTAGGAGGATTAAGAGTTAGATAGCCATGTACCCGTAGCTAACATCTGTAATCCTTGCTTCTCTAGAGTCTGGGACCTGGAGAATTGAGCTTCAAACATACCTCAGGCTGGAAACTCTGCAAGGCTCTGTGACCAATTAATATTCCATACTGTAAGTGTGGCTCAAGTGGTAGAGTGCCAGCTAAAAGAAAGTGTATGAGGCCCTGAGTTCAAGGCTGGGTACTAACATGCACACACAAACTAGATTTGGCCTCCAGGGAGATTTTCAATAATGTGAACAGTTCTGTCAAGGAAATCACAAACTCTCTTATAACCAGGAAACCATTAATTCAAAATCTATAAACAAATCCATACCACGTCTATGAGATGGGATCCAAGAAAATATAAAGCCACCACAACTTGTCTCTCACTTAATCAACACTACAGTCAAGATTCACACAGGTGCATGTAACTAGTGTCACATAAACTACACCTGGCATTTTAGACAGAAGGAAAATTCAAGAAATGTAATTTTAGCTCTTCTCGTTTTCTATAATGAAAACTATAAATATTTATCACTGTGAGAGTAAGTCATAATAAGCTGTTATTTTTTTTTTTTTGTTGTTTACATTGGAAGTATACCATGCCATTTAAGCACACTTTGCTCTTAGGAGTAGATTCATGCCTCACCTTCTCCCTACTTATGGTCATTGCTGGGAGAAAATGATTCTTAGGCAAGTGGATTTTATTTCCAGCTGCCCTGTTGACAGGTGTCTAAGGAGTTTTGCACTGAGAACATTCACCTTTTGTAATTCGCATGGAGCTTCCCACAGAGAATGCTTGAATCCTTATTTCAGAAATTCTCATACCCCATGCACAATTCTTTTTTTTTTACCATCATTAAAATTCATTTTGATAATCTTTAAGTGCTTTTATAAAGATATTTCAATCTAGTGTGTTATGAGCACAATGCATCTTGGTAAGTGCCCCTTCCATCATTCTCTACCTTGTCTATTCCAACTCCACCTCACATTTTCTCGTCTTGTTGCATTTTCACACATGCACATTAAGTATTGTGATTATATTCTCCTATCATTCTGAATCTCTTCTATTTGATGTACCTATGCTCGTGTTCACCAGATAAATCACTAAGGGCCCAAGAATGGAGTGAAAAATATCCTTTGGTTTTTTTTTCTTATAGAGATAATATATAATGCAATAACAATGATACTACTTAACCTATTTTTATCATTTGCTAAATCCTGTTGGATTCAAAGTGATGTACAGAGAGGTTACAGTTTCATATGTTAGGCATTGGATACATTTCTTGTACTGTTTGTTACCTCCTCCCTCATTCCCCCTTCCCTCCTCGCTCTTCCTCTCTCCCCCCATGAGTTGCTCAGTTGGTTTACACCAAACAGTTTTGCAAGCATTGCTTTTGTAGTTGTTTGTCTTTTTATCCAGTGTCTCTCAATTTTGGTGTTCCCTTTCACTTTCCTAGTTCTAATACCAGTATATACAGTTTCCAATGTACTCAGATAAGATACACTGATAGTGCGGGTACAATCACAGGAAGGGGATACAAAAGGATCATCAACAATAGAAGCTATGGTTTCACATGGCATGTTGAAAGTAATTACAACAGTGATATAACACTCATTTCCATAACATGGAGTTCATTTCACTTAGCATTATCTTATGCATTCATAGGGGCATAGCTCTTAGGCTCTTGTGATCCTCTGCTGTGACTGGCCTAAACCTGTGCTAATTATTCCCTATGAGGGAGACCATAGAGTCCATGTTTCTTTAGGTCTGTCTTACTTCACTTAGTATAAGTTTTTCCAAGTCCTTCCATTTCCTTACAAATGGGGCAATGTCATTCTTTCTGATAGAGCATAAAATTCCATTGTGTATATGTACCACATTTTCCTGATCCATTCGTCTACTGAGAGGCACCTGGGTTGGTTCCAGATTCTAGCTATGACAAATTGTGCTGCGATGAACATTGTTGTGCTGGTGGCTTTAGTGTGTTCTTGTTTGTGGTCTTTTGGGTAGATGCCCAAAAGTGAGGCTGCTGGGTCATAGGGGAACTCTATGTTTAGCCTCCTGAGGACCCTTCATACTGCTTTCCAGAGTGGCTAAACCAGTTTACATTCCTACCAACAATGAAGTAGGGTTCCCTTTTGGCCTCATCCCCTCCTACATTTATTATTGTTAGTTTTCTTGATATATGACATTCTTACTGGGGTGAGATGGAATCTCAATGTTGTTTTGATTTGCATTTCTTTTATGGCCAGTGATGTAGAGCACTTTTTCATATGTCTCTTGGCCATTCTCATTTCCTCATCAGAGAAGTCTGTTTGTAAGTCTTTAGCCCACTTGTTTAGCGGGCTGTTGGTTCTTTTCAGTTTTGTTTTGGAGGAATTTAATTTTTTGAGTTCTGCATATATTTTAGATATGAGGCCTTTGTATGTTGTATGGCTGGTAAAGATCTTTTCTATTTGATCTACCTATCCTAGTGTTCACTAGATAAATCACCAGTGCCTAAGAGTGGAGTGAAAAATATCCTTTGGTTTGTGAAGAGGGTGCTAACAAAATATTCATAAAGTCTTAGGTTTGATACCAACACAACTTCTTATATATTGCTTGGTTTCATAATGACTATTTTGTTTATTATTAAAGTATGTAAAAAGTAAACAGTGTCAGAATCAATGGGTATTATCTTCAAATGAAATTTCATATATATGTTAACCTCAAATTATCATTCTTGCATAGTGACCAATATAGTAAAAAAAAATAGAGAGGTTCAAATTAGCATACTGAAATATTTTTTCTGGCATTAAAAAAGAGAAGTTTTGAAAAAGATTAATAGAAATCGTGTTGTAGAAGACAATTGCAGGGTATCAATATTCTATTCTTCATTCTAAGTATTTTACTACCCATTCATTGGCATGGAGCAGAGGTAGCACTCATGATTAATTAATTTTAAAAATGTTAGTTCCTGAAATGTAGCCTGTTAGATATTTTATAGGTCAGTTAAGAAAAAGAAATCCATTGCTTACATTTGCAGGAAGTGGCACACTGAGATTAAATTAGTTTTGAGGCACACCATTTTTTTTTCTCCATCTGCAAATCTTTTTTTTTTGTCTTATACTTTCTTTATTTTATTTTATTTTTCTCAAATTTTTATTATCAAACTGATGTACAGAGAGGTTACAGTATCATACGTTGGGCATGGGATACATTTCTTGTACTGTTTGTTGCCTTGTCCCTCATCCCCCCTACCTCCCCCCCTTTCCCTCCCCCCCCAGGTGTTCAGATCACTTACACCAGTTTTGCAAGTATTGCTTTTGTAGTTATTTCTCTTTTTTTACCCTGTGTCTCTCAAATTTGGTATTCCCTTTGAATTTCCTACTTCCAATACCAGTAAACACGGTTTCCAATATACTCAGATAAGATTACAGAGATAGTGTAGGTACAACCATAGGAAGGTGATACAAGAACATCATCAATAATAGAAACTACACATACACATAGGACGTTGAAAGTAGTTACAACTGTGATATATCACTTGTTTCCATAACATGGAGTTCATTTCACTTAGCATCATCTTATGTGTTCCTAAGGGTATAGCTATTGGGCCTTGTGATGCTCAGCTATGGCTTGCCTAAACCTGTACTAATTATTCCCAATAAGGGAGGCCATAGAGTCCATGTTTCTTTGGGTCTGGCTCACTTCACTTAGTATAACTTTTTCCAAGTCATTCCATTTCCTTACAAATGGAACAATGTCATTCTTTCTGATAGAGGCATAAAATTCCATTGTGTAAATGTACCACATTTTCCTGATCCATTCATCTACTTACAAAGAAACTTCTCTGATGAGGAAATGAGAATGGTCAATAGACATATGAAAAAATGCTCTACATCACTGGCCATAAAGGAAATGCAAATCAAAACAACATTGAGATTCCATCTCACCCCAGTAAGAATGTCATATATCAAGAAAACTAATAATAACAATTGTTGGAGGGGATGTGGCCAAAAGGGAACCCTACTTCATTGTTGGTAGGAATGTAAACTGGTTCAGCCACTCTGGCAAGCAGTATGGAGATTCCTCAGAAGGCTCAATATAGAACTCCCCTATGACCCAGCAGCCCCACTTTTGGGTATCTATCCAAAAGCCCACAAACAAAATCACAGTAATGCCACCAGCACAACAATGTTCATCGCAGCACAATTTGTCATAGCGAGAATCTGGAACCAACCCAGATGCCCCTCCATAGATGAGTGGATCAGGAAAATGTGGTACATTTCCATCTGCAAATCTTATTCCTCTGCTAGAATAAGCATTAGCAAGACTTCAGGGTTACATTTTAGAAGATGTATCCAGGGATGCTGGCTCATGCTCGTGATCCTAGCTATTTTGAAGGCTGAGACTGAGGATTGAGATTTGAAGTCTGAACCAGACAAATCCAAAAGACCCAATCTCCAGTTATCCAGTAAGAAACCAGAAGTAAAAGTGTGGCTCAGGGGAAGAGTGCCAGCCTTGAGTGAAAAAGCCCATCAAGAGCATGAGGTGGTGAATTGGACTCATTACAGGCACAAAAACAAGAGCAAAAAAGAAAACAAACTCAGATGTAAGAACTTGGTTCTGATTCTATATTCTGATAGCCATTGTTTATATTAAAATATTCTTGTGATAACTTGAATCACTCAGGTCTAAAAATATTTTGGTTTTAAGTTCCCAGAGCATTTATTTTTCATTTTTCTGGATACCAAAGAAATGTTGTTAAATTACTTAGGTGAATTGTGTAAATTATAGATACTAATTTTCTATATGACTAAGGATAGCATCCTATCAAAGTCATTCATTCAGCTTCATCTCTGAGGTTTCCCCCACAATGTTAACATTAACTTATGTAATAAAGGTACTAGTATGCTATTAGTCATCTTTAAAAATTATTCTCGGTACTACAGGAATAGCTTATCTAACATCCAATGAAGCTAAGTGATTCTTGGCAGAAACCTTAATGGAAAAGTGGAGAGCACATTATGTGAATGTATTGGGAGCTCCAGGTGAGGATCTTAGTAGCTCTATTTTATAACAGATTTGGTCTTTTCTAGAGTTTAGAGCAATGGAACCTAGAGACATAGTTTCACTTGTCTCAGTGTAGCAGGAGCAAGTATTTGATCTACTTATGGAAATAGACTATTATAGATGTTGAGAACACTGGCTTGTGGGCTCCAGTAGTCAGGACAACAGGTTTGTCTTAAGTGCCAGGCATATGTCTAATGTGAGAGATGCCCCAGGGAACTAAGAGAGGTACAGATAGGCCAGGTCATGGATGCCTGCCTCAGCCAGGGGGAAGACTGAATTTTCAGGACCTGACTGCAAGATACACCTCAGACAATTTTGAAGGCTACGATTCTGGTTCTCAAAGGCCTCTAAATATGACTATCAGTAAGAAAAAATTAGGCCTTTATCTGTTTCCTTATTACTGCTTAAAAGAGATCTTTTAGGTACAATGTCACCCTTAATCTTTTCTTGTGTCTATTATACATTAATGAGTCTTTTAAATTACAATTTTGAAAGTATCAGTAAATATGTTAAAGACTCCAATATTGGTATATTAATTTTTAAGTGTATCTTTATTTCTATCCTGTGAAGAGTTTATCTTTCCTCTTTTTGGAAATCAAAAGTGAATGTGTCAGTGTTTTTGTTTTTATGTTTCCATTTTAACCTGATTTTTTTTTTTTACCATAAATAAGGTGCAAATTAATTTTATAATATTCCACTTTACAATCTCAAGCCATAGAAACATAAAGAATTAACCACTCTATCAACTCCTACCAGGTAGGATATTATTTCTAATGTTTTTTTTTATTTAAGTATTTGTACAAAGGAGTTGTCATTCACAAAAGCCGTTTATTCATATAATGCATCTTGATCACTGTCATTCCTTTCAACATTCTCACCTACCCTTCCCAACTCACTCTTTCCCTTACTCAATTTTAGTTTATGTATTAAAATTTTTGTCATTTAGCAGAGCAATTTATGTGTAATCTGTATCATCACTTAAACATCTTCACCCCCTTTTGAGCCTCCCCATCCCTTAAGTGTCTTCATTTTGTGATATTTACATTGTGTTCTTGCCTGCATTCTCTACCGTTCTCCTCTTCCTTCTTCTACCCCCCTCTTCTTGGTCCCACCCTCCCCTCTTGCAAGTACTCATTTCCTGGTACTTATTTTGTTGGGCCTTACCTTAGTCTTTTTAAAGAATGATATTATTTGTACTCCGCATAAAGTCCATTACACTTCAGCTAATTCATTTATCACCCCTTGCTTACCACCCAGTGTGTTTCCTTGTAGATTTGATTTATAGGCACATTCTATCTGCCACAAATGAGGGAAGCCAAGAAACCTATGTTTCTTGGGTCTGGCTTACTTCATTTATATAATTTTCCAAGTCTTTCCAGTGGTACAATGCCATTCATTCTAATGAACGAGTAGAATTTCATTGTTTATACACCACATTTTTTATTTTTTTCTTTCTTTTAATTTATTTATTTATTGTCAAACTGATATACAGAGCGGTTACAGTTTCATATGTTAGGCTTTGTATACATTTCTTGTACTGTTTGTTACCTCCTCCCTCATTCCTCCCTCCCCCCTCCCCCTTTCCCTTTCCCCCCATGAGTTATTCAGTAGATTTACACTAAACAGTTTTGCAAGTATTGCTTTTGTAATCGTTTGTCCTTTTTACGCTGTGTCTCTCGATTTTGGTATTCCCTTTCAGTTTCCTAGTTCTAATACCTGTATACACGGTTTTCAATGTACTTAGATAAGATACAGAGATAGTGCAGGTACAACCACAGAAAGGGGATACAAGAGGATCATCAACAATAGAAGCTATGGTTTGACATGGCATGTTGAAAGTAAATACAACAGTGATATAACAGTTGTTTCCATAACATGGAGTTCATTTCACTTAGCATCATCTTATGTGTTCATAAGGGTATAGCTATTGGGCTCTTGTGATCCTCTGCTGTGACTAGCCTAAACCTGTGCTAATTATTCCCTATGAGGGAGACCATAGAGTCCATGTTTCTTTGGGTTGGCTCAGTTCACTTAGTATAATTTTTCCAAGTCCTTTCTTTTCCTTACAAATGGGGCAATGTCATTCTTTCTGATAGAGGCATAAAATTCCATTGTATACACCACATTTTTTGGATCTATTCATCCATTGAGGGCACCTGGGCTGATTCCATATCTTGACTATGGTAAATAATGCTACAGAGAATATAGTTTCCCTGGTAGTTTTAGTGTGGTGTTGTTTATTATCTATTGGATAAATGTCCAGGAGTGGAGTCTCTTCTCTATTTTCTGTTGTAAGTACAAAGTTTACTTTCCATATCTGTACAAACTTTTCTAATAGTTCCCAGATAATCAGTCCTTAAAGTTTAGACTTTTGCTATCCTGCCACCCTATTCCACTCACAAGACTAAAATTGGAAGCACTCATTTTACAACACCATTAAATAAGTCAGGAGAAATATTTATTTGTTCTTGGAGTAGCCAAAAATCAACACACAAACAGAAGATATTTGTAGCACATCAAAGTTAATACTGGCATTGAAAGTGTCAGGGTGTTAGGATGAATAATCAGCTACTTGTGGCTAAGGTTTTGCTTGACAACCTGTGCCAAGTTAAATGTCACGTAACTTCCTCATGAGTCCAAGGAGTGCTGCTCTTCTTGGCAGTGCTCCTGTGCCTGCTAATAACAGTGTCTTTTAAGGCACTGTGAAAGGGGCCCAGACATCTCAGTAGCTGACTCTCTTAACTCATTCTTCCAAAGGGTATTATTTCTCTCGGGAACTAATTGATAAGGGTGATAAATCTGGTGAATTGGGAAATAGATCTTCGTATGAATTGCCCCCAGAAATAAATTGATAGTGAGACATATTGATGTAGAGGTAGTCTAAGCCACCACACACACTGACTTCTTGCCTGAATACTCCAATAACCTTGTCACAGTACTTCCATTCATCACTCTCTCCCTGCAAATTCACTCTGCTTCTTATAGCTAGTATGAGATTCTTAAAAGTACCAAACAGAAGTGCATTTTCTGCTGAAACATCTGCAACATCTGCAATCACTTCCCCTTTCTCTTAGAATGGTTCTACCTGCTCTAGCCTCTGCTGACCCCTAGCTCACCAGGAAGCCATTCCACCTTCCATTCTGTATTTTTTTGTTTGCCAGTCATAGGGCTTGAACTCAGGGCCTGGACACTATCCCTGAGCTTCTTTTGCTCAAGTCTAGCACTCTACCTCTTGAGCCACAGCACCAGTCTTCCATTCTATCTTAGTCATTGTTCCTCTCAAATATTTCCTTCCATAGTACTTGTGTATATGGTGGGAAATTTCCCTTCCTCTTTCCCCTTGGTGACCTTTTTTTATCCTCCTAATATCAGGTGCAATGTCACACATCTGGAGAAGACTTTTAGAAACTTTTCCTTTCTTCCCCATCCCCTATTGTCTGTTAGGTGTATGTCCTTTTTCATGTACTAAATGAGATAACAAACATGACATTTTCACCAATTTTGACATAAAAAGAATGCCCAGTAGATATTGTTTCGAATTGTTTTAATGATTGTTGCCTGAAATGTTGTGGGATTTCTTTCTACCTTCAAACATTAGAACAGAGAAAATTGTTCTGAATTGGACTGGCATCACTTTTGAGACTCCCATATGTGTGCATTTTATGACTATTTACTTTCCTTTCTATAACCATGTCTTTCTTGATCTCAGGGATATTGTTTTTCTGTTCCTAGTTTTGTTCCCTTACATAATTCCTGGCTCACAGAAGACTTTGAAAAGTAAAGTTTATGAAAGGAATGAAGCACTGCAAATTAGGTCCACTATTCTAAATTTCCTGGCATGTAGCCAGTGTTCTTTTCACTTTATATTGTTGCAGCTTAGTCCACATGGAAAATTCTTCTTATTAAAGATGTATTTTTATGATGTTTAGATTCATGAAGATAATATGTAATGAGCATGTACTAGTTTTATAATAAGAAAAAAGTAATTAAAATGGCACAAAAGTGTAAGATTACCAATGGTTTTTCCCAAATTATTAATCCGAGTAGGCCTCTTTTTCTGTCTGGCTATGGTATCTGTATGGAAATGCTCCTAAGCAGTACTACTTTCCAGTTGAATATCTGTCCTTAGTGTCAAGAAAAGCTCCTATTTTAAAGTGTGTGGTCTAATAATGCAATTAGGAAGAACAAGAATAGGCAGAGAACTCTTTCTATACTATGTTATTTCACAAATTATACTTAAGTATTATGTAGTGTTAACATATTTTGTGTTTTGCTGACAAACTCTGCTTCATAAATATTAAAGCAGTTTCTAATATTGTCTTATAATTAGTGAAACTGAAGAGAACTTTTTTCCATGAACAGATAGAAACTCTTGTTTTACAATACATGAGGACATATAGATATGGTGTGAATGATTTTTTTTCTTTTTTTATTTCCCTGCCGGTTGATGAGCTTGAACTCAAGGGCCTGAGTGCCATCCCTGAGCTGTCTTGACCAAAGTTAGTGCACTATCACTTTGAACCACAGGACCACTTCTCTGATTGTTAATTGGAGATGAGTCTCACAGACTTTCCTGTCTGGGTTGGCTTTGAACTGTGGTCCTCAGGTCTCAGCCTCCTGAGTAGCTAGGAATACAGGCTTGAGACACTGGTGCCGAGCTGATGTGAAATTTAAGCTGGAATTCAAGTTTGCTTTTTCACTTATCTGGAACCAGATTGTATATTAAGGAAAGAGCTTAGGCAGATATTTACTGTGTATTTTGCAGTATATAAATAATACAATCTAAAATAATGGGGTAAAAATATTTGAAAATGAAAATCTAATGCTTGTAAAATACCATGGGATATACAAGGAGTTAAGGAAGTTAGGCCAGGGTGTTGGTACATGTACAGTTTTCAAGTTTTATTTGCTTATGATATAAGAGAACATAAATTGATTTCATGGTCTCATATACTTTGGAATTACATGGGTGACTTCCCTCAGGCCAGTCAAGTAGTCATTTTCTAACTGTCATGCTGGTCATTGTGAAAGAATCAGAGTCTAGGCACTCAAGTCATATGCCAGCAAATTTTTATTTAAATTTCTCTTCATATTTCATAGGTTGCTCAGGAACAATAATCAGAGAAAGCAAGTACAATTTTTTTCCTTACTATTCAAAATGCAATCAAAAGAGAAGTTTGCTTCTGTACTAAAGCTTTTACCTGTGGAACTTTTCTTAGATTGCAAAGTATCTAGCAAATTTGAAACACAGTCCAAATTTCCTAAGTTTCTAAATGATGCACTACTAGTGAATTATAACTCAATAATTAAGAGTAAATATTTTAACGTTTTTATGATCTTATATTAATTTACGATGGAGTTTCACTATGATAATTCCATACATGAATACAATGTACGTGTGTGTGTGTGTGTGTGTGTGTGTGTGTGTGTGTGTGTGTGTGTGTGGTAGTGGTAGGAGTTGAGTTTAGGGTCTGGACATTGTGCCTGACCATTTTTGCTCAAGGTTCATTTTTCCTCTACACTTGAACCATAACTGTACTTCCAGGTTTTGGTGATTAATTGGAGATAAGAGTCTCATGAGCTTTCCTGCCCTAGCTGACTTTGAACTGCTATTCTTTTAGATCTCAGCCTCCTGTGTAGCTACTATTATAGGAGTGAGCCATAGGGGACTAGCCTCCAATGTACTTTGATCAAATTCACTCCCTTTACTTTTTTAACTGGAGAAAGTTTTGGTTGGATCTGATTTTACATTTTAAGCACAGAAATTTAGAAACATAACTGATACCAGTTCACAAATGAGTTAGTCTATTTGTGAGTCTCTGAGAAATGATTAGTGTAATGGACACTGATCACAGCCCTATTTACTTCAATGCCCTATTCAGGGTATCATATCATTTTGTGTGTGATATATTTGTCAAGTGTTGATTCATTTGTATAATAGAAATTTTGAAAGGTTCAATGAAGTTAGCATTATTTAAGATTAATGAGACTATTTAGATTACATGTTACAGTGCCTTGTTATAAAGATACTATCTATAGCTACAATAAATTCAGGAACTGAAAGACATTCTTAAACTTGGATATACTTAAATTAGGAGATAGTTTTTTCTAAATATACTAAAAATTTATTTTTGGCAGTATTTGTGTTTGAATTTAGGGTTTCACACTTGCTTTGCAGGTGATTTACCACTGAGCCATACCTCCAGCCATAAATATACTTATATTTTGACAACTACATATAAGACAAGAGGGCATGGCATGGAAAATAACTTTTACATGAAAGTCAAGAAAGTCAGGTTTCAGTGAGAGCCAATAAGCTGGGCAATCTATGAAAATTCATTGTACTCTCTGGGGCTTCACTTTTTCATCTGCCAAATGAGAAGTTCTGAGTGGTTGAACTTAAGTCTTTATTGTTCTTGTGTTTAAGATCTTAAATTTCTTAAAGGACACATTGTAATTATAAAAGTCACATATATTAGATGTTATGTGGCATTTACATACTGTTTTCATTAATGGGAAGGAAAACTTGTGTTATATTATCCTTTTTATTTACATTGCAATTGGGCTTTAGTAGAATGTGGTTAGCTTCTTATTTTTCTTTCATAGGATATGCTTTGGGGCCTTGTTTGGGCTATAGTGAAGTAGAAGGTATAAATCCTCCATTGCTACCTAATTAAGATAACAACTAGATAATTGTCTAGGGAGTATTTTTTTGGACCCAATGCCAATCTTGAGATAGGGGGAAAATACAACTTATTTTCCAAACTCCTTCACTTCCATGAGTGAAATGAAGGGGTATTAACAGAAATGTCATAACTGTTCCAGAATGGGGAGGGAATGAGACCTGGAAAGGGAATAATTTCCGTGTATTCTATGTAGCTTAGCATAGTGATAACCTTGAAAAGATTCTGCTTAAATAAGGATAAAAGTCTGATTCAAATAACAAGTTTTCTTTTAAATGGAATACAGTGTTAATTATTAAATATGAAGCCTCAAATTTGGCCAGAAATTCATAAAAGACAACTATAGGCAGTCCGACAAATGCACTGAAATGTGGAGTTCAGCACCTCATCTTGCTTACCTCTCCATGAAAGGTCAGAAGTACTTCCAACTATGATATGTCTGTAATTACTGAAAGATTGATTGAATTTCTATCTAATGTGGAATTGCTGAATCTACTGAACCATAACACATGTAATTTGTATTATACGTTATCAGTCATCTTTTAAAAGTGTATACGAATGAAACTTTCACTTATAGGCCATGGAAATCTGAAAAATGCTTTCTTTATACTAACTTAAGCAGTTTGCTTAACTGAAGTCAATTCTGGCATGAATTTGTTAAAAAAAAGATCCAAATACTAAAAAAGACCTGAAGGTAAGGCAAGATGGTGGAATAGAAGTTCCTTCCATTGAAAGAAAATATAAGAAATACCATAGCAACCTTTGCTACATTTGCTAGTTTTTAAAAGAATCATTCATTCATTCATTCATTCATTCATTCATTCATAGCTTTGTTATGCTACTTGTGGCCTCAAACTCACATTCTCAAAAGATCGTCCTGCTACAGCTTCTGTAATAGCTGGGGACTACAGGATATCACCATGGCCCTTGGCTTTAGATTTACTAATTATTAACATTTCATCATATTTATTATTACTGACTTATCTGCCTGCCTGAACGTACCCATACACATGAGAGAGAGAAGGAGAGGGAAGGGTGGAGACAGGAAGAGAGAGAGAGAGAGAGAGAGAGAGAGAGAGAGAGAGACAGAGACAGAGACAGAGACACAGAGAGAGACAGAGAGAGACAGAGAAACAGACTCAGAACATTTATTGAACGATGTATGCCAAATTTTCATTCCAAAATGCTTTAGTGTCTCTCTGTAAATATATAGACATTTTCCTTCTTAACTACAATACTATTATCATGCTCAGGAAATTTTATATTGATGCAATAAAATTCCCTAATACATAGGTATTTGTTAAGTTTTCCAATTGGCTTAGTAATGTGCTTTATAGATCTTTTATAGTAACTTATTAACTATCTGGTTCTGAGGAGCATTTAGAAATGAAACTAGGAACATTGGATTTCTAGGATGGTTTGGAAAAAGTACATGGGATGCTTTTTTTTTTTCTTTTCAATTTTCTCAAGAAAATAATTGTTTTCTTCTTTCCAGTGAAGGGAACAATGCAACTATCCCTGAAGGACCTGTCTAAAAGTTTGGATGCATAGGGATGACATTTACTTAAGGGAGCTGGAGAGAATTTTGACTTTTATTTTAAAGTGGATCTTCATTTAGTAGATGATTGCTTTTATATTTAAATTGCATTCATACCTGATCATTTGACCAACCCAGCAAGAGACCAGTTTAAGAAATAATCTATTCCTCTTAATTTAAAGGCAGCGATTAAAGGAGAGTCATAGCTTTGAAACTGTTGTGAATATTCTACTTAAGAAAACAAACACAATTTGAAAGGGCGAGTCAAAAATTCTAACATCTTGAAGGGTACTTGGATGACTCATAAGTGTGTATCTTAGGTAGACAGGTGCTCTTATGAAGACCTCCTCATTTTAAGTAGAGGGATCTTAAGGTATGCCTTAGATGAATACAAGTCATAACTGACTAATTAGTATGGTACTGTATCTGCCATTAACTTCTTTTTATAACTTTGCAGACAGTTTATTAGTGAAAATGACTTAAATATCATGGTATTTCCTTTAAGAACATTTTTCTTTTGCCTATCAGCAGTCTATGTGCATTTCGTTCTGTCATACAATGTCATACATTTCTGTCTTCAAATATGTGGTTAAATAAACATTTCTGAAAGCCAGACTCTTCAAGAATTAAAGTTGTGTCCCCCTTGTTCCATTTGTACAGGAGTTTTACCTGCCTTGGTAGAGCTACCTTATATGATAAACCATTACCCCAGGATTTAATCAAATTAAAATTCAGAGATGAAAAAAACCCACCACTTGAAATAGTTTTCTCTTTCCTTTCCTTTTCTTTCTTTCAGATAATTCTAAATGATCCAGAACATTCCCTAAGGAATTAGACCTCCTGTAAATATCAGTCACCAAACCAGACTATATACAATATATATTGGCTGTTACAGAAGCATTCAGTTCATCGTAGCCTCCAATTCTGCCCATATTCCCCTCCCCCAAGATACTCCATGGGGAAGAGGGTGTGGGGTACAGTAGGCTGGTTGCACACTACCCTAGTCCCAGGGAAGGTGGGGTCCTGCCCCTAGGATGCTGCAGCTGAGGGTATGTTGGGGGGTCAGGTCTGTGTTGATCGTGTGAAAGGGGAAAGGGTCACTGCCTCCCCTTTCCTCTTTGGGAGGGGTAACCATTATTTGTCCTAGCATGAGATTCCCAGTCTGGTTTCCTATTTGCAGTTATTTGAATAAAAATATCCTTTTCTTTAATAGAAAAAGGGAATGAATTGGTGATTCTAACAACTATTATCTGATTAGAAGAGCTCTCAGGTTGGTAGTAAGAGAAGAGGGTTTATTGAATGTCTCTGACACTTTTTTTTTTTTAAGATTGTTGCAGCCAGTGAATTGTTGTTGGTCCTTGCAAGTACACATGTTGAAAATGCATAATATAGAAGAGTTTGTTTATATATCCTGTCGAAATACATCCAAGGTTTTCTCTCCAAGATTCGCTATATCCATTTTCAGAGAGATGTATACATTAGAGAGGTTATAGCTTATAAGACAATCCTTCAAGGTTTTAGAGAGGCATATTCCTTATAAGTCTCTAACACATATAATTGTCTTAGTAAATTTGTACTACTATAACAAAATACTACAAATAAAATCTAACAGACAAAGGAGATTTCGCACAGGTCTGGAAGCTGGAAAATTCAAGAATAGGGTGTTGATAGATTTGATATCTAATAAGGACCAATTTTATGGTTCGTAGATGGTATCCTTTAGCTATGTTCTCACATGGTAGAAAATATGGAAGTATTTCCCTTGAGTATCATTTTAAGAAACTATTCGTGAGGTTTATGTTTGCATGACATAATTGCTCCCCAAAGGCCCCTGCTCCTAATCCCATCCTCTTTCAGGTTAGGATTTTAACATGAGTGGTAGACTTTGACCCATATATTCTCACATTCCTAGTTGGAGTCAGTACTCTCCAGAATGCTTCTTTTCAGAAATCAGCATGGAATCCCAGGCTTACTTGAACAGAGATTTAGAAATCTTTTCTAAAACTTCCATGAGAATATTGTAAAAATCAACTTAATAGATGATGTTATCTTAAAAAAAACATTTATTATCAAATTGCCACATGATTGGGAGTAAAAGAAGGAATTATTGGCAATTACAAGAGCAAATGTAACTTTGAATTGGGTAGCTAAAGCACCATACAGTCAACCTGTTATCACACAAAAACTAGTGTATAGGATTCCTGAGAAGAGTCAGTGACAAAATACCTTTCTGGGACATTTTCTGTGATAACTGCCTGTTTTTTTTTCTTTTCATGCCTCCTACTTGGGACAAGAGCAGTGACATGGCAGTGAGCTGTTTATTCTCTGTCTCATTCAATAGTCTGTACTGGATCTAGTAATGAGAGTTTCTAATTATGTTTACTACAGTAATTATCTACTAGAAGAAGGGGGAAAAAAACCAACGACAGCAGTCTAGTCCAGATCTTTTATGTACCTAGATGCTTAGCCTGATGATTACTTTCATGGGAAGTAACTTTTACTGAGTGTATTATGTCACAGCTCTTAGGCTTCTTGGGGAAAGAAAAAAAATTCAAGAGTTACCAATTTATAAGATTAAAAGCAATTTTCAATTAGTAATTCCATATGCTTATTACAATACCCATAACATAGCAAGTACTTAATAAATATTTGTTGAATTAAATAAAATTTATACATTTATTAAAGGACCTCATTAGTTAAAAATTACTAATAGTTAAAAATTACTATTGAGTTCCAACTTCTATGAACCTAGCTTTATGCCCTACTATTTTAGAGGATTTTCTAACCTCCAACTACATTTGGGGTCAAAGAATCAAAGGACTCAGATTTTATTGCTGTTGTAGGTGCCAAGTTGCAGTCTAGAATTGTTAGCTATTCAGATTGTTTTCGTTTGTGTGTGTTAACTGATTTAAAATAAACTTCAATAAATCTAACTTGTTAATTATTTTCATAGATTTCCTCCTGTATACTCTACCAGTCTGCAACATTGAAGTGTTTTGTATAGGCTTAAATGTTGTATTATATATCCCCATGATCAGTATTGATTATCTTTGTTTAAACATTTTGATAATTGTAATCAAATATATTTGCATTACAAATGAAAAAAGAAAAAAAGAAATTTTATATATCACTTCTGACATACTAAAAAGACCTCATATTAGTTGTTTTAGAGCTTTGCTGACACCTTAGACTGGATGTCATTTCAGATTTGGACTTGTGAGAATGTGCAGATATCCCTCACTGTCATTTCTTTTGTCTCTTGAAGTTGATGCAAGTTATTTAAAATGAACACTGTAGTTAGGTTTGTTCCATGAGACCAGTACTTTAAATATGTATTATATTACTTGCCGATCTTTTCTTCATTCAGAGATTATATTAAGGCTATATACAGAAGTCAGTTCTACAACTTATCATTTTTCTCCCCTTAATCTTAATTGCAGCAGGTTTTATACATGAAGGAGGACAAAAAGTTAGTGGGAAGAGCCACATACAATTATAGTCTAGGCCTCCCAGAGTCCCTTCCTCACCCTTTTAAATTTGGCTGCATTTCAATGGACAAGCTTATCTGTCATGTAGGAGGGCTGTGAACTGCTGTCATTCAAAGGTAGAGGCTGTTATAAGACTATGCTTCTGAGTGTGGGGTGGAGCTGGACATTCAAATGATTCACAAGTGAGAATCTGTACTACAGATGAAAACCTGGTACCCACTCTGTACCATAGAACTGCATGGCTTGCAGGTGTGGTAATATGGAGTTCTGGTATTCCTTACCAACATTCCTCTGTACAAGAGGCTCATGGGATCTGGATAAGGGCCTCCTGAATCAAAGACACATAAATGAGTCTTTGTGTTTAGTCTTTGCTTTCTAGCATTTCCTTACTCTTATGTATTATGATACCCAGTTTCCTGGTCATTGGAGGAAAGAAGTAGAAATCTACATTAAGTATTAATAACATAAATGATGCAAGTTATTAACACAAAATGTTATTCAGCAATTTAAGTCAAAGGGAATTAATAAAATATTTTAACTCTTTTAAAATTATAATTTTCATGTACATGCTGTGAAAATGTATTATGAGTATGGCATGATATACATTATTACTCAGAATGACTGACATTTGTAACTCAAAATAACATGTGTCTACCCAGAGAACAGGTTATAGAGGAGGTTGAACATCAATTACACTGTGGAGTCAAGTAAAGTAATCTTGACTTTAGGTCAGTTAGCACACTTATACATAGTTCAGGCAACCCACCTCTCAGGGGTTGGATGGGCCTTGTAGCAGACTGACAAGGATTTGCACAGCTTTTCCCCATGTGAGAAGGTCTCGGGACTATCCTATAGGTTTGACATGACACAATGAATTTATTTCACAGTATTATATATCATAGAATTATTTATCTGCAGTAGTTTGTACTGTTAAAGACAGTTTATTACACAAGCCATGAGAACTGTAGAGAAGCAAATATAGTACACTGTACTTGCAAACATAGTGAGCAAATACAGTGTACTGTGTTTGTTGTTATGAATCCTTCTGTTTGACTTAGGAGCCACACAATGAAACAACTTCAAGGATGTGTAGATTCTGATTCCTGCTCCTGCTGTTCACTGACTGCTCTGACATGAGGCATGTTACAATCTCCACATCTAATTTTTCACATATACTAGCAAAGCAGTAATAAACAAGTACGTCAATATTATATCATCTTATAGAATTACCTGAGCAACATTAAACGCAATGTAAACATTTGATCAATAAAATTGGGTGCCATTTCATATTGGTTTCTGCATTTCAACAAAGGGTAACTGCATGCCCCAAACAGGAAAAAATGGCATGCATTAGGTATATTCCTAGTGTGAGCAATGAGATATCTTAATAAGGACAGATATTAGTAGGATTTATGAGGTTTATGAACTTGTAATTCGCTCTTGTAATTAGATAAGACTTTGTCAGATTCAGCCTTCGACAATTTCACAATTGAGAGGCATTTGCTTACAACTGAGCATTGAATTAGATGCACGTGGGCTTAATGGACTATTTTAAAGATTGCCCATGGTTTATGCAAAATAAGGACATTCCATAGAACTTTTGAAAGGCTTCCTGCCACAAATTGCTTTTACAATTTTCATTTCTTTTTTTTTTAACTTCAAAGTTAAGGTATCTTTAGTTATTTTTATTTTAAATTGCTCCTGCTGTTTTTCTTCTCCTAGGAAGTGGCTACTATTCTTTTTCCTTTCTTCTTGCCATTGTAATCCTTCCTACATGAATAAAAACAAAATGGTTCATTTACAAAAAAAAAGAATCTTTTAAAATGATCCCTTGCAGTTGCAGGGAAAATGCCTTACCATTATCAAATTGAAAAAAAAAAAAAGTATAATGTAGTGCAGTTACAAGTGAGTTTTATCAATGAATGTTTTCCTTACTTCCCAGAAACTCTTTCTCCTGCATTAAAAACAAAATCTGTGGCTGAAAAAGTTAATTCTGGAAACAAAGTGTATGCAAAAAGGCAGGTGATTGATCAAGGCAAAAATTAAAATTAGGTACCAGGCGCACAACTCTTACTTTTTTGACCCATAGGAGCTCGGGTACGAATTAATCGTTTCTGTGAGTCTTAGACCTTCATCAATCAGATGTAAATTGCACCACGCATGATTGGCTGCCTTTCTCTTCTCAAGTTCCCCATGGAGAGCTGTTGGCCACCAACTGTTAGAGACACAGCAAAGCAGCAGTCTGTCCTAGGCTGCTCTGGGGCCACAAAGGGAGAGATGGTTCTGAGTGTCATCACAATAATGTACTGGGGTATACAGCCAGTACCCTTTCAGAATTTCTGTTTAGGGCAACAGAGACAGTTCTCAAACCGGGGACAGTGTTAGTCACATTTTGTCTGATCCAGGTTTGATTTTAAGCATGGTTTCAAACCAATCTAAGGATACCAGCACAGACGACTTGACAGACATCAGGTATGAACCTAAAATGAATTTCAAGATTGATTAGGGGAAATAAAAAACAACAAAGGAAAATATAGATGCATTGAAAACAGATTTCTTGAGATTCTACATGCTGCCTTCAGAGGCATACTAATAATAGCTCCCAATGTAATTAAAGTGATGGAAAGGACCCCAACCAGGAGACCTGGTGACCATATTTGTAGCTGGATACTGAATTTAACCCCAGGAAATATGAGATCTGTTTTTACCTTGCAGCAGTTTACCATTTCAAAAAACTTAGATTAAGGAAGTTATTAGAAGGTAAGCCTTGCCTTACTTCATATGCAAAGGAAGAAAGGTTTGGAAATGCAGAAGGGCACTTTGTCAAAGAAACTTCATAACTAAAAGTTAAATGTACATTGAGAAATCAGGAAAGTGGAATGATGTAGAGGGCTTTTTTAAAAAAAAAATCTTGAAACATTCACAGATTTTGGCTTTTTTTTTAACTCCCTGTAAATTTGCCTTTGTGAATGGGTTTAAGAAAAAATTGATAAATATTATTTGAAAAAAGCATTCTTAGTAGTAAACTCTAATGACTCTTACTGTTAGGGTCAAAAACTCAGATTGGCTGGGCTCAAATTTTACCTAATCTTCTGTGTGACTTGGACAAATTCCTTAATCTCTCTATTGTTTGATTTTCTTATTTATAAAATAGCAAACCAAAACTTGTGAGGGTATGTGGAGTAAATGAGGCAATTAAATCCAACAGGATTTAGCAAATGATAAAAATAGGTTGAGTAGTATCATTGTTATTGCATTATATATTATCTCTATAATTGAAACACTGATGGCTACTTAAACATTCCCAATATATATCTATGGTAGGCTTGTGCTCTACCATTGAGCTACAGCTCCACTTTTAGCTTTCTTTCTTCTTCCCAATCCTCCTCCTCCTTTCTTCTCCTTCTCCCTCTCTGTCTCCCCCTCTTGCTCCCCCTCTGTCTTCCTCCTCTATCTTCTTCCTCCTCCCTCCTCCCTCCTTCTTCCTTCCTTCTTCCTTCTTCTTCCTCTCTTTGGTAGTTAATTGGACATTAGTCTCACTGACTCTCCATCCAGGGCAGACGATCTTCAGATTTCAGCCTCCTGAGTAGCTAGGTTACAGGCCTGAACCACTGGTGCCTCACTTTAAAAAAAAATTACACCACTGAAGCTTGAGACACTCTTAGGAACGACACAAGAACTGATATGTTTAATTTTTTTTATTTCTTAACTTTTCTTTTTCCTTCATAGCAATTCACTCTCCTAGCATTATTTGAGAAGCATCTCAATGGTGCTATTTGTTGTAGTTCAAAGACAGTGGGACATTACAATGTGTCATTGAAGATAATTGCCCTAAAGGAAGATTGTAACTTTTATAAAGTGTCTCCTAGCTTCTTGAGAATTTTTGCTATTATTGACAGGATGCACTTGCCAAGGAACTGCAGGTCACCTCTAAAAGAAGAAAGTAGCCTTCACTTGATATCTGGTAAAAGACAGAAGGCTCCAGTTCTACAACTGTGAAAAACTGAGTGGTATCAAAACCACATGATCAGGGAAGAGAAACTTCCAACAGTCTAGGTTGCAGATGACAACCCAGGTAGGAATGAGTCATCTATGAGACTGTAAAGCAGAGAGTGAGGCGAAGCCATTTCAAGACTTTAAACCCACCAAAATTATGACTCAAGAAATATAACTCATTTTAAGCCAATCTTTTTATGAAAACATTTTATACAACAATAGATAACTAAAATAGTTATAGAATAGTTATAAAAGGGAGAGCCCTTTCTATCTAGCAAAGTTGTTTTTAAGTTCCATATCGATGACTTCTCAGATTATAATTCACTAAGGCACACATGACGCCTATATAACATAAGAAACAATTCTTTCTATTTTTATATCAATACCTGAAAATTTAGTTTGAATTATTGCTCTGCCTGCTCCTTCTGTTATATATACTTTTTCTGACCCCCAAGTTTCTTTTTTATTTTTCAAATTTTTATTATCAAACTGATGTACAGAGAGGTTATAGTTTCATACGTTAGGCATTGGATACATTACTTGTACTGTTTGTTACCTCGTCCCTCATACCCCCCCTCCTCCCCCTTTCCCTTTCCCCCCATGAGGTGTTCAGTTCACTTACACCAAACAGTTTTGCACAAATTGCTTTTGTAGTTGTTTTTCTTCTTTTACCCTGTGTCTCTCAATTTTGGTATTCCCTTTCAATTTCCTAGTTCTAATACCAGTATACATGGTTTCCAATATACTCAGATAAGATTACAGAGATAGTGTAGGTACAACCACAGGAAGGTGATACAAGAACATCATCAATAATAGAAGCAACAGATACACATGGGACGTTAAAAGTAGTTGCAACTGTGATATAACAATCGTTTCCATAACATGGAGTTCATTTCACTTAGCATCATCTTATGTGTTCATAAGGGTATAGCTATTGGGCTCTTGTGGTCCTCTGCTGTGACTTGCCTAAACCTGTACTAATTATTCCCAATAAGGGAGACCATAGAGTCCATGTTTCTTTGGGTCTGGCTCCCTTCACTTAGTATAATTTTTTCCAAGTCCTTCCATTTCTTTACAAATGGGGCAATGTCATTCTTTCTGATAGAGGCATAAAATTCCATTGTGTATATGTACCACATTTTCCTGATCCATTCGTCTACTGAGGAGCATCTAGGTTGGTTCCAGATTCTCGCTATGACAAATTGTGCTGCGATGAACATTGTTGTGCTGGTGGCTTTACTGTGATTTTGTTTGTGGTCTTTTGGATAGATACCTAAGAGTGGGGCTGCTGGGTCATAGGGGAATTCTATATTTAGCCTTCTGAGGAATCTCCATACTGCTTGCCAGAGTGGCTGAACCAGTTTACATTCCCACCAACAATGAAGTAGGGTTCCCTTTTGGCCACATCCCCTCCAACAATTGTTATTGTTGGTTTTCTTGATATATGACATTCTTACTGGAGTGAGATGGAATCTCAAGGTTGTTTTGATTTGCATTTCTTTTATGGCCAGTGATGTAGAGCACTTTTTCATATGTTTCTTGGCCATTCTCATTTCCTCATCAGAGAAGTCTCTTTGTAAGTCTTTAGCCCACTTTCAACATGCCATGTGAAACTGTAGCTTCTTTTGTTGATGATCCTCTTGTATCCCCTTCCTGTAGTTGTCCCGGCACTATCACTGTATCTCATCTGAGTACCCTGGATACTGTATATACTGGTATTAGAACTAGGGAAGTGAAAGGGAATATCAAAATTGACAAAGGATAAAAAGACAAATGACCCCAAAAGCAATATTTGCAAAAACGTTTGGTGCAAACCAATGGAACACCTCTGGGGGGAGTGGGAAAGGGGTGGGAAAAGGGGAAGTGAGGGAGGAGGTAACAAACAGTACAAGAAATGTACCCATGGCCTTACATATGAAACTGTAATCCCTTTGTACATTACCTTGACAATAAATAAGTAATTATTATTAAAAAAAACAGAGCTCAATATATATACTCTTGGTCTAGCATTCATGTGTGTGTTCTTGTCTCTGTGTATATAAAGTTATACCTTTGTAACTGTGGAATGTATAAGGCATATCTTGTGTCTTCAATGTGAGTAAATACTGAGAATTAACTTATTATACCATATATTTTTACTAATATGTTAGTCTTATACCTAGAAAAGTTTTTTTTTTCTTTTGATGGTACTGGGGCTAGAATTCAGGGTCTCACATGTTTGCTTGACTGTTTCCACTCAGGCTTGTCATTCTAGTGCTTGAGCCACACCTTCTCACTCTTTGCTGGTTACTGAGAGGTAGGAGTCTCACAGAGTTTTCTGAGGATTGACCCACAGAGCTCAGCCTCCTAAGTAGTTAGGATTATAGGTTGAGCCAGCAAGTGCTCAACCCTAAAAAAGATTTTTTAAGGTGTTTATTATTATATTATACATTATAAACAGATATTTTGCTTCCTAGTTAGAAACTTGATTGTTATATTATCATTTTTGATGTATAAAACATAGAGCAATCTCATTTTCTAAGATGACTTGAAAAATAATTTTAATTGTATATACTTGCCATTAAAAATTAGAACTTTTCTTTATTTTCATCCAAGCAAAATTGTCATTGTACCATGCTTAGCAAAATAATGTGGCTGTAATAAATAAAACATACATGCCTGGTTTTTCTCGTTATAATGAAAGGTACTCTTTTTTTTTTTTTAAATAAAATCACACATCAGAAAACCTTGTAAATATATAAACGTGCCATAAAGCACATTAATAGGCACTTTGTTTACATATTTTTATCTCAATTATCTATGCCCATAGGACTCATTCAATCAATTTTTCACTAAGTAGTTTTCAAAATATAATTACTCTTATGGGTAGGTCTATGAACAGCAGTGTCATTTATACTATAGTTCACTAATTGCACTTTGAAGCTATTATAATGAATTATACCAGTACATTCTTCAAGAAGATCAGCTAATGCTAATCATTTGTATCACATATATCACTTAGAAGAGATCCATCCATAAAGCCTTTCATTTACAGCCTCATTTCTTTTTAATTCTCTTGTAATGCAAGTTACAGCTGTAAATATATACAATATGCACTTCTATTATCTATTAGCCTGGTGAACTGTTTCTGAATTAAGTATTGCAGTTCAGAGACATAGAATATAATATAGTAAGGGTAATTTTTATTTTAAAATTTTGTGTTATAATTAGTTTCAAATTGTACAATTTACTTATAGTGCCAGGCACCAGTGGCTCATGCCTACAATACTAGCTATTCAGGAGGCGGTGATCTGAGAATCAAGGTTTAAAGCCAGCCTGGAAGAGGAAAGTCTGAGACTTTTATCCCCAATTAGCCATCACAAAACTGGAAGTGGTGATATGGCTCAAGTGGTAGAGCCCTAGTGTTGAGCTGAAGAGCTCAGGGACAGTGCCAGTCCCAGAGTTCAAGCCCCATGACTGACAAACAAAAGAAATGAACAAAACAATTATAGATAAATGTTAAGAGCTTAAATAAAATATTTCTTGTAAATTTTTTATCCTGCCATTTAGTGTTTCCAGGCCATGTTTTGATATTTCTTTCACTGTGTAAGAGCTGAATTTATCAGTTAAAAAAAGTGAAAAGAAAGGTATATACATATATGTATATGTATGTATGTGTATAGAAATATATTTGTATGAATTTTAATTTTTTGTTTTTATTGTTTTAATTTAAAAATTTTTAATTTGTTTTAATTTTTTGTCAGTCATGGGGCTTGAATTCAGGGTCTGGGCGCTGTCCCTGAGCTTTTTGCTCAAGTCTAGGACTCTACCATTTTGGGTTTCTTTTTTGGTTTTCTGGTAGTTAGTTGGAGATGAGTCTCATAGATTTTCCTGCCCAGGTTGACTTGAAACATATCTTAAATTCTTAGCCTCCTGAGTTAGTAACTAGGATTATAGGCATGAGCCACCAGTTTCCAGCTAGAAAGGTTATATTTTCAAGCTTTCCATGGGAAGATTTTACAAACAATTAAAAATTAGTTATATAAGACTGTTTAAAATAAAATAATGTTGCAATCATTTTGTTGGATCTTTGTTAAGATAGTAGATATTATAAATGCAGTGACATAATGTAGGAAGATCTCCTTTAGGGCCAGATTACTTTGGACAATTTATCTACCAAGTATTCTTGTTATAAATGATATAGAAATTTAGAAATATTCCTATGAAATCAATTATGATGACATTATTACACTAAAAAGCAAGTATAAGTTGAATACTGAAGCTCATATATTCATCAGTTATTTTTTTTCTTTTGTATATGTGGTGGTTTGAACTCAGAGCCTTATGCTATTATTCACCTTTGTTATTTTTGATGCTCTACCCTAGTTAAGCCATACTGTCAGACTAGCTGTTCACTGGCTAATTAGAAACAGAGTTTCAAAGAAGTTTTGCACAGTTTGGCTTTGACCCAAGCTGCTCCAGATCAGGTTCCTAAGTAGTTGGGATTAAAGCTATGAGCCACCTGCCTGAGCTCTTTGTTTTTCATTCAAAATAACACTTCTTAAACGTATTACCATTTATTGTTTTTCATTTCTTTATTTTGTTTGACAGTACAATGGTTTAAACTCTGGGCTTTGTGACATAGAGAACATAAAATTTGGCTCATAATTTTAGAACTTTCTAGTACAAGGTAGGCTAGTTTCATTGCTTTGATCCTTAGGCAAGATAGAATATCATGGTAGTGGAGCATAGTGGAACATGCTTGCCTCATTTCAGTTAGGAAGCAGAGAGTGAGACAGGAATAGACCAGGAACGTAAAATTATAAGCCCATCAATGGATTCATTAATGAAGTTAGAATTCTTTTAATTCAATAGCTTCTGAATGATGGGATCCAGGCTGAGGACCAACTTTTTAATACATGAGCTGTCGGGATCTGAACGATCCCTTTCTCCCCAAACTCCTGGGGAGAAATGGCTGAACCCCAAAATCTATGAAAGAGCACTCGGCCTTGCCTTCCGCCGGCAGAAGGCCAAAGGCGTACTCTCATGGACTTGCGCTAAGTTGAGGAAAGGTTGCTGAAGCCTCCCCTCCCCCCAATCCCCTCACATGTTACCAGGAGCGGGGGTGGAAAGAAGGCATCAGGGACACGCTGCTATGGTGGGATGCGTTCAAAATCTTTAATAGGGAAAGGCACTTATATAGAGGCAATGGCGGGAAAGAAAGGGGGCTGGCCAAAGGGCCAGTCATAGGCTAAGGACCATGTCCATCAAGTGATATCACGAAACTTCCTTTGTGGGCGGGACAACCCCATCATGGTGGCACACACGTGTTTGCCTCCCAGGGAGGCTTTCTTTTCCGTTGAGGCCAGAAGGTGGGAGGAACTTCCTCCCACACTACCCCAGAGCTAGGGGGAAGGGCAGCTTCTTGGGAGCTCTGTGCCCTTCCCCCTTTAAGGCCGAAACTGAATCCCCAACAATGAGCCCTTCGAGGGGCATTTCCTATCAAACCATAACTGTCATAAAAAGGACCAAATCCTGGCAAAATAGGATTAATATTATATAAAGTTCAGATTCCACCTATCTTCTTTAATCTTCCCTAAAATAAAAAGATTGTCCTAGTTTATAGATAAGGAAACAGATTTCATAGAAATAACATGCCCAAGATTACAAAATTATAGGAAATATTCCTGGGATTTAAAACCTTGACTTCTGTTAATGATTTGTCACCTTTTGGTTAAAAAGAATTTTGGTGTGTGAGATATGTGGCTATAACAGATTATGGTACAAAACCTTGCTTCCAAATTTTATTTTGTCCAGCAGAACAAACAAGATATAAAGCTAAGAATTTGAATTTCCCTGATATTTGTTACACTTACACGAGGAGAATGAACCAGTCCGTTCTTTGGCTCATGTAAGCACTAAAACAACAACAATAAAAATATAAGTTCTGTTTCTATATATCTCATCTTCATCATTGTAGGGAAATGAACAGTTTGTAAGTCGCTGTCCGATGGATATGTTTAGTCATGAAGTAACAAAAGCATTTTTAAAGAATATTGCACATGGAGGCCAACCAGATTAAACACTTTAAACAAAACAAAACAACAAAAGCCCTAAACTCTGGCTGACAGAAGGAAGATGGGCAGAAAGAGAATGGGGGAAAAAAAACCCTTAAGTTCTCTCTGACCAAGCAGAGTTTTAGAGGCTCCTCAGGCATCCCACATCTAGAGAGTCACACCAAGGAAACTATAATTATACAAAGATATTCACTAAAAAATTATAAGCTGCTTGCATAAGAAGATAGAAACTGGCAACAAAACTCCCAGTGAGGCGGTGCAGCTCGGTGTCTTTGCATGTACCTTCAGAGCAGAATTTAAAGAGCCCACATGGCAAAAAGTAGGAACATGTTCCCATAGCACTCACCCAGTGAGACCAAAGGAGGATATTTTTAGGAGAGGATCACAAAGCACAATAGCTATGTGTATATGATCATATGAAATGATGCTTGTCAAAATGAACTCATAGAAATGGACAAAAGAGGGTTTTTTTTTGTTGTTATTTTAGTGCCTCCCCCACGATGTCATTATTTTTTATTGCTTTCTGTCTTGTATGTAAGTTTATCTGTTTTGGGGAGGGTAAGTGGGGACCCTGAAATGGTGGAACAAAAGGTGAGCAAATGATAGTCACTAGCTACTCTGTTGAAAATGAATTACACAACTTGTGGGAGAGGGGTGTTGGGAGGGAAAAAACTGGGAGAAAATGAGGGAAGACATGACACACTTCAAAAAGAAATTCACTCATTACCTGACTTATGTAACTTTAACTTCTCTGGATATCACCTCTGCAATAAAAAAATAAACAATAAAAACCCTAAGCTCTGTCCTTTTTCTCAGGCTTTTTAATTCCATCGACATATATTTTATTCTGTTTTATTCTACCTCTTCTCTTGTTGTTGCAACCTTATTTAAAATGTTATTGGTCAGCATATATGTTGTTTTTGTTTGTTAGGTAGACATTTTTCCTGTGTTTTTTATGTTGAGGACTCCCTTCCCTTGCTGGCCTCAGCTGGTCAGACACAGCTGTCTTTCAGTATGGAACATATGAACCAGAGCTTTACAATGTGCAATTCTATACCATGTAAAGAAATACTACATGCATTGTGGCATTTTGTGCACAGTGAGCTCATACTGTGTGGCCAAGATTATAAATTCAGTGAACAAGTAGAAATTTGGAAATGGAGAAAAATCACTTGAAAGAAATGTTAAGAGTTTTTTGTTTTTAACTAATAGAAACCACCATAAGATCAGTGAAGGCTAACATAAATAGGTGATTCATTGCAATGTAAGAACTCTTGAAGAGTAAATCAACTGTGGAGTAAGATTGAAAGCAACAAAAGCAAAAATAAGAATACACAAAGATAAATGGATGAATCAAAATCTTTATAACTAGGATCCAAAAAAAATGAAGGGATGGTTGACTTAGGCAGCTGTTTCTATAAAGGTGTTTTTCCTTACTCTTTATTTTTCTAACATCCCGTATCTAAAAACTGCATAACATTATCACTTCTGAATTCTAAGCTCTCTTTTGCTGCTTAAAATTTTCACTCCTTTATTTCAAAATGTGGCTCCTTATTCTTTGAGCTACTAATTGGCTTCATTACCCTAAAACTCTCCTTGTCTATTCTGTGTGCTGCCTGATGATTTAAAAAAAAAAATAACGAAATCACTACATTCCCAGTATTTCACAGTCCTCTTAACTCACATTTTCCTCTTCCCTGGATATTTAGAAACAATTGAATAGGAAAATCCTACCTCTAAGGGAAATGGTATTGTTAAACTTTGGCCTCGTAATGTTTTACATATTGAATAGAGAAAGTAGTAACCGTGGGACACACAGCATACCAGGTAGCTGAGGTGCGATCCTCCAATAATTCTAAGCCTTAATAGTCCTTGCAGGTGGTAAAGTAGCTGGCAGTGGACAAAGGCAGCAACCAGCCCCAAAGCTTTGACAGTTAGGGCAGCTGCATGGGGTTTGGGCACTGGAGTCTAGGCCCAAGGTCCCGTTCAGTATTAACCTTTGGTGCACCCACAGAGTTCGAGCTCTGGTGGGAGAGGACAGATGATCCAATGATGCAATGTCTGCCACTCTTGTGCCTTACAATTCTCTGCTGCCCACAATATTTTCTTTTAGAAACTCTGGATCTCCGTTTACTTTGATCCTTTTGGCCTGAGTCCTTCAGCCTGCTGGCTTTGATGCTGTCTAGATGTCAGAGTTGCTCTTCCTCCCCAGTCTTCCCCATCTCTTCTCTTTTTTTCTTTTTGCCAGCTCAGCAAAAATGAGTGGGCTGGGGATATGGCCTAGTGGCAAGAGTGCCTGCCTCATATACATGAGGCCCTGGGTTCGATTCCCCAGCACCACATATACAGAAAATGGCCAGAAGTGGTGCTGTGGCTCAAGTGGCAGAGGGCTAGCCTTGAGCAAAAAGAAGCCAGGGACAGTGCTCAGGCCCTGAGTCCAAGCCCCAGGACTGGCAAAAAAAAAAAAAAAAAAAAAAAAAAAATGAGCAATACTACTCAAGAGAAAACTTTTGTTTGAATCCAAAGTTAATACAAAGGAGCAGCAAGCAGTCTATCTTCCAGGTGCTTACAGAGAGAGAGTTGAACAGAGAGAGAGAGAGTAGCCCAAAAAGAAAGGGGACATGGGTGTGTGCACTAATCAAAACAGTACACACATATCTGCACCAATCATGGTGTAGTCTAGTATACAATTAAAACATTTCACTTGCACCAATCACAGGTCTTCTGTTGAGACTAAATGCCTATTCCTCAGTCCTGGGTGGAAATGACAGTTGGCTTTCTGTTGAGCCTACATCTGGTATATGCTGCTTTCTGGAGCTGCAGTCATGTTTTGGTTGCTGGCATGAGGTTAGTCCTTTGCCCAAGGCAGCTGGGACTGGAACAAAAATCTAGCAGCTTCCAATAGAGGAGTTAAGTTTCCTCTGCTACCACCCCCTCCAAAATCACAGGGGATAAAAATGAAACTTTCAAAAGGTTTATGAATACTTAAGCAATATTTAATAGTGCACTAATAATGCTTCTGTGTCCATAAACCATTTGTTTCACCAGGACATTGTGCCAGGAACCCATAAGGTGTGTTTTTATTTTTTGTTTGTTTGGAATTTGGAATTCCTCTGTTATCTTCTAGCAGCTGAAATAAATTTTCTAAACTTCTTTTCTGTCCCCAATTACCTTTTTTCTGAGAATCAGTCTCTGATTTTGAGATTCATAAGTACATGTGCAGAACTCTTGGTGAGAGCAGAAGTCAATATTTATTCTCACTAATTTGTAATGCAATTTAGCTTTTCTTTTTCATTGTGATGGCAGGCAACAAACCACATTTGTGTTAGCAGAACTCATGGATGTTATTAATATAAATCATTGATATTTCTGTCTTAAACAATTGGAACAGAAAACATTTACTATTGTTACTATTTCAATGCTAATATTATAATTACTGCGGCATATTGTTATTAAAGTAGTAAAGAGCCATGGACTAATTTTTAAGCTGCATGACATTGAAATGTTGATTTATTTAGTTTTCTTTGTAATCTTATGCATGTCTTTTAATGCATTTAAAAAAAACTGTCTGAGGAGATCATGGCATGACAGGTAGGAGTTTTGTATTATGGGATAGTTCCTGTTGGTTTATCTGAGGCACAAATGCCTGAATCTATTGAAGTCCATTGATTTTTTTTTTTTTCACCAATGTTGCAGGATGATTCCATGGAACACCTCCTGCAAAATAGTTTTCTCAATTTTTTTGTTTGGTTTTTGCCAGTCCTGGGGCTTGAACTCAGGGCCTGAGCACGGTCCCTGGCTTCTTTTTGCTCAAGGCTAGCACTCTGCCACTTGAGCCACAGCGCCACTTCTGGCCTTTTCTATATATGTGGTGCTGAGGAATTGACCCCAGGGCTTCATGTATAAGAGACAAGCACTTTACCACTAGGCCATATTCCCATCCCTCTCAATTTTAATTTTAGTCCATTTTGATAGAAGATTGAATGGCTAGAATTCTATTATCATCCAATTAACACAGAACTAACTCAGATGATCACAAGAACTTTTCATTGAGAAATACCACAATGTTAAGGGTAGAAAGCCAAAATGAGTCTGAGTCTGAGTTCAGAGTTCAATAGGTTGCCTCTCTTGTACTTAACATTGTCATGCTGCAAAATAAAGGATTATGCATGATTCCATATCTTCATAATATTCTATTTGTTCTGCTATGGAGTGACAATTAGCATCGCAGATAATTTGAAGAGTCTTTCCTCAGTAAGGAAGGGGCCAAATCTTCCACCCTTGTTAGTCCCTTCCACCACTTGATCCATACATATTTGTACACTAGCTGATAAGGAATGGAAAACTGTAGAAGAGTCTCTGAGTGACTGTATAGATTATATAGACATGATGCTTTTTCTCTCTGGGTATTATTTTTCGTGTAATAATTATAATTACTCTGAAAGTAGTAACCATTAAATAAAGAATCACACCGAACACCTAGAATGGAATATACAAATAGATGTTTATGTAGTCTCAGATATCTCATTTAAAACAATGTTACAATGTATGTGCACATGTGTGAACCATACATATGTAAATATAAATGGAATATAAATATCCATCTATGTGCCTATATATTTATTCTAACAAAACTTTCTCTGATTCAAATCAACAATAAAATAGTTTATTTTGGCAGAATATACACTGAAAGAATTTATGACAGTTTAAAAATGTAAAAAAATGCCCACAGTGGATAAGTATATTGGATTTCCTAACTTTACTGTTTCTCAAACAATGTACTAACCAGCTGGTATAATCTAATTGTAGCAGCCTTATAAATAAATAGGATTTGATTTTAATGTTAAAAAGGTCAGTAGCTTTGGAACTTAAATTCTCCCCTGTCTTCTTAGCTTGGCTGGAAGCTTTGCATCAAAAGATTACAAGATACCTTTAATAAAAAATAGAATTTTATAAACTTAAGTTTGCGTATTACTAATCTTTCATATACAGCTAAGGGCTTTTGTTGGGAACTCTAAGTATAAAGCAAAGCAATATATACTTTATTGAATGAGAAGTGAAATTTATAGTAATAAGTTTCATGTAGATACAAGGTTTCTTTTGAAGCAGTGTTTTCAACCTTTATTATTATTGAATAATATATCATTTCTATCAATTCCTGTATTATTTCAGTACTTTATTGCTCTATTTAAATTGAAAATGCTTTAGTTCTTTGAACAGTATTCTCCTAGCTTCAGAATGAAGTAGTTATTTTCTGATTCTTTTGGACTTTTTAAAACTTCATTATCAGATGTATTTTTGTTAAAATTTAAACGTATCTATTGTATTCTGGGCTCAATGCTGACCATTTAAGGGATATATCTTCTTAAAAAAGAATGCTTATTGTTATTTTCAATATACGATATGAAATTATGCCTTTTTTTTCTTCCCTATGGTTTTACCCCTGTTGTCACTGTACTTGATTTTTTTTTTTTTTCCAGTCCTGGGCCTTGGACTCAGGGGCTGAGCACTGCCCCTGGCTTCTTTTTGCTTAAGGCTAGCACTCTGCCACTTGAGCCACAGCACAACTTCTGGCCATTTTCTGTATATGCGGTGCTGGGGAATTGAACCCATGGCTTCATGTATTCAAGGCAAGCACTCTTGCCACTAGGCCATATCCCCAGCCCCGGGATACATTTCTTGTACTGTTTGTTACCTCTTCCCTCATTCCCCCCTCGCCCCTCCCCTTTCACTCCCCCGCTCCACATGAGTTGTTCAGTTGTTCAGTTCATTTTCACCAGTTTGTAAGTATTGCTTTTGTAGTTGTTTGTCTTTTTTTACCTTGTGTCTCTTGATTTTGGTATTCCCTTCCAATTTCCTAGTTCTAATACTGGTATACCCGGTTTCCAATATACTCAGATAAGATACAATGATAGTGTAGGTATAACCACAGGAAGGTGATACAGGAATATTATCAATAATAGAGGCTACAGTTACATATGGCACGTTAAAAGTAGTTACAACTGTGATATAACAATCATTTCCATAACATGGAGTTCATTTCACTTAGCATTATCTTATGTGTTCATAAGGGTATAGCTATTGGGCTCCTGTGATCTCTGCTGTGACTTACCTAAACCTGTACTAATTATTCCCTATAAGGGAGACCATAGAGTCTATGTTTCTTTGGGTCTGGCTCATTTCACTTAGTATAAGTTTTTCCTAGTCTTTCCATTTCCTTACAAATGGGGCAATGTCATTCTTTCTAATAGAGGCATAAAATTCCATTGTATACACCACATTTTTTTTAATCTATTCATCCATTGAGGGCACCTGGGCTGATTCCATATCTTGACTATGGTAAATAATACTACAGCGAACATACTGAAATCCCTTTTCTTACTGCAAGCTTTGTCTTCCTTCCAGGATTTTGCCGTATTTTCCCAATGGCCTACAATTTCTCACACATAAAAAAAAAAAAAGACTCCTTTACTCAATTTATGAGAATACAAATTTATTCCCGTAATAGAAGTGCAATAGTTAAAAATTAGCACATCAATGAGTTCAAAACAAAAAGTAAAAAGTAAATTAATTTATTCCATTCAAACTTGGGACCAAATGAGAATTTTGGTAAAGGCAAGATATTCACTAGGTGTTATAGCAAACCTTTTCTTTTTCCTTGTTTTTTCTCAGTCCCCACTTCCCTTCTTTCCCATTTCCTTTCCTTCTCTTTTTCTTCTTTTTTTTGTTCATTCATCCTTCCTTTTCTAACACCTCTTTCGTTTCCCCTACCTTCCTCTTTCTTCCTTTTCTGCTTACCACTCTCTATCTTTCCTTACTTTCTTGCCTCTCCCTTCTGTCCTGCCTTTCTTTTCTTCTGGTAAAGGAAGTAAAAGAAACAAATCTCACAGGAGTGTCAACATACTCTTGGTCACTTGCTCAGTGGAGAATACAACTTGAATTTTTCGGCTCTTAATTCAGTTCAGTGTCAGTTTTTTAAGAGCCTTTGAATGTTGAGTGAACATGTATGAGATTACTTGTGATGTGATTGTGTGAAAGTATTTGTCCCAAATACTTTTAGTTCTGAGAAGGAAGTAATTTGAAAAATTTTAAATATAAAGAGACATGTTTAGTGTTTCTCTTATAGGAGAGATTCAAAAATAATAATGCCTATTATAATGCCATTTCTATAATAATAGCACTTCTGTTATGAAACATCATTATAAAGATGCTCTTATAAATAAATCTGTTATTTAGAATTGCTTTGTAATAAAATTGCTAAAAAAAAGTCTTATAGAAAATTATTTGATTTTTCTTGCTTTGCAAAGAAATTTTTATTCCAAACCTTATTTGATTCTGCTAAAAAAAAAAAAAGCTCTTAGATTTTATTGTGATGATTCTGAGGCCTGAGCCTGATTATTATTTAGACAGAAAATTGCCAACAAAGTCAGCTTGGTCAAATAGGTTGACTTGCTAGCTGTTAGCTTCTATAAGGTTAAGTGAACTTTACTTCTTTTCTTTATGCATTCTCAAAAATTGTATTTTTTGTCTTTAAAAATATTATGTACTAATTTTTCTTAGATTGTTTATACTTTTTATTTTATTTCTTAATCACAGTCTTGCTTTCATGTTTTATTAAGCTTTAAAATAGCACATAGTGACATTGATTAGAACAAAGATAGCTATAAGTTATACCTAGGTCTAGTTTATAAATTGGAAAGGATAAATTTTAGTAATCTATATGTTCAAACTATGATGTATAAACTGAAAAATAGATACTTATAAGTGTAGAGATGAATTTAAAATATACATTTTTTTCTTACAGTACTGAAACACTATGTTCAAATTAAGACTGCTTTTTACTTTTAAAAATTATTTATGTAATAACTGTCAAATATAAGCAAGAGTTTCTTATCATCAATTTTATATTACACAAAATTATAGGCTGGTATATTTTAAGGAAACAATGATAATGCAACTGGTCTCCAAATATTTTTAATCACAACTAAATATATTTTAGAAATGATTTTTTTCCCTGGGCTGGTTGTCCATTTCCATAATCCTAGCTACTCAAGAGGCTGAGATCTGAAGTTACTGGACAAGAAAGCCTGGACAAGAAAGTTCATCAGACTCTTATCTTCAATTAACTACCAAGAAGCTGGAAGATGAGCTGTGACTCAAGTAGTAGGATGCCAGCCTTGAGCACAAAGCTAAGGGACAGTGCCTAGATCTTAAGTTCAAGCCCTAGTACTTGCACACACACACACACACACACACACACACACACACACATAACACATAAGTGTGAAGAATCCTCAACATTTCAACAAATGGAAATCAGATTTAATTACCCTAAACTATCAAAAATGTTCATGTTTACAACATTTGTTTTAAAATGAGTCATTTCAAATGATTGAATAGGAGCTGCAATCAGAAGAGAACCTCTGGATTTAGATATGTTCGTTACTTGCTGCCTTTGCTATTTTCTGTCTTACCTCCATATATAATTTCATTCCATCTTATAACTTGACTGAATAGTATGAAGGATACCTACAGTTAGACAGGTGATACCATTTCAAAGTATTTAAGGATTCATTTTCTTTAATGAACAGACACACAAGCTTGAAAGACCAGAGAGGTTAGTTTTAAGATGGAATTTGTTACCCTGACTAGAAGAGATCACACTATTTATGCAAAGCACCAAGAGCTCAAAATAAGCACTACAGTGATCTCTAATATTCTGTTTTCAGGACATGCTTTATTATGTGTTTGTCATCACACCACCGAGCGTGTGGCTGTCAGAGAACATGTGCTGTGCTGATGCCCCATGCAGTGTCTCACAATCAGCTGAATGTGTGGCATAGCATGCTGGGGAAAACATCTGCCAGAATCGTACCCACATGGGACAACTGGTGGCTCATGGAAACACTGGCATGCATATCTGTATCAGTGATGAATGATAGCGTATTCATATCTAATGCATTTAAATATATTTTAAGATCAAAGTGCAACTAGATGAACAAATACATTCACTATTAAATTTGAATCATATATATGAGGAAATCCCTAAACTGCCAAGTTCTGTGGAAAATTATCCAATTCGAATGGGTCCTTCAATATTGGAAAGTCTTCTGGGATGGCATTGATCAAGAGACATTCTCAGAAACTGACATGTTGAATTGAAACTACTTTGCCTAACTATTTACAGATAATTTTTAAAAGCCAAAAAAAAAAGACCCCCCCCCCTTTTTTTTAACCATTGAGCAAAGTATTCACTGAACAACTTAGGGAAGTCTGTTCTGTCCTCTAGGGAAAAACTTTTCTTACTGTGAAATAAAATATATTTTCTGGATTTTTTTATTGTGTTGCAAATGCTATTTCCAAGATTAATAATAAAGAGATTTCTATTTTCTTTGTATGGAAATTTCAGGTATTAGATAAATTTCATATTTTTCTCCCATTTGAAGGTTCAGTATCTTCAGTACCATCAATTAATTCTCATTGATTTTGGCTTTGTTGTTTTTATCCATCTTGTTTCTTGCCAAGTGAGTTTCATAAACCATATACATATATGTATACATATACGTATACATATGTATATATACATATATATGTATATATATATATATATATATATATATATCTTAAGGCATGGTCCTTTGGCCTAAATGGAGACCAGGATGTAGCGTGACTTCTATATTGAAAATTTTGTAATTTTTTGAACTAGGATTCCATTAATTATGCTCTTTATTCCTTCCTACACTATTGGTGTAAGGTCATTCTCCCCCAATTACATGCATATTTTGGTAAGTCATGCTATTTCAGACCTTTAGATTTTAGTAGGCTTGAAGATGAATTTTAAACTTTAATGTGACTATACATACCTAAGACTTAACTTATCCTAGTCTAGCTTCTCATTTATATTTCTGGTTCAGTCATCCATTCTACTTCTTTTTTTATTTTTGTGCCCAGTCCTTAGGCTTTATCTCAGAGTCTAAGTGCTTTCCCTGAGGTGTTTTTTATTTTTTGTTAAAGGATAGTGCTCTAGCATTTGAGCCACATCTCCACTTCCAGCTTTTTGGAGGAATCTCATGGTCTGGCTAGCTTTGAACAATGATTCTTAGAGCTCAGCCTCCCAAGTACTTAGGATTATAGGCATGGGCCAGTAGTGCCTGGCAGCCTTTATACTTCTGTAGGTAGCTTTGTGAACTGAAAATATGATCAAACTTCTCTTCATTTACTTAAGTAAAGGGAAATTGTTAATGTCATGACTGAGGTCTCTTTGCTTGTCAATTATTTTTCAAATTTAGGTACACTCTGTCCATATTATTAAAATATTTCAAGTTAGTAACTTAATTTTTATTGTTAAAATGGTACCTATCGGAATGGGAATATGGCCTAGTGGTAGAGTGCTTGCCTCGCATTCATGAAACCCTGGGTTTAATTCCTTAGCACCACATAAGCAGAAAAAGCCAGAAGTGCCGCTGTGGCTCAAGTGGTAGAGTGCTAGCCTTGAGCAAAAAGAAGCCAGGGATAGTGCTCAGGCCCTGAGTTCAAGCCCCAAGTCTGGCAAAAATAAATAAAAGAATGAATAAATAAAGGTATGTCTTGACTCTATTATTTCTCTGTATTTTTGCAAAGTATTATTTCTTGCATTGTCTCTTTTGCTTGGAAAAAGACATTAATTTTAGCTTTTTCATATTACTGAAAAAAAGGTGGGTAACATTTGGTAGTTCTATAAAATGGCTTACTAGTGTCACTGATAACAATTAGAAAATAAAACTTTGGAAAAACCTCCGTTCTATTTTTTGGCTTCTCTTATGTGTGAATAGATCCTGTTCTCAGGCATTTGTGTCCATTAATTAGTCTTATTGGAGACAGATGTGCAAAACAAACTGCCATCTTACTAAGACCCTTACCTCTTGTGGGAATTGTCATATTCTGTGACATAGGGTGCGAGACTGAGGCCTCAGAGAAACTGCCATGAAGAAGTTTGGAAGGGAGCGAGTGGGACAGTGAAATAGATAAGAGAGTAAGGGTCTTCGTGTATACATATGGAGATTATTATTTTCTGCCTGTCCTCCTTAATAGCTAAAGATTTTATTGGTTACACAATGCAAATATCATTAGTGTATTCCTCATTTCTTTTCTTCTCCATATATAATCCTTGAGGTATTGTTCTCCATGTTGGATGCATGTTAGAATCTCGAAGCTTCAGCTCACTCACAGAGAGTCTGATGAAATTCTGGTGGTCTGGGTATTTTTATGGCATTTTCGACTGATGGGTACCACAGGCAATTTCATTTTCTCCGTTTACATGATTGACCCTTGTTCTTTTCAGGGTCTTTTTTCCTTCATTCTCTCCTTTCATAAGTTATGTGAGAGATCTAATGAAATTCTATTTTATATATAACACAATTCAGGCCCAAAGCAATGTAAATGAGGTGAGTACATCACAAATAGCAGGGGATTCTGAAGTGCTGGATTTGAAAGTGAGATAGGGCCAGCTAGATAATTGTTCATGTATAAGTTCCTGAGGAAATAGTATTACTTACAATTCAGCCCTAACAGACATTTATGATTTTGGGGACTACTTTTGAAGATGTCTAAATGGACATCTATCTACATAAGTCTTTTCATGTTATTATTATTATTTTGGCTGTGTTTTCAGAGGAATTGCTATGTGTAAAGCCTTATAACTGTTTCTAAAAGTGTGTATTGATGCACAACACTACCAAAAATGAAAGAACACTACAACCCTAACAGGGTTGACATGTACTGAGTTCTGGCTGACAGTGAAATAGTACACAGCAGACAAGTTACACAGGGTGGCTGTTTTGAGATTATAGATTGGAGAGCAATACCTTCTATGGGGGAGGAATTGGTTTGAATTATGTGTCACTCCCTCTCTTATACTTGAAAGAGGACAAAGGATCATATTTTTCTTCCTCAAAGGAATGTGGAGAAACTTCAAAATAATTAATTGGTTTTACAGAATGTCCCACATCCCTTTAAATTTAAGGGATACAGGGTCTGGTATACAACTCATGCTTGAACATACTGAAAATAACCATGTGGCTGTCTGGGCTCTGGATGGCACAACAGCTTGAGTAGTCTAGTAGGCCAAGTAAACTGGGGGAAAGAACCCCAACTGTTGTATCTTGAAAGCGATTCTGACTTGGAAGACTCCCTAGGAGGCACAACTCTACTAGAGTTAGGAGAGACCTTCTTAGCTGTACATAGTAGTTATTGTAAAGTCCCAGTGGCTAAGGGCTGAATGAAGGCATTCCCTTCCACTACCCCGACCCCAGTACTGGCACTTGAACTCAAGGTCTTGCCCTCTCTTTCTTGTCATTTTTCTTCCATGGCTGGCACTCTACCACTTGAGTCACACTTTCTATCCAACTTTTATTTTTCTGGTTAATTGGCAATAGAGTCTTGTGGACTTTTTATCTAAACCTGAGATCTACTTAGATCTCTAAGTAGTTAGGTAGTAGTAGTGGTGGGGGTGGTGAGCCAGAGTGTCTGGATAAACTTTAAGAAGTATTTTATTGCTAGTACTGTGTCTTCAATTCTGGGTCTGTGTTGGGCCTCAGCTTTCTTGCTCATGGCTGGTGCTCTACCATTCATGCCACACTTCCAATCTTGAATGAAAGTATCTTTGAATACAAACCCCACAGTGTCCTGAAATGTTACAGAAGTAAACAAGGAGTCTTTTACATTAAACACAGTACACATTAGCCAGTGTACAATGTCCTTTTGTCATAATGTATCTCCTTAGACCCGATGCTAGGGGAACTGAAACAATGGCATGAGAATGGTTACAAGGAGGACAGTGACGAAAATGTAAAGAGGGTTCTTTCTGTGGGTTTCTGAGCATAAAGCAATCCATAGCTAGAGGAAGGAACAATTTCCTTAATTTATATTCTAGAATTTGAGATAAGATTAAATTAAATTTCTCCTTTCTTTGAGATCTTCTCATTGAAGGACAGTGGTAAGAAAGAATACTGTTGATTGCTGTGTCTGATCCAGTACACTTCTAGTAATTTTTTTTGCTTATTCACTTTTTAAGTTAGTTACCAGTTTTTCATTTATGAAAAGTCATAAGTGAATTTGTGTAACAATGGATTATTATTTCATTCGTCTTTGTTTCACAGCTGAGAAAGTTCTGTCATAGACTGGACAGGTATTCTGTTCCCTTTCCATTTTTCTCAGAATGACCACCACAGGAATATGAACAACAAATATTGGTGTTAGGAATTAGTTGTTTAGGAGGATGTCTAAATTGCTTTCTATGCTGATCTGATATTAAAAATGTGGTAGAAGTAATCTTTGATGATAGTGTATAGAAAGAGAGCTAGATGAATCTTTCCAAGGTTTTAGCAGCTCCTGAGAAATGGCTCATAACTTTTTAGCAGCATTCATTAATAAACATTATAACGAATAATTAAGAATTATACCATTTTAAATATGATAACTTGATTGGGCTTTTGGACATCGAAGAGTCATAAATGTTTATTCAATTTGATTATTAAAGGGTGATTTATGTGTTCCGTACTCTGCATTCCAGTTGCAAGAAGATACCATCTCCCAGGATAGTTTGAACAAAGTAATGCAGCTAGATTTAAAAATATACAAAAGTAATAAAGTTCATCCCAGGTTGGAAAGGGAAACAGTAATGTACAAATCTTTTTCTATTTAATAGTGGAAGTGATATTAAGACTTTTCTGTTTCTTTGCTAAAGAAATATTACTATTAGATTCCTGTATAATAATATTTAAAATTATATTTCCCAGGGATGGCAGGTAACTGAATTTAGTTACTTCCAAGAAGTGAAAAGAAAAAAAAATTAACTTGACTGCTTCTGAGAAACATTGGCATTCTTTTCTGGAGTGCTGTGATTTAAACTTAAGCTGTATTAATACTGGGTACCGAAAAACCCAAGAGAGGGGCTGAGAATATGACCTAGTGGTAGAGCGCTTGTTTCGCATACATGAAGCCCTGGGTTTGATTCCTCAGCACCACATATATAGAAAAAGCCCGAAGTGGCGCTGTGGATCAAGTGTTAGCCTTGAGCAAAAAGAAGCCAGGGAGAGTGCTCTGGCTCTGAGTTCAAGCCCCATAATTGGCAAAAAACAACAACCAAAAAAACAACCAAAAAAAACCAAAACACCCCAACAACAAAAAATCCCAACAACCAAAAAACAAAAACAAAGAACAGAACTAAAAACCATCAAGAGAATAAAGAAAGCCTCCTAAATAGGGACCGATATTTGGTGGGGAAATTAAGTCTTGGTTTGAGGTCTTCTTTTAAGCTATTCTAATATAACCTGCCTGTGTTCCTATTGATCCAACTGTTCCTGTCTTTGTTTGTGTTGATCCAAATGGCCTTTTTAATTGTGGAAAATAAAGTGAAGAAATTGATAAAATTGACATCAGAATACATACTGAGCTAAATCACCTGTGAGACCAGAGACAACTTTTTCCCTATTTATGTTGCACTTTCCTTTCCTGTAAAATTATAGGAGTATGACCCATTTATCCATTGTAATGATCACACACACACACACACACACACACACACACACACACACATCTACAACAAATCAAACCTATAGTGTGCCTCAGGAGCTCATTTACTTAGTCACATACTAAGATTGTCATTGCCGGAGCAACTGTTTCACTTAGTTTCTGAACCCTAAAATTATTCTAGTTTCGAACTTCTCACTTTTAAATTCTTTTATTTTCTCATACCAAGATTTTCCCCCCTAATTCATTGGCCTATTCTGATATCCTAATTTCAGTGTTTTCTTAGTGTTTGTGTTTTTTTTTTTTTCCCAGTCCTGGGCCTTGAACTCAGGGCCTGAGCACTGTCCCTGGCTTCTTTTTGCTCAAGGCTAGCACTCTGCCACTTGAGCCACTGCACCACTTCTGGCTGTTTTCTATGTATGTGGTGCTGGGGAATCAAACCTAGGGCTTCATGTATACGAGGCAAGCTTTCTTGCCACTAGGTCATATTCCCAGCCCCAAGTGTTTGTACTTCATGGACTAGAATGATATTAAGAGACCACTATGTGATTACTAATTTATTGACAGATGGGAATAGCAAATAACCCACATTATCATTATTTCAGAGTTAGAATGAAAATTGATTGAAAACATAAAAACAGTGTAAGACAGTCCAATTGCTATATTTTAGGGAATAGGAGTGAGTTGGTAGTGGTGTCATGATAGGAAGATGGTGGAGAATAGAATAAGATATTATGATCTTAGAACAGTTAAGATATGGTGAAAGCCTTCAAATTTTGTTTCCACTGAAAATTCAGTCATGACTAACCATAATTCTTCTATATCTTACGTCTTTGTAGACAAACATAACATGATATTATTAGACAGTTAAGTATTTGATTGCTAGACAATCTAATGTGACCAAGACTAGAAGAAACTATGTTTCTAGTTCATGATAAAACACATGCAGAAAGTTTTACATGATAGAATCATTCAGAGATTCACATGCATCCCCTGTTGTAAGTAATTCAGTCTTGTTCAATATGTAGCTATCAGCTCATCTTTGTACTTACAGGCAGTGAAAAGTAAAAGAGAAGGTGGTGTTTGGTGTGTTAAGATTGGGAATATGTTAAGATTGTTGTTTTAGGATTTGGCATACATATCAGTTATAATTACATGGCCCCTTCTAACTACACTGTAGGTTTTATTCATATTTATCCATAGGACTCCTAAGAAATAAGAACAACTCAGATCCTAAATGAGACTGGCCAAAAGCAGTGGATCAAAATTAGTTGACTTTTGACTGCCTCCACTCTTGCTTCATTAGCTAAGGAAAATTTGGATGGTGTTAATATAGTTGGTATCTGGGAGCAAAGGTCCAGGATTCTTAATAAAGACCAAGGATATGATAAATTGTATACATCTGTAAAATGTTACGCAAATAGAATTACTGCTATCATTATCTTAAGAACTACCACTGTACACTGGAACTTTGTATGTCACCAGTAAATCTTCCTTATTTTTGCTTTTGGGTGAATTTAGATGCCCTCAAGAGATTCAAGTAATCAGATTCACTAGGGAAACATGCACTAAAAAATCTTTCATTTCCCTCTAGTTACCTTATATGTATTCCTGATTCCGGTATATGATGAAGTCTAATGAAATATATTTTTGTGTGTGAGGTGTCAAATATGCTTGCCTATGAAGCTCTTCATCTATTTCAATCCACTAGGTTTATTTTCCCTTTTAGCTCTGAAGTCTATTAAAAGATAGCTTTTTTTCTTTTCCTCCTGAGAGTTCTGGTTATAATATATTCTCAATAAGTGAGTATTTACCCAGTAATGATGATTCTTCAGTTGCACATAATATAATGTCAAGAAAGAAATCTTAAGTAGATGTGATCAGTCTTTTTAATGTAGCACTTAGCTGCTGCAGAGTCAAATGTACAATTTATTTTCTTTACACTTGGCTTTATTACAAGTGTAAAATTTGATTTGCTCTTCTGATGTATTGCATTTTCAGACTGTTTACTATTAGCTTTCTTTTAGAAAGTCATTATTGAGTGAAATGAAGATATTACTGATAATATTAGTGTATGTATTGTTTGTTTTTTTTCTGTGAACTGATGGTTAATACAGTTATTTAGAATCTCTTAATCCAAAAGAAAATACTCTCTGATAAACAGTCTTTGTTTTCTAAGCAGCATCTTTATTTGTCTTTATGCATGTGAGTGATTGATAGCAAAAGGTGATTACTGTGGTTTTATAGCTCAGTAAATTACCCTTAGTGGGTAGGAGATTTACTACTGTGCCTTAATCAATGAATAATTACTTTTTTCTGATCTCAGTATATCTCAAAAATCATGTTACATACATAGTCTTGCTCTTTTTGAGGCTTCAGATGAAACTGAAATTATTCAACACAGTGTATTAAACATTTTAATTGCTTTTTGTGTCGATAAGAGTATTTAGTACATTTATGTGTTCATTTCTTTTCCTTCAGAGAATGAAACATACTTCTATTTTAATATCAAAAGTGCTAAGCTAAACATATTAGAAGGATGTCTATTTTTGGAAAATAGTCAAAAGTATATGTTCCTTGATTAGCAGCTGATCAAAGTTTATTCAGAAGTAATAAGCAATTAATTTATCCCACAGATTTTTATTATGTGTAGAAACCTTTTTCTCAGCTTTTACCTTAAATATACTACCTGTTTTTATTTTATTTGTCTTATGTTGACTTTTTATAGATTTTTAAAGCTCTATGGACTTTGGTGAAGCACGAAACACATGTAAGATTCATGGTCATTTAGTGTGGCTTCATATGTGAACCTAGCACCTTATGTACTCTTTGACATTTGGTAGGTTATTTTAAACCTATGGTTTCCCATCCCACAAAGCAGATATCATAATAGTCGATGCAGGAATTGAGGAAATTATCATTTCCTGATGTCATTTCTTCACATATATTGCTTAGCCCCTAGACTAGCTATTCCATGGCTCAAACCCTCTCCCATGAACATTTGGAAGAGACAAGAATGGAATTCTCTCTTGCAATAATCATCTTGGGACTCCTCCCTCAGGGATTCTAGTAGGTAGTGCTACATGATTTGTGGGAGGATTGCTAAAGGCCAACTAGTGGTTTCAGTAGACTCATAATAGGTGATGGTCCCATTTCACCTCCTTGGAAAGGTTATGCTTCACTCTTAGTGAGTCTTACTTTTGTTAGATGTACAATGACAAGGGAGTGGAAAAGTGTCAGCATCATAAAGATAGAGAGCAGTCAAATGTAGCTTTATTATTCTTTCCTTCTCGTCAATAATGTCACTCAAAGTTCAAATGTGAACTTCATAACAGTCTTGCAGAAAAGTTGGTTGCTGACATAGGCCCAGAAGAATTTAGCTTAACTGTACACCTAATTTGGTCACATTGGGACCACTTCATCAAAGGAAAGGTATGGATCTTGAGGAAGAATACAGAGCCACAGTGACTGTTAGTCAAGTCAGTCATAGCATTCTCAATATATTTACGATGCAAATAGTTTCTTTTATTAAATCCTAGGGCCGCCAAAATTAACTTACAGAAACTTTGCTGCATAAAACAATAGGGATTTATCCTCCTAGTTCTAGAGGACAGTAGTCCAAAGTCAAAATATTTGCTGTCAAGATTACTTTCTCTCCAAAGGCTGTTGGGCAAAGTCCTTTCTTTCTACTTATAACTGTAAGTGATTTCAGGATTTCCTTGGCTTTTGGACACTTTACTTCAGGCCATGCCTTTGCTTAGCATTTGCCATGTGTCCTTTCCGTTTGTGTTTGCACGGATATTTTTTTATTTAATTTAGTTCTCACTGTGATAACACAGGACATTCCCAATTCAAGACCTTTAATTTTCCCCAAACTTTATTGAAATATAGTTGACAAACAAAAATTTATATGTATTTAAGCTCTAGAATTCGGTGATAGTTTGATATATTGTGAAATGTTAAAAAAATTTAGCTAATTGAAATATTAATATAAAATATTCATTGTTAACATAATGGGAGTGTAGCTGATATTCGTGTATTGATCTTTATTAGCTTGAGTAGATATTTTGTAGATTACTTAAGATTTTCTGCATATAAGATTATGCTGTCTATGAATAAAATAATTTTGTTTCTTCCTTTCCTACTTTCATGACATTATTTTTCTTGCCTAACTACTATGACTAAAAAATTCCAGTATACTGTTGAATAGATATGGTAAGAATGAAAATCCGCCCCCCACCCCACTGGAGACTGGGACAAAAACTAGGTATCTGACTCTTTGATTCACTATTTGGTTCTCATCATTACCTATAATGTATGTGTACTATGTATCATGCTGAAGAAAATCTTTTTCTTCATCAGTTGACATTATCATGTACTTTCTCTTTAATTAGCTAATTAATAAACTAATTGGTAATTCTAGAGTTTGTGTTCAGGGCTTTCTTTATACTTGCTAGACATGTGCTCTACTTTCTGATCAGTGCTGCTGTGGTTATTTTTTGGGTAGAGTCTTTCTCTCTCTCTCTCTCTCTCTCTCTCTCTCTCTCTCTTTCTTTTGTCCTCCCTTCTGGTCGGCTTGGACCATGATCTACCTATTTTAAACTTCTTATCACAGTTGATCCACAGGTGTGGATCATCACATCAATATATTTTTCACTTGAGATGGGAATTTTGTCTTTTTTTTTAAACTCAGTTTGATATGGAACTGTAATCCTCTCAGTTTCACATAGCTGAAATAACAGACATATATCACTGTGCCCAGCTATTGGTGGAGACAGGGTTTTGTGAACTTACTGCATTGGAAGCAAAACTCTCAATCCGCTTCCCATGTAGCTAGGATTAGAGGTATAAGCCACTTATTCCCAATTCCCTTTATTTTTTAAAATATTATATTGGTTGAATTTTATATGTTGAACTGGGATGTAGCTTAAATAGACTGATTTCAATTTTGGCTACTGCTATCAGTTGCATAATAACTTGGGTTGATTTCGTGCAGATATTAACTGTGCTTTACTGGCTCATGCCATCCCACCACCTACTTGTAGAGAATGGTTTGATAGTTATTCATGGGAAACTTGAAATAATAAAGGAGGCAGGATTACCATAGTGATCCTTGACCACTGGGTAATGATAGCTTTTGGATTGGTGGCTTCCCATATTCTTCTCCACAATACCTCATTCACTTTCATGAAATTTCTCAGGTATATTGCTAGATTGGGCAACCAGTTGTTCATAATCACGTTGACTTGATAACACACCCTACCTAACATAATACTTGCTTACCTTTTCCTGGTTTAATTTCCATTTTATTTGTTTCCTCATATCTCTTGGTCCTACTTACTAGGGTTGTGCTTTTTAAAACATGTTCATCACCCATAGACATTGCCTTTGCCTGTAATGTTGGGACAATCCAGGACAAGCAGAAATAAGGCATCTGCCATGTGTTGGCATAGCATAAGGTGGAGAGAATTGATATGGTGTGGTACGGCTTCTAATATTTGGCATTGCCATCCTTACAGGATATTACATGGTGCTGCCGACCCCTTTACCCACCTCGCCTACTTTTTGGACTAAGATACTGACTTTTGCTGTTAAGTTTTGTTTTGAGATAGTCTCTGAGTTCACCGAAAGTTCTTTCCCATACCATTAAAATTTCCTAACTTCTTATTTCAACTGCTTAGCAATTTTCAACAACAACTGTCTTAATTACCACTTGGAATGGAAGTAAATATTGTGGTTATTAGGAGTACCTATAGACTGAATGAAGAGAGTAATAATTAAAAGAACAAACTTCACCTTTGAAAAATACTGTGCATCAGGTCCTGTGCTAAATTTAACTTTAATATTCCCATGAAGCAGGTGTCATTTTTCCCTTCACAAAATTCAAAGGCATCCTAGTTTATGCTGGCCCTATGGGTTGCAAGAGACTACCTTTAGATGTCCTGTCAGATAATGAGTGAAATTTCTTGGTATAAAACTCATGAAATATGTGAATGAAAGCTCCCTGAGATGTCAACACCTTGCCTGTGCTTCTATTTTTTTGAAATGGAAACTGAGGCTAACACAAAATTCAGAGGAGTTAGTCTTTAATATAGAAAACCTGGCATAGTGTAGTAGTCTATTTTTTGATAAAATCTTGAAACAGAACAAAGCTGCATTTAATGGATTTGAGTCTCCTGGTGATACACTCAGAGTTTATAAATCTCAGACTTACTTCTCTGTCTGCACAGAATCTGAAGATGTTAATTTTTTGTCATTTGCTTCTAGATGTCCTTGGCGTGTGCCCCACTGTGGCATCTGATTCATCTCCAATCTGCCAGGAGAGCACAGGTGGTTTTGACTCCTTATGTCCTGGGCTTGTGCAAGAAATGTGTGAGTACACTGAAATAATGAGGATGATTTTACTGTTGTCAAGGGTCTTCTAAAATAATTTTATAATAGTGAATGTAATGCAATGAGCTCATTCTGTAGTTCCATACTGAGGAGAAAAGTGTGAAGTTTGACTATATGAAAATATGTATCTTGAAATTATTTTTTATGAGTAGAGATTAATTCCTTGCCTAAGAAAAGGCTTTTATGGTAAGTTCAAGAAAAATGACTGAAGGGAAAAGATTCTACATAGGTGTCGCTATTAAGTCAGCTTGACTATTACCAAGTGATAAGTCATGTATTTATTCAGAAGCTAATCTTTCACAATGCAGACTAGCACCACGCAGTTTAGACAGGTTTCTATTCTATCAAAAGAAGTTTTATCTTTTCCTTTCCTTTCTTTTCTTTTTCTCTTCTTTTTCTTATCTTTTATCTTTTTGCCAGTCCTGGGGCTCAAACTCAGGGCCTGTCCCTGAGCTACTTTTGCTCAAGGCCAGCACTCTACCACTTTGAGCCACAGCACCACTTCTGGCTTTTTCTATATATGTGGTATGGAAGAATGGAACCCAGGGCTTCATGCATGCTAGGCAAGCACTCTACCACTAAGCCACTTTCCCAGCCTGACTTAGTCAAAATTTTCTTAGTTAGAAGTTGACTAAGATAATTGAATTGACTAATATAAAATTACCAATGAATTTGCTTGAGAATAAGGTAATTGCTGTTTAGTTTTCACAAAATCTATTTCATCTCTTCGCTGAATGTCAAGTCTATTTAACACCCCAGGTCCATAATTTAACTTTCTGCCTTTGGCAGATTTAAAGAAGTCAAAGTGAAGGCGAGTTTCCTGTACCAGACAGGCTTCTTGGTGAAGTTTCAGTTCATGAATCTATCAAATGTGAAGTGCTTCGGCAGGATGAGCATAAGGAGGTTTATTTTCTACTTTCAGACTTTCATCCTGGACGAATGAATATATAGTCAGGTAATATTAAAGAATAGCCATTATTTCTCAAAGAATCTTGTTCTATTTCTATAGCTTATGTTTTATTCCGCATACCAACTGAGACTAGTTCACAGAATAGATAGCCACTCACATTGAAATTTTGTTGTAAGGTTTCTGGGCAGTTTTCAGGGACCTACTAGCTTTGGCAAGAATTTTACTTTCTAGTCAGCTTTGAAAAGAGGAGAGTTTGAGGAGGAGAATTAAACATGACAATTACTTCAGTTTTACTTCACTATTTTTAAGGAAGAGGCACATCTGTGATATTTATAACAGTAATTAAAATATGGTAAAAGTGACACCTGCAACAAACAACAGTCCTTTCTACATAATCTTGCTGTCAATGGGAAAGCACGTATATGTATTTTAAGAACTTCTTAAATAAATGAATTAGTGAAACATTGTCAATGAGATTGATTTCATATATTCCTTTTCCAAAGGTTTCTTAAAATTGTTTTATTTAAAAATTATTTGCATACATTAATTTTACAGATGCTTTATTGTGATATGTACATTCATGCACACTTTTTTTGATCAAAATCACCAGGCCAATACTACACTTTCACAATCCCTCTGACTTCCTGCTTTTTAAGTTTTTAGCAGGTTTTATTGTTACATATAAAACTATATAATTATATAACTATACATATAACTATATATATTTATTTTATTATTATTATTATTACTTTTTAATTCCAGTCTTGGGGTTTGGGCACTGTCCCTGACTTCTTTTTGCTTAAGGCTAGCACTCTACCACTTGAGCCACAGCACCACTTCTGGCTTTTTCTGTTTATGTGGTGCTGAGGAATCAAACCTAGGGCTTCATGCATGGTGGGCAAGCACTTTACCACTAAGCCAAATTCCCAGCCCCTATATATACTTCTTTATATTTCTACTTTTACTTTGACAGTATTTACTCCTGTTAACCCTTTAAATCTTCCTCCCTCAAAACTTCCCTCATTTGTACTGCTTTTGCAATCTTACCATATTATCATTGTTTTCTAGGTTTAGATTATACATATGAGTGAAACTATGTGATACTTGTCTTTCTGACCGTGTCTTATCTTGCATAACATAATGTTCTCCAGGTTTATGCATTCTCCTGAAAATAACATAATATTATTCTTTTTAACTGTTGAATAATACTCCATTGAACATATGTTTCACATTTTATTTATCTAAGGGCTTCATTGCTTGGCTATTGTGAATATTACTGATATAAACATGGATGTGCAGGAATCTCTATTGTATATTAACTTACATTTCCTTAGACATACGCTCAAGTATAGTCTAGCATAGTCATAGTTTTCTTTTATTTTGTGGCACCTCCTTGCTGATTTCTATAGTAGCTTCTCTAGTTGACATTACCATCAACAATGTTTAAGGGTCTGTTTTCCACACATGTTCACCAGCATTTATTTTCTTTGTTTTCTTGAAGATTGTCATTCTGACTGTGGTGAGATGGAAACACACTGTTGTTTTTATTTGCATTTTACTTATGACCAGAGTTTTTGGACATTTATGCATTTATTAATTATTTGAACTTATTTTGTTGAGAACTGTCTGTTCTATTTGTTCCCCATCCCCACCCCCATTATACTTTAGGCATGAAAAAGTGAAATAGTCTTTTAGATAGTTGAAAATACTCGATTTGCTTTTGCTAATTTTCAAATCTGCCTTGAAAAACCTAGGTCCCTGCTTTTCAGTGATTGGCATAGTAGCTCATCTAGACATCCCTTGTTTTAATAGACATATCTGTGTTAAGTGAAACTATTTCCTATTCAGTATTTTTAGATACTCTGTTTTTGCTTGTACATATCCACCCTAGAAACATAATCCTTGGGAAATCTCTTTTGTTCTTTTTTCCCCCTTGGGCTGTTTTCCTCTTTCCTAAATCTCATGTTGGTTTACTGACAACTGTTCAGTGGATGTTATTTTCTAGAAGTTTCCTAGGAAAAACAGACAGGAGGTAAATTTCCATTGTCTCAAATATCTCGGAATAGTCTCATGCTGTTTTCACTTGATTTATCCTCTGGCTAATTACTAAATAATAGAGACTGAAAATAATTCTTCCTCAAAACTTTGAAAGTTTCTTATCTTTTAGTTTTATTATATTTTGGGTTTTTTACTTTTCATGTTAAAAATTATATGCTGAATTGTTCTTGGATATTTCTAAACATTTAAGAGCAAAGGGAAAACAATTGGAAGGTCTTCATAATGTTATAGCTTAATAGCTGAGAGTAATTAATATGTATGGAAGTGTTAACATGGCTTTTTTTTTTTTGTCAGTTGTGGGGGGCCTGACCTCTGGGCCTGGATGCTGTCCTGAGCTCTTCAGCTCAAAGCACAGTGCCACTTCTAGTTTTCTGGTAGTTAATTGGAGATAAGAGTTTCATGAACTTTCCTGCCTGGGCTGGCTTCAAATCACTATCCTCAGATCTCAGTCTCCTGCATAGCTAGGATTACAGGGGTGAGCCACTGGCACCTGGTTAACATGGCTTTTTAATTGAAAGAATAAAGTCTCCTGTGCATATATAGTCACAGGGCCTTTCAGCTCTAGAGAGGCATGTTGATGGTAAAAGCCTAGTGGTGTGTGTTCTGGGAAGTGAACAAGAAAGTACCCCATAGTTTTCACTATTCAGTATAATGATTTACATTTCATCTTATGTATCTCCTTGTGTTTTGCTGCACAAAACTATGTAAAAGTATTCTCTCAACTTCTATTGAGGGGTCAAAGAAGGTAGCTAAATATTAAAGCAAATTTTGGTTAATTTTGTTTTATATATGTACCCATTTCTCCTACATTAACATTCCATCCTCAGAGAAATTTAGTATTTTCATATACTTAGATTTTTAAATATATTTTATTATCTCTAAGTCAGCTCATGAAGCATCTTGATTGATATTACTACTTTCTTCATTCTCCCACATCCCTCTGAACCCCAGCTCTCCCATCAATTTTCCTAGTTTCATAGGATATGCATTGATTATTATGATTGTATTCTCTTACTTTCCTCTCTTGGTTTATGGTTTATCCTGGTCTCCTTGACCTTCCTCACATACATCTTTTTTTTTTTTTTTTTTTTGCCAGTCCTGAGACTTGATAGTCAGGGCCTGTGCACTGTCCTTGAGCTTTTTTTTCCCCTCAAAGTTAGCACTCTACCACTTGAGCCACAGGACCACTTCTGGCTTTTCCCATGTATGTGGTACTGAGGAATCAAACCCAGAGCTTTGTGAATGCTAGGCAAGCACTCTACCACTAGGCCAAACTCCTGGACTCACATTCATCTTAAGTACCAGTTTTTTGACATTCATTTTGTTAGACTCTTAAGATAATATTTCTAAGGAGTTATTACATTTAAATTCACCTTTGCATGTACTATACTTTAGGGGTGTTTTTTGTTGTTGTTGTTTTTTTTGGGGTTTTTTGGTATTGGGGATTGAACGGAGGACGTTGCACTTGCGAGGCAAGCGCTTTGCCACTGAGCTACATCCCAGACCAGACTTTGGTTAATATGTTTATGTACACTGGCATACAAACTTGCATATGTTTAACTGTCTATTTATAAAATAGATCTAACTTCCACCTATGTGTCCTTTGAATCTCTGGGCTTAGATTTTTTTGAGTTTTTTATGTAAAACTGTAACTTCTCCATCAACTTTCTTCAAAATATGATGACATTTTAGCTTTATCTGGTTTGCCAAATAGTTTGCATTCATCCATTCTCATATTGATATTTTAGGGGTGTTTTTGATAGCATTTATATAGTTTCTTTTCCATTTCTTTCATATTTTGGGGTTTATAAAGTTTAAAATTCTTTCTCAGTCAGTTTATGGTGGGTTTTAAAGATGAAGAATGCAAAAATGCATGAATTCATGGTTAGTAAGAGTTTATGAAATATTTTGAAGCCATCTATGCAAAAGATAATGATAGTTTCATGGTGTGACATTAATAGAATTTTAAATATTATCAATTTGCCACTACAATATCTGCAAGTACAAGAGAGCTTAACTGCTCTGAAAGCATGAAAGTCTGCCTTTCCTAGCTCTCATGCTGTTTTCTTAGTTGCATAGCAAATTCACCTGGAACCTTTACAGAGCCTCCTGCCTGAGTAACCTGGTTGTACTTCATAGATCCTTCTATCCTAATGCTTACATTTTCTTCTAGCTCACTGTCTATTTTCCCCACACTAAGCGCCAGCTTTTTGAAAGTGAATAGTCAGTTTTTTTCATCTAGGCACTTTCTGTAGATTGCTTGGTATATAATCACTGTTCCATGCATTTTAAAAATTGTTACATGAATATGTTAACAATTTGCCTCAATTTTCAAAGAACTATTAACCTTCTATATCTAACATAATTATTTTCTAGTTTCTTTTCCTATTCTCTATTCTGTCATCTCTATTTCCTGTCACCCCAAATAACCAAAAGCAAGATAGACTTTTATTAAACTGTGTGATACACACACACACACACACATATATTAGTGTATTTCTGTCACCTACTTAATTGTGGCTGCTTAATCATTAGAAGTACTTTCAAAATATGTTTTTCCAAGAAGGTAGTGATAATATTTTTTGTGCTTGCAATTTATTGTTATTTATTCAAACATTTTTGTCTGTTAGGATCAAGATGGTGGTCAGACGGCTGAGATGAAATTTTAATTTTATTGAAAAATTATTTACTGTTTCTTTGGTATCTACAGCACATCAGCACTGTTTGGAAATTGAAACAAGTGGGGAAAATACAGATATTAATGTTTTTACATTAATAAGTACTAAGTTATGAGTAACTTAACGGAGGACATCCTTAATGATATCTTCCTAAAAGTTATGAAACATTGGCTCACACATATATGAAATCTGTAAATGTGTTTTATGAGGAACTGGTATTTGAAGTATGTGCTGAAGAATGGAGAATAGAAGAAAGAAGCCAAAGTAAAGGGATTAGTAAGTAGAATCAGCATTAAAATGTGTTTGGTAATAGGAAGGAGTTTATTTAGCTAGAGTAGAGGACCCATTAAGAAGAACATACACAGAAAAAAAGATACAGAGAATGCAGGGTGAGCCCCGTTGAGGACAATCGGTGTCAGCAAGGATGGATGGGAAGAGGAGACAGAGGAGGAAAAGTTTCTGTTAAGAGTTAAAACAATAAAAATGTAAAAAAAAATAAATATATGTGCTTACTACTATCTACAATTCAATCTAATATTCAGTGTCTATCTCCCACTACAGTGTAATGTTCCTGAGAGCTAGAGTCTCATTTATTCTTCAACTCTAGTATCTACTGTCTAAAACACTACTTGCTATATTGTGATTGCTCTGGAAAAGCTTTTTGGAGGAATTATAGAGACAGAAAAGGTAAGATAGAGACAAAGGAAAACCAGATGTCTCTATGTGAGTTGTATGGATTAACTGAAATAAACTTAAACAGGGCAATAATGTCAACTAATTTAAATAGATGATATTCTCCCATTAAAAGGCAAAAGTAGTCATACTGGATATTTAAAAATCTAGTTGCATGCTACCTAGAATCCACACTCAAACATAAAGGCACAGTAAATTGGAAAGAAAAAAGAAGAAATAATAAGCGCAATAAGGTAATGTCACTGTGTTATTTTCTACAGAGTAAATTTGAAGCCAGTACAAAAGTTGAATGAAAGCTGGGTGCCAGTGGTTCGTGCCTATAATCCTAGCTAGTCAGGAGGCTGAGACCTGAGGATCACTGTTTGAAGTGATCTAGGGTGGGAAAGCCCATGAGACCATTATATCCAATTAACCAACAAAAAGAGTAGACTAAATATAGAGCTCCCCTATGACCCAGCAATCCCACTTCTGGACATTTACCCAAATGATCAGAAACAATGCCACACTAAAGCTACCAGCACAACCATGTTAATTGCAGTATTATTTACCATAGCTAACATATGGAACCAACCCAAATGCCCCTCAGTAGATGAATGGATCAAGAAAATGTGGTATATATACACAATGGAATTCTATTCTTCCGTAAGAAAGAATGACATAGCCCCATTCATAAGGAAATGGAAGGACTTGGGAAAAATCATATTAAGTGAAGTGAGCCAGATACAAAGAAACATAGATTTCATGGTTTCCCTCACTGATAATAATTAATATATGTCTAGGATAGTCCTGATAGAGGATCACAATAACTCAGTATCTATGTTTAAATGATCATATGAGATGATGTTAAGTGAAATGAAGTCCAAGATATGGAAACAAGAAGTTTTTTCATTGTTTTTGTTGTTTTTAATGTACTATGTGAAATTATTTCTTTTTTCTTTCATTTTTCTTTCCTATGGTTTATCCCATCACTGTTTTTGATTTGGGTACCAAGTATTATATATACATTTATGTGAATTAGGATAGAGAAGAGGAACATCAAAATGGTGAGGCAAAGGGTAAAAGGCAAACAAATTGCACAGCAATATTCACAAGACAATGTGTTGGAAATTAACTGTACAACTTGGGGGGTTTGGGAGGAGGGTAAGTGGGAGAAAAATGAGAGAGAGGGTAACAAGTTTGACAAGAAATGTTTACTACCTTACTTATATAACTGTAACCCCTATGTACATTACCTTGACAATAACTTTTTTAAAAGTAGAAATATGGCTGTAGCTCATGTGGTAGAGCTCCAACCTGGAACACAAAAGCTCAGGGACAGTGCTCAGACCTTGAGTTCAAGCCTTAGGACTGACACCAAAAAGAAGAAAGAAACAGTTAAATGGAACATATAGCTATACATGTATATTCAAGAAATTAATATGTCCACTCATATAATTAAAATACATAAGCTTCACAGACAGAACTATACAAAAGACTGACAAATCACAGCTTGAAAATATTTTAACACATTTTTCTTAGTAACGGACAGAGGCTACATTTGTTGAGACCCTTTAGAAATACATAGACATTTATTTTCAAGTACTCATTTAATAGTTTGGCTGAGTGAGAAACATGGAACATTACGTAGAAGAGACACTGAGCTAATGAACAAAGAACAAAAAGGAAGAACATGGCTAATATGTATAGAGGTACAGGGAAACCAAGGCATTCAGGCCCAAGCTGAGAAGAGCTGGACATGAGAATGGAAGCTTTCAGTGTGGGACGCACTGAATCAGTCTCTTTCAGGAAGTTCATCTGGATAAGAATTTGGAAACTGCTATGAGTGCATTGAGAACACCATTTGGGAGACCATTTTAGTAGTTGAGGCCTTTAGTGAGGTCCTAAATTAAGATAATTAAGAGAGATTATTTGGTTTGGTCAATATTATAGCTACAGAATTGTTGAAACAGTGACTCATTGAATGGGAAAGTAGCTAGTTGGCTCTCTACTGTCTGAGATAAATGGTTGATAGTGTGGAGGACAGCTTCAAGGAGATACCAGTGATACTTGAGTAATATGATACATTTTGACTAAAAATTACTATTATGGGTCTAGGCATGCTAGATTGCCAGCTACCTGAGGGTGGAGTGAGAGGATCTCAAGTTAAGGCCAGCCCCAGAAAAAAAAAAAAGTTAAGACCCTGTCTGCATCTGAAAAATGAACTAAAGATAAGAACAACAACAACAACAAAAACAAAACAAAACTGTAGAGTGGCCCAAACAATCCAGCACTTACCTAGCAAGTGTGAGGCCTTAAGTTCAAACCCAGTACTACCAAAAACCCTTAGCATTATCATTTAAAATAACATATAGGTTTCTGTCTCATATAAGCATGATATCCCTGATTGATGTATGTTAAATACGATCAGCAAGATACCTTTACCTGGAATTCACAGATATGAAGTTAAGTCTGGATATAGAGCGTTCATTATGTGCTAGTTTATGTGATGCTGTCTTTTTGTTAAACAATGCCCAATATGTAGCAGAATCCCTTTCTCTCCTCCCTTTTCTTTGCTTTCTTTTCCTCTCCTTTCTCCCCTCCTCTTCCCTCTGTTCCCTTTCCCTCCTCTGTTTTTCTTTTCTTTCCCACTAGAGAGGTACTGTACTGATTAAACTACATTTCCAATCCTGTAGTAAATTTCTTTCTGTAATTCTTTTTTTTCCATGACTTCAAACTGATGTACAGAGAGGTTACAGTTTCATACGTTAGGCATTGGATACATTTTTGTACTGTTTGTTCCCTCTTCCCTCATTCCCCCCTCCCCATTTCTGTATTTCGTAAAGAATATTTTCTATAAACCATCTCGATTTAGGTTGTCTTCTGATATACAAGATTTGAATCAGTGAGTGTGTGTTGCTTGTACTGGTTGCTTGTACTAAGTTTAATACAGTTCTACCAATATTTAGTATGTCAAACTTTCCTGTTTTACATGTCATATTTTTTGTAAGAATTGATCTTCATAATGTAAAACAGTTTGACCATATTGTAGGCAACTATAAAGATCATGTGGATTGATAAGAGTAGAGTTTTCTTATGGCTGATTAAGTATTTTAAATGTAATCCTTACAACAACATTATATTATATACATGACTAGGTATGTCTCATTGTGAGGATACTGAGGGTCTGATAAGCTAAAACCTTTTTTAGAGCTTACTTAGCAAGCAAAAGATGAGAGTAAAATGTAATTTCAGTTCTCAGTCCCTAATACTTGCATTTTTACTAATTGTGCAACAAACTGTGAGAGATTTGATTTGGATTTAATTGATCAAAAGATATTTATATGGGCCGGGAATGTGGTTTAGCAGTAGCAGTGCCTAGCATGCATGAAGCCCTGGGTTCGATTCCTCAGGACCACATAAACAGAAAAAGCCAGAAGTGGTGTTGTGGCTCAAGAGGTAGAGTGCTAGCCTTGTGCAAAAAGAAGCCAACGACAGTGTTCAGGCCCTAAATCCAAGCCCCAGGACTGGCCAAAAAAAAAAAAAAAAAAGCTATTTATAAAGTATCTTTCAAATTTTTCAGAATATACTTTCTGACTTGAGTTTTTCAGACAACATGCTGTATTCTTATATTTCAAACCATAATTGTGTAGCTCCTTTCTGCTATAGGAGATTAAAAATAGTACAAACTTCTTCATAATATTGATCTCTTTCATTAGTATGAAAATGTCATAATAAATTTACAAAGAAATAATAATTTTGGCTTTTGTGCCTTTTTAAAAGTGGTGATGTGTGGCTTACACCATGTAAGTTTCTTGATAGGAACAACCCCAAAATCTTATATTTGTTATTAGGACTAAAACAAATAGACACTGATGGTGATCATTGTTTAGTGTTCAGTTTAATATTGTACTTATACAAATCAGCCGTGGTAATGTATATTCTAGGGTGCCAGAAGAATATGATGCTTTGTAATTACCATTAAGTCTTAAGTTTTCTAATACTGACCTTCCTGAATATCATAGCTATGTTGGGGTTTATGTCAAACAAGGGTCAAGTTCTGAAAATCTATTTACACATTTTTAATGTTATAAAATTAAAAACCTCTTGTAAATTGTCTTTCGCTCTTGCCATATTCTGGGAAAGGGTCCAAAATTCTGTCAGATCATATGGTACATTTTTGCTTAGTATTAATAACATTAGCCATAATAATAAGAGTTATGGCAGCTAACTATGTACCATGAACCTGGAATGGTGGTGAGTGGTAAAGACGCCTTAACCACTAGGTCCACAGGACAGCATTTCATGCTAGATACAGTGGACTGTAAACTACAAAACAAAGTAACTTGTCCAAGGTCACCCCATTGCATTGGGCTGGACTGGTATTTAGTCAATAATTTGCTCAAGGATGTTCAGAGGCTCTGTGAATGGAATCTGCGCACTTTCAGACAGCAGTGGAGGCAGGAAGCAGGACTGTTGTTTTCCATGGGCATGACCTGGCTTATTACTCAGGACAATTTGATGCTCACTTACCTGATTCCAAGTGTCAGTTGAGAATGGCTGAAGCCATGGTCTCACAACATTCACACTCGTTGGATGATTTTACATTGATCTTATTTTAAAAAATAGAAAAAGGAAAAGCACAGTTGCTTAAGCTTCCGAGGTTGGCTTTTTCGGTCATGGTGCATAATTCTGAGAGTTGAGGAACTGGCATGCCTGAGGTGTGAAGGTGATGATGTCCCCACTTCCTGTAGGCACGGAGGCACTCAGAAATAAAGCAAGGCCTTCGAACTGTCATTTGTTGTTCTTCCTACTCGGGCTTTTAAAAAAGCAATTAAGGTCAATTAACTGGGAAGCTTAACCTTTCTTAGCACGTCTTTTATTTTTTTTCCATAGGCTTTTAGCCTTTTACATAAATCAGTATTCTCTCCTTTCTCTCCTTCCCAACCCCCTATCCGTTTCGAACACGTTCTTGGATTTCTCATGCTGGGCCTAAGGAGCAGACTGCTTATATTCAAGAATTATTTGGAGGGGATAAAGTGTGCAAGATTTTGAATTCTTGCCATAAGTCCCTGGCAGACAGCCAGGCAGCCTCAGAGGAATAAGGCTAATGAAGGGAGAGTAAGGAAGATCCGGGAGTGCGGCTGGTAATGCAGTATTCATTTAATTGGGAGCAGGTACTGGTGCAAACTTCTCCATTTTAATTGGAAAAAAAAGGGAAGGGGATTGTTAAGGAAGAAGGGAAAAAAGAATGCATAAAGTTTTCAAGCCGAGGAGCCAAAGGCAGCCCTGTCTATGCCAGAGAAAGAACTCAATTTAGGGCAATTTGCTCTGCAAGCTGGGCTGCAGCCTCCCCTGGGAATAGGGATGAGGAAGAAAATGAAACCAAAAGAGAACTTGATAAAATCACCTAGCACAGACAATCTCAGTAGAATAGGTTTTACTGAGTTAAATCTGCCCCAATCAATATGATTCTTTTCATATAAGTTACAAATAAAAAGCCACAAGATTACAATAAAAATCGAGACTGGAGCTCTGCTGATGTTGCACCTGGGAGTCTTAAGAACTTGTTATGGAATATATGTTTTTTGTTTTTTTTTTTTTGCGACGATAATGTTTGTTTTTCTTTTCACCCTGGTCACCACAATCAAAGTCTTTGCTTTCCTTCCCCTCCACCCCCTATCCTTTCAATCTTAGATATTGTTTTGAAAAACCAACAGAAGCAAGCCTTTGTGCTTAATTTCTCTTGAACTAGCAGTTGGGAATCGGTAGTTTTTGTTTGCCTTCACATGTATTGGATCTAGCATGGGGCTGATTTCCCATACTCGTGATAAACAAAGAGATTTCTTCCTATGGTGCATTTTGTGAATGAGGACCTATAAATGTTAATATATGAGACATATATTAATGATGACAATATATAACTAATGTACACAATACAATAACTAATATATAACTTATATAATACATAATTTATGTATTAAGACAATGAAAGAGGTGGAATTTCATGTGAGAAAACAATGCTTTTGTGTGTACACAGCAATGTATTAAAAATAAAGCATCTTGTATAATAGCGGTCAGTTCTTAATAATAGTTAGTTGTGTTGTAGAAATAGCACTTCTAAGCAGCTAATCGGTTTCATGTGATTACTTTAATTTTGATCTTTAATAAGTAAGAAGTTAGAAGTCCAGACAGAAGTCCTTCCAATACTGTTGACTAATTGACTGAGATCTTGGAGATCAGTCTCAGTCTTATTTCAGTGCATTTATTTATATGTTCATTGAATGTAAATATAAAGGATTTACTTAGATTTATATTTTCTGGTAATCTTTTAAATTAAATTTCTTTAAAATGTTGCACAAATGAGAATAAAAGAAGACTATGGGCCTCTGATGAGATAGAATCAATTTTAAGTCTGATTAGTGATATATTCACTATTGATAAACCAGAAAGAAAAGTTGAGTATGAACATCTTGTCTCACTGACACTTATGTATGTGGGATGGGAATCTTTCCTCCATTAAATGAGAGTAGATGGTGATATGAATCTTAAATTTTGTCCCAGTCATTAGAAATGTAGAAAGTGGAAATGTAGAAGTAGACACAGGTAAAAGGACAACATCTCAAAATATGATGCCACTGTCACCCTAAATAGCCCATCTAATTTTTATTAACACTTGTTGGATAAATGGATCAACTGATTTTACTAAGAATACTTATATAGAGAGAAACTCCCCTATGTTTAGTATTGTGGAAGCTACAACAAGGTACCCATCATCAAGAAACTTACTACCTCAAGGAGAAAACCAGACAGAAAATACAAAATTAAAGAAAGATGTTCTTAAACAATACAGACTCTGTAAAGTTTCGAGTCCTAGTTTTACAGTTTGAAATGCATATACCTGAATAGCTGAATATGGCAAATCTGTGTCATATACATATATATGTATGCAGGAACATTTATTCACTACCCCACAAGTCCTCATTTACTTGCTTGTGGGTATTCTTTTTTATTTCAATTATCTGTATTCTTTTTGTGTTTTTTTTGTTTACATATTCTTTTTTATTGTAAAGGTGATGTACAGAGGAGTTACAATTATGTAAGTCAGATACTGAGTATGATCCACATAGTCTTTGAAAACTTAGGGGGAATCTATGGAAGCAATGACATGTCACTTACCTCATATAGAAAAGGCAAGAGATGATATGGATGTTATACCAAATTCAGGAAATGATATGTGAAAATCAAAATAAGCTAGAAGGAGAGAGAGAGAGGAATGGCACATTGATCATATCATGGATTCTTATAGAGATTAATGGCAATTAGTTTAGGTAGAAATTGTGGTTACAATATTTTCCAGTGCAGAACTATATAGTTTTGCTTAAATTAAAAAAAAATGGTCTTTGAAAAAAGAAGGTCTACTTAGTGGCAGCACATAAATCTGATACCTTTGCATTTTTTTTAAAATCACAATCTCGTTTTTTCCCATGTGATCAAACATACTATTTTTCTCTTGTGTTGCTTTTCATCGACACTCCCTACCTGCAAAATGCTTCCTAGAGCTTCATTTCCTGTGTTGACAGTGGCCTTCCTCTTTTTCCTCCCTCTTCTCTCCCTCTTCTCTTTTCTCTCCCCCTCCTCCTTCTCTACCCCTCTTGCCTTTGGCTAATAGTGTCCACAGATGCAAGTCCTCATTGGCCCAGGAGAACATAGTGTAGCCGGATTGTAGAACAAGAGACCTTTCTCCAATTGTACTTTAGTTGAGCAACCCTAAGACTTCCATGAAAATACCCCATCAGCTTCTGTGTCTCAGACTGCTAAAATCACAGTAAATCTATCACCTCTTCACCTTTACCTCTGGAATCTGAATAATCTAAGCTGCAAATGCGGGTAATTCCTCTATTATTATTGTCTCCATGAACTTGTTTGCTTTTGGCCCCAACTAGAAGTTTACTGTGTTCCTCAATTTTAAAACAAAATATCCACATAAAGCAGAGATGAAACTCAGCGCTAGTATGTGCTTAGAATGTAAATGGGAAGAGGCACCTTCTTCTGGGTTCAGCCACCCCACAGGTTGCTTGACTCTGGTTTTATAAACAACTAGTCATGTGATTAGGTTTAGAATTTGGAGAAAAAAAGGTTTATTAGAGGGGTTTTCTTTCCTTTATTTTTTCCTTAATATACATTTACCCTTGATTCTCACTTAAGAGAGATACAAACAGAATTAACTTGGAAACAGGGAGAGGCCTTTACATTTCTTTCCTTCTGTAGCTTATTTGAGTGCTTTGCACTGTACTTTCTTTTATTTTATGTAGTAGAATGAGACTAAGGGTCTTGAAGGCATGACATTTCTTAATGATAGACTGCCACCCACTTTGATCATGTGTGAGATGATTTTGTTCAGATAACTTGCCCATTTCTGTAACAAAAGGGTGCTATCCATTTCTACTAGCTTAGAAGGGATCTAATAATTACAGCATTGAATTGTAATAGAACTGAACATGCTGCTTGGTTAACTGAAAACGAAGTAGAATTATTTTAGGTGTATTTATGCATTTGGAATGACATTATTTTATAATGTTTTATCCCAATAGTACTAATGTTACCACTAACCACCTCTTACAGCAATGTTCTAATTAAAAACCTATTTGTGTATCCATTGTAGGGAATTTCTTGTTTGTTTACATAAGGCCTCATGCATTTTTAAGAACTGTCATTTTGTATAAATTTTAATGGAAGATGTATCACTGGTGGGGATAACACATTCATGAAATTCTACTTGTTCTTGTTATAGGCAGTGTTAATGTTGTATTTATATAGAAAAATAAGGAACATCATTGATTTTAAGTAGAGGATACAAAACACACATTCAATTAACATTTATGATACTCCAATGCTGGCCAGAGATTGTGCTTTTACATGGATATATTATCTAACTTACAGTTCCTCAGGGTAAGGACTGAAATAGTTGTTCATATTCATATTTCACAGATGAGAAATGCATGCCCTCTAGTTAATGCTACAGGTGAGACTTGAGGTTTGGGTTTCCTGATTCCAATGAAAAAATTAACAGTGATTTTGCTATAATTGAGTTTATGACTTGGCCAGTGTTTTCTTTTAAAAAAAACATGTATTTTAATTGTCTTTAAGTAGTTATACATATTTAAAGGAGTTATACTTAAGTAGTTATGCTTGAGGGTTCCCACTCAACAAATCTATCAATATATATAAAGCATCTTGATCACTATCACCCCTCTCATCTTTCTTTCCACCCTCTCAACCCTAATCCTCCACTCAATTTTCTTAGTTTCACAGGCAATGCATCAAATATTACTACATTCTCCATCTTCTCTACATCCAACCACCTCCTTTCTCTTAACCTCCCATCCCACACTTTTCAACTGCTAGTTTCTTGATATTCATTTTGTTGCACTGTAAGCTCTTTTTTTTTCTAAGAAATTACAACTTTTGAATTCTCCCCTGAAAATACCATTCTTTATTTCTGGATCCACATTACTCTTCAGGAGCTTCAAAAACTGAAATTATTGTGAATTTTCTAATTTATAATGAATGAGAGCTAAATACGAATATAACATATTCCTACTTATATTTTCCTTAATATACAAATAATGAAGTGAGAAGCAAATAGAACTTGCTTCCTCTTAAGAATGAACTGCAATAACTTGATTATAATAGCCAATAATAAACTTTAATAAATTGATTATAATTTTATTATGATGTATTGTATTTTGTTTTCTGATGAATAAAATAATTTGTAACACTCTATGAAACATGACCCTTAAAAATTTGTTAATGATAAATAATGGTTTAGTTTTCTACTATTTTTGAAAACCAATCAGAAATTTGAGAAAATTCAAGCCTATGAGTTAAAAGAAGTATCTGATATCCACTCCTGTGTTCTGTATTCACCAATTGTAACTAAGTCACCACATTTTGGCATCCCTATCTCATTCTCTGTCTTTCTCATCAACAAATATATACTTGCTGAGTTATTTGAAGCCAGTTACAGACTGAGTAATATTTCACCACTAAGTACTTCAGCATCTGTCTCCTAAAGACAAATTAATTCATCTTTATAACCTTAAAGCTATTGTCAAATATCAAGCAGAAACCATACCTGATTCATCCAATATTAAGCTTTTCTAATTTTTAATTAAGATTCCATAATTCTTTTATACTCATATTTGTGTTTAGTGCCATATCTAATTTATTTTTAATTAAAATTAAATGACCTTATTTTATTATTGTTTAATTTTGGTTTGTTTATTTTTGCCAGGATTTGGGATTTTAAACTCAGGGTCTTATACATGAGTGGTTGATTTGCTGGATGGGCTGGTGCTATTACCACTTGAGCCATGCCTCCAGCCTGGCTTATTGCAATTTATTGTGGCTATTTTAGAGTCTATGATTCTCCAGATCTCAATCTCCAAGTCTAGGATTATAGACATGAGTTACAATTGCTCAGCTAAATTTACTTTTTAAGATACACATAGAAACATAAAAGTTGCCTATTTCGTAGGGATTCCATGAAGTATTTATATCACAGAAACAGGGGGACAAAGAGTGACTAATTCGGCTGGGAATATGGCCTAGTGGCAAGAACGCTTGCCTCCTACACATGAAGCTCTCGGTTTGATTCCCCAGCACCACATATATGGAAAACGGCCAGAAGGGGCGCTGTGGCTCAGGTGGCAGAGTGCTAGCCTTGAGCGGGAAGAAGCCAGGATGGTGCTCAGGCCCTGAGTCCAAGGCCCAGGACTGGCAAAAAAAAAAAAAAAGAGTGACTAATTCGGCAGTGATTCTCACTGGATACTATGTAGGAGAGGGGTGTTGGGAGGGGAAAACTGGGAGAAAATGAGGGAGGGGTGACACTGTTCAAAAAGGAATGTACTCAATAAGGATGTATTTTCTCAAACATGTATCATTTCTCTGACATTTTCATGGATAACACAAATAGGTGATTTTTTTGTCCTCCTCAGTGTATCACACCAGCAATTTGCTCCATTATTGGTTTTTGGTGATGCTTAAATTATTAGATTAAGAAGGTACTTAATCAAATCTTTAGAGTAACTTTATTTTGCTATTGCAGTTTATTAATTGCTGGTGATGCTTCGAGACTATGAAAATTTTGTTCTCAACAAAATTATATTCAGTATTTTTAGCATTCAATATGATTTTTTCCTTGGATCAATTATTACATTGGTGCTTTACTGAAATACCTTCTTGGAGGAAGAACTTTCTCCTCCTCTCTGTTTATTTATTTTTAAATGCCATGTGGATGTAAGAATTTTTTAATATTTGATTATCAGCAATTCCTATTATCTTTGTATGCTCATATGGTTACAAAGTGTGAGAGACATCCCTCCAAGGTGATCTCTGGCTAAGATATTTCCTTAACAATCTTTGAGTAGTTCTTCATTTCCTGGTGAAGCAAGCTAGCCCCACTTCTGCCTGAGATCTGGAATCATGTATTGCTCTAAGGAGCCCTTTGTCTTTTTTGTGAGGAATTGCATTTAGAAATCAAGATTTGGATTCATATTATGGTTATTGTTCCTGTGTATTGTACAAGGCATACATTTAGAAAAAATAAATGCATACATTTACATCTATAAATATACACATCTGGAAATATACCCATGAAATGTTGTATATATATATCACATATATATATTTCTTATGTTTAAACTTTTAAAATATTTTTTTCTTTCACATTTGATTGTGTGTGTGTGTGTGTGTGTGTGTGTGTGTGTGCATTTTCATATTCAAGATTAGAACTCTGTCACTTGGAGCCACAGCTCTTCAAACTTTTTGATAGTTAACTGGAACTAAGAGTTTCCTAGACTTCCCTGCCCAGGCTGGCCTTTGATCTGCCATCCTCAGATCTGTATCCTAAATAGTTTGAGCCATGGTGCCCTGCTTGCACAGATTATTCTGAGATCGGTATTCCTGTTTGTCTGTGCACTCTCCCAGATGGCAATCTACCTACTTTACACTTCTTGTAGCTGGGATGAAAAGGGTTTGTGTGTATACCCTAGCTGGCCGGGAATTTAGAGTCTCTCAATCTCAGCCTCCCAAGTATCTGGGACTACAGATGTGAATCAGCAGCACTTAGAGATAACACATATCTTAGTTGTGAAATTTGTTCTCCAATATTACAAAAATCAAATGTAATGCTTCCTGCTTTGCATTATGCCTTCTCTGTTAAAATATCACCCAGGGATTTCTGTTGGGAAATTTGCTAATATACTTTTGCCCATGTCTGCTTTTAGCATCATAGAGTAGCAATAGAATTTTGTCTTCTGAGTCAACATGAAAATCTTTTTAAAAATATGCTAAGAACATTCAATCGATCAGCTGCCATATTATTTTGTATTCTATACATGGTAAATAACATATATCTTGTTACATATTGTCAGGTTTATGTTATTGTATGTATTTAGATTATTTCCATCATTTCAGCATGAAATGACACATCCTTGGACTTCCTGCTATTTTTTTTAAATTTAGTGAGTAAACAGCTTATTTGGTTTCCTTTTCTGTGACCATCCCCTTATTTATCAGTTGCTTGCTTTATGTGTCAGACAACACAATATTATCATTCATATACATTTGTCTACAGGTTTGTTGATCACCAATTTTATATATAGTAAATGTTGATCAGTTATTCTGAAATATTTTTCTCAGACATTTCTAAATTGAATGGGGTTTCTGGACATAATATCCCCTGAAATCTCCCACATTTAAATTGGTTTTTCTTCCCTCAAGTTTTTGAATATATTATTTCTTTTTTTGTTTGGTTTTATATTATGCTGCAAAAGTTTTTAACTATGTATCATTTCCTTTGTCTCTAGATTTTTTTTGTGGAGATCATAAAAAAGTTTTTTCTTTGTCTTTACGATCTAATAGTTCTGTAAAAATGTTGTCCAATCTTGATCCACCTTTCTAACTGCATGTTGAGCTCTTTCAAAGAAGCACAATATTAGCCTTATGCTTTTATGTTTTCTTCTCCATGAACTCCAGTTTGATGTGTGCAGGATATTCTCATCCTATTGTGCATATCACTAAGTCAGTTTCCTTGCCTTTTCATCTCTTCAGTTTACTGTTATTCTCTTGGTTGTTTGTATTCATCTCTGAAATGTATCTTAATACATTTTTACCCAACATATCCAACTTTGTTCATGTTATAGGTTAGCTTTCATTTCAGACTTGACTCTTAGTTATTGAAGACTCTAAACCTTTGTTCTGTGTGGAATATTTCCACACAGTATGGGGGAGGGGTAGAATTAGAAAATCACATATGGGAAGCAAATGTTATACCACTAGTTACAACCCCAGACATTTAATTCTGCTTCACACCATTATTATTATTATTATTATTATTGACACTAATAACAATACTTTTGCATTTTAAGATTTTCAGCTTCAAGGTTATTATAATTATCATTTTGAGAACATTCTGAAAGTTGTATCTGAGGGTGTTAATTTATAAGATCTCTAATGTTCAAGATTGTTTGGGTAGAAATGAGAATAATTTTATTCTCATGTACTATTTTAGGTATTGTAGTTCTGACTGATATTTTGACATTTACTATTGTGTCTTCACACGGAATGGGGAAACATATTTTACTAGATTTATTAACTCATATGTGCTGTCTAGAAGATACTTTTGCAAAGTATCAATTACTTAAAGGATTACACTTATGAGTAGGGGAATTGTATTTCTTTGGTTTTGTGAGTTTTGTATGCCTTTTTTGGCTTTTAATTTTGGCCTCTTTGCTTATTGTTTTCATTTTTATTCTCCATCACTATCATTCTATAGATAATGTATACCTAAAAGTCCTTTTCTTCCAGCTCCCCAACAGCCAGTTGCTAATCTACCTGGCAGGACTTATTACTTATTTGTGTGTGATTCTTTCTCTGGGTAGTGATGTATCTAGACAAATCCAGATAGTTTCCTGATTTCCTCTTTTACTTCTGACTTCATAGGTTTTAAATTTATGTGAATTTTAGCTATATTGTAGCATGGATTTTGAATGGTACCTACTCTCATATGATCTTTCTCTTACACACACGCACACACACACACGCACACACGCACACACACAAATATTCCTTGGCTGTGGCTTCCTATAGAAACTCAGAAATCTTCTGGTATCTTCAAAGGCACTTAAGTTTAATTTATTTATTTAATTTTCTAGTGGCATTGGTGTTTGAACTCATGACCTTGTGCCTGCTAGGCAAATGCTCTGCCACTTAAGCTGTACCTTCAGACTCTTTTGAGTTTAGTTTTTTAGGTTGGGTTTTTTAACCTGGGGCTAGCTTTAGACCGTGATCTTCTCTCTCATCTCTACATCCTACATAGCTGGGATTATAGGAATGTACTACTACACCTAAAGAATAACATTTATTTTTGCACTGTGGAAATTACTTTATTTTTTCCTAAAATTAACTCAATTTTGTAGATACCAGCATTCTGTATTACAAAACCCCTGTCTTCTCTGAAAATACTCTAAATTCCTGGACTAAAATTTTCTTCACAGTCATGTAGAATAAAATAAATGCTCCCATTCTCATTATTATCAGTTCTTTCCTCCCAAACTTGAAAATCAGTATTTTACTATAATTACAAACCATTGATCTGTAGGGGCACTACCTGAGGCATTAGCCCGGTTTGGCCACTTGGAGGCTTTAGGTGTACACAGTTTACTCAATCTCTCAATACATCCGATACTCCCTACTAAACTGAGGTAAAAGTGATAACCAGGTATGCACCTATTAACAAACAGAAGACAGAAAAGTTGGCATAATAATCAACTTTTTCTCATTTTTATGAAACGAATAGTTTTGGTTAATATGATAAGAGAGATATAAGAACTAAATTTGTAAGCAATATGTCCAGAATTCTCCTGTACTAATAAAACATTTCTTTGAAAATCTTGGGCAAGTAATAAAAATTACTGATTTTCATAAGCAATTTTGAAGTTAGGTTTCCTCAGAGTAGATGAACTCTGAAGTAATAAAAAAAGTGGTTAGAGTTACTGTTGTAAAGTTATTGGTAAGGCTGTCAGGTCTTATTCACAATTCACATCCTTTTTCTCAAAAAGCTTCTTAAATATGTTTTATAATTGATAGTAAAAGTGAATGATTTTTTCTTAATTGTTATGACCAAACTCTTACACATTTAAGTAGTATTATTTTAATTTTTATTTATTTTAACTTGTAGTTAGGGCTGTAAGAGTTGTACAAAGTAATGAGCTAATGTGATGTTTCAATACACATACACATTATATACTGCATAAATCAGTTTTAACTTATCTATCTCCTTGAAAATGAGTCATTATATTTTTTGTTCCGGTTCTAGGACTTGAACTCAGGATCTGGGAATGTTTCTGAGCTTTTATGTTAAAGCTAGCACCCTACCACTTTGAGCCATAGCTCCTTTCCAAGCTCTTTGGTAGTTAGTTAATGGTAAGAATCTAAAGGACTTTACTGCCTGGGCAGGCTTTGAACTGTAATAATCAGATGTCAGACTCCTGAGTAGGATTATAAGCATGTGTCACTAGTGTCTGGCTAGCACATCATTTTTATCTAGAGTCACTATAGTCTACAACAGCACTTTTAGTCCTGTTGGTGCTTTAACTTAGAACTAATTGATTAACTTTTCCCCAACTCTCCCTCCCTTTGCTTTTACCAATTTTTGGTAATAACCATTCTACTGGCAAATTCTATGACATCCCCCTTTTTGGTACTACAAGACAATAAAGTCACTTGATATGTTGTCTTTCTGTGCTTAGCTCATTTCACTTAACATAATTATAAATATTTCTACCCACATTGTGGCAAATAAAAAGTTTTCATACTTTCGGAATTGTCAGGCATTGTTGTGCTTTGATAAAACTTTCTCTTTATTCATTTATCAATTGATGAACATTGGTTATTTCCAGACCTTGGCTATTGTATATAATGCAGTTAACAGGCTAGTAAACATATGTGTCTTGTCACATATGATTTCATTCTTTTTCTATATACATCCACTAGTGGGTTTTCTGAATTAAATGATTTTGTGATCTTAATATTTTTGAAGATTAGGCCTATTTTTTTCGCACAATCATTGCTGAAAATAATTAGACCATTGTATATAATCTCATTGTGTTCTGTATGCAGGGAGAGTTTTGTAGATGATTTCCCTGTGATTTGCTAACAACTTCAAATAGGGTATTACTTCAAATTCAATACTTTATTAAAGGTATAGTCATGTCAACACACATTTATTTGGAATTGGATATTTATCTGAATCTATATAAAAGAAATCTTTGTCCTTTGAATCCTTGCAGATAACAGTGAATTACTATTGATAGCCCTTACAGACACACTTGGGTCTCTTTCACCAGGTCTGTGCACAGTTTGCCTCTGCTCAGGTCAGAGGGCATTGCCAACCCAGACCTACTGTAATTGAATCTTGCAGACTGGCAATTTCATAACCAAGAAGGAGTATGAATTTGAACAGGAGAGCTGTATGTTAACAGGCTTAACACGGCACATTCTCAGAGGATATTATTTCTCTATTCTAAAGGTCTGATTCTCTGTCTCGGGTTTGATTCAAAGCCAGTACTGCTGTTGGATGTAAATTTACATTGTAGTGATTTCAGTTTACTCTTCATCTTTTTTTTTTCTGGCTCTTAATTATTTTCTCTAATTGTGAACTTACAAAGCTTTGTAGAATATATTGGTGTCAAATCCAGGAAGGGGTGGTTTTTCTTACTAATGGAACTTTGCTGAATATCACTGCAAGACAATTCTGACTTACAGGCTTTTAATTCTTTTAAGGGGCTTTTTAAATATTTAAATTTTAAATAATGTTTTATATTAACCACATACACATAATCTATACATTTTAGATTCATTTTTAGTATCTGAGTTTCTGTTTGGTATAATTTTCCCTTCAACAAGTGAGATTCTTTAATCCATCCTTTACTTATTTTAAGTTATAAAAAATATTCTATTTATTTTCCATTTTCTATTTTGTGGTTGTACAAAGTGGTTCAATGAAGGGTGTACAATGCTTCATCATCCATGTTACCTCTTCTGTTGTCCTCCCGTATCTCTCCCAACCCCATCCTCATTCATTACTTAGAAAAGTTGTTAGTGATAATTTTTTTTCCTCCATTTTTATTTTATTTAATATATTATATCTTTGGGATGGGAATATGGCCTTGTGGCAAGAGTGCTTGCCTTGTATACATGAAGCCCTGGCTTTTGAAATTTTTATTTTTTTATTGGTGTATATTCATTAAACATAGTAGAGTGTTTATTTTGCCATTTACAAACATACATACAATATATTTTCATCTTATTTACTCTTTATTCTACTTTGGCTTTATTTTCTAATTCTGGTGTTTTGGGGCAGTTCTCAAATTCTTGTTGTTTTTTACTGATAGATGTTGTTTAGTGGTAGTTGTTGTTGTTTTTTAGTGGTATATGTTTGAGGATTTCTTTTCCTTACCTATAGAATATTTTTGCCTGCTTGTTGTTATAAACTATTTTAGTGCAATACTGAATTGTTGAAATCTCATTTTTATGTAAAAGCATATTACTACAGTTCTTTTGATCTTTAATGCTATAAAGAACTTTTCCTTTATTCCTGAGGATTCACAATTTTAACATTTCCATCACTAGTAGTATTATAATTCAAAGATGTTACTAAGTTGTATAAATATTATCATGCCTCTAAAACTCTTTTCTAAGAAATACAAATTTCTAACAAGTTTGTTTGCCATTACATGAGGAATGAATTTCATTACTGGGAAATTCATCTTTCTACTCAAAAGGTATGTGCATGAGAAATGGCATAAGAAATCTAGTGTGTAGAGATATATAACTTCTATGTTGCAGATTCAGGAAAGACAAAGAATCAATTCCAAATTTGTATTCTTTGATGTGGTTTTCATGTCAGTTTTAGTCTGGTTTGGTTTTATTTTGTATCTTCCACATTCCCATGTGTATTTTAACCATACATTTCCAAAAGAGGGTGCTTTGGGGGTGGGGCAAATAAGATTTAAAATAATAATATGCTTACATTTTAATCACATGCAGTTTGTTATTCAGATGATGTCTAGACTTCCATTGGCTTAAAGCTGTTTTATGCATACATTCCACACAATAGCTCTAAATATTTTAAGGTCCTGTGTCTTTGTCACATCTATTTTGGTCATTGACTTTTGTAAATTACTTATTTTGCCATTTTCACTGCAAATGTTGATGTTTTATCAGCAACATCAGAATTCTAATTGCATAAAAATATTTTTTTCTTGAAATGTGGACTGTAGTCAAAATAAGAAAGAAAATTACATTTGTAAAATTTTGATTGTCTGCATTACGTTTCTATTTTTGATGGGATATGTAATTGTAATTACTGTCATAAAGGAAAGCATGAATTTAATTTTGAATTAAGAAATTAATAAAAAGCAAAAATATCACATCTTAAGCAATAATTGTTAATTTCAGGAAATACTAACAAAATATTTTTGAATAAAGTAATATGGTAGTTTATATGAACATTTAAGTAGAAGTTAATGATTAAAACTCCTAACACTATCTAGCTTCAGTGCACTTCTCTGAAATACCTCATTCTTATCTTTAATGTGTCGTTCGAAATAATACAGTAAGCTCTCTAGCAAGATCTAATTCTGGATATCAGACATTGATTTCCTAATATGATGCATTCAAGAAAAGCAATCGGGAAATGACTGAAATGGGTTATTTCCTAAACTCCACTGTAGTACATTTGGTTTCCTGTAATTGAGACTAAATTTTCCATCTGCCTTGCTGCTCTGTTAATGAGTTCAGTTAAAACCATCACGTTTCCTCTTTTGTATTTCTGCTACAATAACCCTTGATTAAATGTCAGGTTTTTGTTTTCATTGTTTTACTTTTTCCCTCCCTTATTTACATTTTTGACAGCCTTCTCTCTCAACTGAATACTGTTATCACTTCTTCATTTAATCCTTTCCCAAGCTGCCTATATTATCACCCCTGAGTTTCAGAACTCAGATTCTTACCCTTTAATACACTAATTGGCTTTTTACCCCAGCTTGTCTTCTCTAGTTTTTGTTCCTCGGACCCTTCTTTTTTCTGCAAAACCTGTCCACCAGGCTGTAGGTCTTGCTGAGATTGTCCTATCCTGTGCCTGGCTATTTCACTTGATGGCTTTCTTATTTTTTTCTTTACACCTCTCTCGAAAGTTCCAGTGAATATGGTATCCACCACAAACTATTCCTAGAATTCATAGCACATTTTCTTATTTTTCAAATAAGTTTTTAAAAGAAGATACATACTGTGTGAAGCCAGTATGTTTTGGCTAAGTATAGGAATTGGTTTCACTTGCTGAGAAAATGTATGTAATTAACAAACATTTATTTCATTCTATTCATTTCCATTTATATCTTCCTTTGGTGAGGAAAGGCTAGATGCTTATTATTCATTTAATGAATACTTTTCTCTTTAAATACGAATGTAGTCTAAATATTGTTGAAGAGCATAAATATTTAGACTTTTTAGTGAGTTTGAACAGGTGGGAATATATATTTTATATTATATATATGGCCTAAGACAATATTTCTCATAAAGTTTCTATAGCTACACTGACTGGTGTCAAGTTTTACTATTTGCAAAGTATTCTTCATTCTTCATATAGCATACTCAATTTGAATGTCTGAGTACAAGACAAATAGTAGTGGATTATATTAGCATACACACAACTTATATCTAATCACATCTAAAGAAACTCAAAATTAATTTTAAAAATTTGAAATCAGTTAAAAAGTTTGAAATTTGTATTATTTTCTTTGGATCTTATAAAAATACATATTTTCCTTCACCATGATCTTATATTTGTATCACATGCATAGGCTGAAATAGCTATAGTTTCCACCATTATAAAGCTACAATTTAGGCTAATTTTAGATATTAAGGGCAATTTTCAAATATTTGACTTGGAAGGAAGATATCTCCAATATATCTTCACCAGGAAAAAGCACAATAGGGATCCAAATTAACAAGAGTTTCCAAGAATTATGGACTTCATCTAGTAAGATGGTGGCCAAGGGCAATAGAAGCAGGGAACAAACAGTCTAAGGTAAAGAAAAACTCAGGATGATACAACAAATGAATTAGTCAGTGTATAATCCTCATAGAAAAAGACAAATGAGACCAAACAGAATACACATTGTTTCTCTCCTAATAATTAAGCATTAGGATAGCTATGCCCAAAAGGTATGAAGAAGACAAATTAATACTGATTCATAGGAAGGAACAAGGAGGATGAATTAATATAAAGTCTTACATTACAATCAGCAGACTAAAACTATAATTGATTAGATTTAAGGAGCAATATATGGAATTAGATCGGACTCAGAAGAATGTAATAGTTACAACTAGTATTTTCCCACAGATATTCAGAAGTTCAAGTCTGAGTAAAAAATGTAGATTGGAAATGGGTACAAATAATACACCTATTTTCTTCAATAATTTCACAATAAAAATTCCATGAAGCAGGATATTTTGTAACTTGACTCACAATACTACTCTATGAACTTGCTTTTAAAATATATCTCCAGTTTTGACTCATGGTTGGAATATTTTCTCCCTTGTTTTATCTACATATTTTGCTAGGAAACTTTTGTGAAGACAGGGAAACCTTTGGGTACAGAAGGATCTAATTAAGAGTTTATCTGTCTGTTCTTTTCTCATCAATCTGTTTTGTCCCTTTCATTTCTTTATTGTCAAAGTGGTCTAGAGAGGGGTTGCAGTGAGTACATTTCTTATCCAACTTGTTACCTCCTCCCTCATTTCCCCTGCCTCTTCCCTCCTCATTTCCTTCTCTCCCCCACCCCCACCACCGTGAGTTGTATAGTTGGTTTACACCATATAGTTTTGTAAGTATTGCTGTTGCATTGGTTTGTCTTTTTAACTGTTGTCTCCCCGATTTTGGTATTCCTTTTCCTTCCCTAGTTCCAGTACATGCATATATAATATGTGGGGTACTAAAATCAGTTATGATGATATCAGGGGTAAAACCATGGGGAAGAAATACAAAAGAAAAAGGGGATAATTTCACATGGCATGTTGAAAATAACCACAACGATGATATACCACTTGTTTCCATAACTTGGAGTTCACTTCTCTTAGCATAATCTGATGTGCTCGTATCGAAATAGCTATTGAGCTATTGTGATCTGCTTTCTTGTTATACCTACCAATAAATGAAGAGGAGTGGGTATGGAAGCTACTGAGTCTCTGAATTTCCCATTGGTGGGCACTAGCCCCATGTCTTTACTGAACACTAAAAGCAGTTTGTCTGAAATCATTTTACCTTGAAGTAACATTTGAGATACAGTGTGTTAAATAGGTGGCAAATTAACCCTCTTTTCTGTTTGTGTGTACATGGCTAATAGAATGTTTTAAAATTATTTATGTAGCTGAAATTATATATCTGTTGGAAAGTACAGTTGCAAAAAGTGCCAGATTTCTTTAGCATATGTGTTTAATATATGTTTATTTACCATAGATCAAACATAATTTTAAGCTTTATTATACTATCTTCAACTATATTTTACGATATGCTTGGGATACTGTGAGTAAAAATCTTGGTTCTACAATATATTTTCATTGAGCTTAAAAATTATAGAGGAAGAGATCTAAATGAAAACTGTTTAGTATATTGGTGCCAAAGTTTGATATTCCACAATATGTTCTTGCTATTTCCTTTAAATCATTCATCATTCACATATCAATTATTTTCAGAACTAGGAGAAATATGGCAATATTAAATTAAATGTCATATCTTCTTTCTCTTATTTTCTGAGGGCAATGTACAAATGTGATATTCAAAAGGATTGGGCCAAAGGGAAATTGTGAGGAGATCACCTAGAGTCTTGAACTGAATTTCCAGATAAGAATTATGAGAGCAGGGAACTTGTATATGAATAAACTTAGAAAAACATTTGTTTTAAAACAGAGGTAATCTTCCTAAGTTAAAGAAGAGGAATTGCTGTCTGGTGTCTCTGTTCTCAGAAACATTTATCCATTTACTTCTTGAAAACATGTTTGCATTTTTGTTACAAACTGTCTACCTTTGGTTTGCTTTGCAGACTGTAATTTCCCTTTCAATCCAAGTGTTAGAAATAAGCCTTTCATTTTCAAGTATGCAAGATCTTTTTAGCCTGCAGTATGTAAATATATTTTGCTTTTAAATCTGACCGAGTATTTTGTTTATAGTAAAAAAGTTTATTATTTAATGAAATGATTAATATATTTTATTTGTATTTTTCCTACTTTTTGAAACCCATGTCAATTGATAATTGTACTTTGAACTCATGTTAGTTTGTAAGTTCTACATTAATTTTCCATTCCTACTTCTATAATAATCCTATATCTCTGCCACTTATTTGAAAAGTAGTAGTTTTCTTCCACTAATATGCATTTTCATTTTATTAGTATGCATTGTTTCCTTTTATATTATACACTGTGGTAGATATGTTAAAAGTGGTGTTCAGAGCATACTCTGCTAGGTTCTTTATCCTAGTTCTGAGAGAATTTTTCCCAATATGTTTTGTCAAAAGAGGGTTAAGGAACAGTAGTTACTTAACATAGCTATAATTCTTTGGCCTTTTCAATCTTCCCATTTCCTTTACAAGCAGAGACTTTCTTCTGTGTGATATGTAAATCACACAGCTCCTAGGAGCAACTGTATAGGGATATGAGTTTCATCTTAAAACAAAGACCAAAGAAAACTAATATGATGAAGTTATTCAAAGGATTTCAGAAACAGGTGTTCTAAGACTATGTTAATTGGATTTCAGTTAATTATTCCTTTTACTTTAGGGAACATAAGTAAGAAATATTAAAAAAAATGTACCTGAAAATCTTCCCTGCTAATTGTTCTAATATTATTTAATCTAGGCCAAAAATATGCCTTAACATGGCAGAATCTTAATTTCCTTAATTATATTCCTAGATTTTTAAGATACAAATTGTAAGGTTTCTCATATTCTAAGCATCTCAGCATATGGCATACACCATTTTTCATCTATATGTAATTTCCCATTGATAATTCATGAAAAAATTCATAGGATTTAAAAATTGGATCTTTTACTTAAGCTCAAACATATCAGAGTACATCTTTGTCAGGCTTTTGGGTCAAGGAATCTGTGATTCTTTAAGTTTAGTTAAATTCATTCTGCTTTAATTTCTATTCCCTTACAGAAGAGTACTTTTTATGTATTACTGTCACCAGTAGCATCACTCATTGGTGTGGGTTGAAGGAAGGAAAGTCTTGTTTGCAAGCTAAACTATGAATTCAGTTGTTAACTTCGTGAAGACTTGAATTCTGTTCTTCATTCATCTCCCCCCCCCCCCCCGCGGACAGAACCCTGTCAAGTATGTAGTTCGAGGTAACAAACAGTACAAGTAATGTATCCAATGCCAAAAGTATGAAGCTGTAACCTCTCTGTACATCAGTTTGATAATAAAAATTTGAAATAAATAAATAAATAAATAAATAAAAATATTTTCCAAATAAATGTGTAAACAAATGAGACATATTGAAGGATTGCAGCAATGGATGATTATTGTTTAGGATACCAAGATATCTGAAAATAGGTGGTTGATAGGATTGCTGTAAGTAGAAAGGGAATGATGAATCAATTCTTTATTTGCTTTTATTTCTAAAGTAACATTATAACGCTGATCTCGTGATAATCATCAACTTGATCTGTGAAGGTGAAGAATTTGGTGGTTAGGTGAAATGATATGTGTTCATAGAACATGGAACATACTTAGTAAGCCCTTATAAAATAAAGGTGTACTTACAGTATTACATAATCGATCATATTGCTCTATGAAAGTGAGATCAATGTATCACGTATCTTTTCACCAGACAATTTCAGGAGTTCTTCCTTAGTTTGACACAATGGAAAATGGAAAATGTTCCATTTCTACCACCATTCTCAGTTTTATATTTTAATTATCTTGGCATCAGTTTAACTTACTTACTCAATTCTGGTCCTCATTCTAATAGTCACTATTTTTTCAAGGTTTGGGATTTTTGCTGTTACTACTTAAATAAGTTCTACAAAGGGAATTGTGACAAGATAAAGACAGCTCTGAAACATGGTTTTTTTTTTTTTTTTTTTTTTTTGCCAATCCTGGGGCTTGCACTCAGGACTTGGGGCCTGAGCACTGTCCCTGGCTTCTTTCTGCTCAAAGGTAGAACTCTACCACTTGAGCCACAGTGCCATGTCTGGCTTTTTCTGTACATATGTGGTGCCAAGGAATCAAACCCAGGGCTTCATGTATATAAGGCAAGCACTCTTGCCACTAGGCCATATTCCCAGCCCTAAAACATGTTGTTATTCTTAAGGAATAAAGAAAAAATGATTTCTTCTTTATGCCGCTAGCAAAATGATTATTATTATTTTTTTCTTTTCTTTTTTGCCAGTCCTGGGCCTTGGACTCAGAGCCTGAGCACTGTCCCTGGCTTCCTTTTGCTCAAGGCTAGCACTCTGCCACTTGAGTCACAGCGCCACTTCTGGCCATTTTCTGTATATGTGGTGCTGGGGAATCGAACCCAGGGCTTCAAGTATACGAGGCAAGCGCTCTTGCCACTAGGCCAATATCCCCAGCCCCGCAAAATGATTATTGTAAATTAATATTGATACATGAAAAATAATTTAAATGGAATAAAAAATATATAATGGACACTTTCCTCAAGTGTCAGATTCTACCTTCAAAGGTAATTGTTCTTGTTTCTATTAAAATATTTTGAAGTTTCAAGTATATTTTATAAACATAATGAATTGCTATCTTGTCAGTATTTTTGAGTAATATCAGAAATCTGGAAAATTTACAACATTAATTCCTTCCTCCTTTCCTGCTTTTAATTACTACTTTTTGTAGTTAAAAATTTCACATTGCCAAAGTTTGATGTGTGGCCTGATTAAAAATTCTAAACCTTGCCAGGAGTTGGTGGTTCATGTTTATAATACTAGCTACTCAGGAGGTCGACATCTCAGGATCCCAGTTCAAAGCCAGATGGGATAAGATAAGTCTGTGAGACTCTTAACTCCAATGAATCCCCAGAAAACTGAAAGTAGTCCTGTGGCTCAAAGTGTTAGAGAGCCAGGCTTGAGCAATGAAGCTCAGGGACAGTACCCAGGCCCTGAGTTCAAACCCCAGTTCTGGAAAAGAAAAAAAATTCTAAACCTTAGGTGAACCCTGATAGCTTTTGATTTTTATGTTGGTTTGTTTGGCTTCATTTTCTTCTGAAGCAGAAAATAAAGACTGTATAATAAATTACTACAATTAATTTTGGCTCCAAAATTATTACTCTAGGAATTACTAGAAACTTTTCTATGTGAAAATCAAATGCTCAGTGTAAAATGATTATAGGTAATGTTAAAAGACATTCATGTCTTTAGCTCTAATGTTTGTTTTCAACTTAGGTATTTAAAGTTGACCATTACATATTTTTGTCAATTCTGAAATTATAGCTTATGGATACATGTGAAATTATACAATAATGAGTCATGAGTAAAGTATGAAGAATTAATTATAAACAATCTATTTTGGAGGGCTGGGAATATGGCCTAGTGGCAAGAGTGCTTGCCTTGTATACATGAAGCCCTAGGTTTGATTCCTCAGCACCACATATATAGAAAAGGCCAGAAGTGGCGCTGTGGCTCAAGTGGCCGAGTGCTAGCCTTGAGCAAAAAGAAGCCATGGACAGTGCTCAGGCCCTGAGTGCAAGCCCCAGGACTGGCAAAAAAATGAAAATAAAAAAAATTAAGAAAAAAAATTCTGTCTCCAGTGTCTTAAGAGGAGAGGCTACAATGGAATAACAATAAACAAGCGATGCTTCAGGAGGGTTGTAAAGAGAAACAGTCCTGATGAGGTAAGACTAGAGACAAAGAATACTATGAAGGTACTAGTTGAGTATAGAAGGAATGGTGTGATGAACAAATTAAAGCCAAGCAGAATATGCTTGAATGCCACACATTTGAGGATTTGCCTAGGTTTGTGGATGGACCTTTGTCGTAATACTCCTACAGATTTGGAAATACATTGTATAAAGAAGGTGATTTCATGAAAAGAATCAGTGTTTGGAAGAAGGTAGCTATAATTTGGAATTGGATTTAATTTGGGTTTGTGCCTTGAACAATTTAGTTTGCTTGATTCTGTTTCCTTATATTACAAAGTAGACATCAAAATATGTTCCTTACAGTAATATTATAAGAATTAAATGAGATAGCCACACAAAAATGGCCTGCCATGGAATCTATGTTTAATAAAAGTTACTTATATTTTCTTCCCTGGTAGAAAAGAAAACTGAAATAATGTGAAAAACATGTCTCAGACTACAAGCAGAGTGCCTAAAGATTGGTAATTTTACAACTTTCTCCCTTTCTTTTCCTCATCAGTCAGGTCCTTCCTTCCTTCTTTCCTTCCTTCCTTCCTTCCTTCCTTCCTTCCTTCCTTCCTTCCTTCCTTCCTTCCTTCCTTCCTTCCTTCCTTCCTTCCTTCTTTCCTTCCTTCCTTCCTTCCTTCCTTCCTTCCTTCCTTCCTTCCTTCCTTCCTTCCTTCCTTCCTTCCTTCCTTCCTTCCTTCCTTCCTTCCCTTACATTTACCGTTGGGGTTCAATCAGTTTCTTGATTCCAAATTTTATCTAAAATATAAAGAAGGGCACTATCAGGTTGTATTGTTACAGATCCAAAAGGTCAATATGCATGCTATAATTCTTTTTTTTAAAGAATGAAAACAAGGAGTATGTCTAAGCAGGACATGGTGTTGCGAACTCATGTAGGTTTGGAGCCTTTGGTGGTTGGGATACCTCAAGCAATATCCTCTAAGGGCAGAAGCAAACCTTGGACCAAGAGCTCCATTGCGATGTGACCATGTCTGGGTTGTGGGCCAGAGTCTAAGGAAGTAGAAGCCATAGCTGTTTAGATTACTAGAAGACACAGGAATTTTACTAGTAGCAAATAGTATTTTCTGCAGTTATGTGCTCTGCTGAAGTAAACTGTGGCTTCTCAGCATCTAACCTATCTTCTTTTCAAATTTTTATTTATGATAGTTATGCATAATTGCAATTGACACATGGAGAAGTTTGTTATCTGGTTTTCACCAAATAAGAATCATCATAATGTCAGCTTTATTAAAGTTTTCAGTGTTTGTTGTTGTTGTTGTTCCAGTAGTTGGCTTTGGACTTAGATTTCATACTTGTTAGTGAAGCAACCACTTGAGCTCTTTTTTGTTTGTTTTATTTTAGCTATTTTTTTTGATAGTGTCTCACCATATTCCCTGGGGTCAGATTAAGACTTTGATCTTCTTAAACTATTGATTTAGCTGATGGAAGTAGGAGCAGATTCTTGCATTTTTCCTTGTCTGGTCTTAAATTATGATTTCCCCAATAACCACTTCTTGGGTATTTGTGACTATAGGTATGCACCACTATGCCTAGCCTTTTTTGTTGATTTTATTTACAGGCTTGTCAGGTTGTTTTTCTGTACTATATATGTTTTTTGTAATTCATCAGTGTAGCTTACCTTATGACTCTTAGATATTTTTAACTATGAATCTTCTATGTTATAACACTTAACAAAATGTACTTTTAAAGGTAAGGACAAATCTACAAGCTATGAATTGGGATTCATTATTTCTGGATATTTTTTTCTTGGTAGGACTAAGAAAATAGTCACTAATGAACAATATCTCTTGCTTTCTGTGATAGTAGATAGCACTCCATTTTTTTTGAGAAAGCAAGTTAAGATAGTCATAGTGGTCCATGACAGTATGAGATATATAATTTTCTGAGTGTATTTCCAGGATTATTTTTAACCTTTTTTTCAAAAACAGTGATATTTATTATTTCAATAAAAGAAAATCATCACATAAGCGAGAACTCTTGCTTAAAATTTTGTATATTTCATGCATTCTACTTGTAAAATATAGTAGGAGAAATATTTATGAGCACCATGAGATAGGGAACTGAAACTGCAATCATTTCTAAATGAAAATTATGTGACAGTTCATCAGTATTTAATGCTAACATTGGTTAATGTGAGCATGAAGAATTTAGCAGCTATTTGTCATAAACCCATGTGTGGTTCATTCGCTGACATCTTTCCTTAGAGTAGAATGATATTACAATGACAACGTGAGCCACAGCTTCAGTTTGAGACATTAAAACAACGGAAGTGCCAAAGGAGAGTTTGCTTTGTTACCTAGAGAGGGAGCAGAGAGAGAAAGAGAGAAAGAGAGAGAACCGTGTGTGTGAGTGTTAGCGTGTGCACATGTGTATGTGTATACTCATGAGTGTGTGTTATGCACATTCTTGTTAAAAGTAGCCCCCACACCTTGCATGGTTTGGAAGTTAATCCGTACTCCCATAAGCCATGTCTGCGCTCCCATACCAGATGCAGGTGTCCCCTTGTGCTGTCAGCCAGGAATGATTAATGAGGATTTGCCCCTCCTGAAAGCAGTCTTTGGATTGTTCAGGGCATCTGTGGAACTGTCGGGGGAGACAAGGACACAAGTGAACAACCAATTATTTGGCCATCACTGAAGCAGTGTAAAAAAGACATCAAAATGGAAATAAAAACTCACTGCTTTTGTAATGGTCTTAAATATTATTTTTGTAGGTGCTAAAAGTAATATGAGACATAACATAGACATTCACATTGTTTTAAAAGAATTTTTGTTTGGTCTAGACTTTTTTTTTACCAGTAGTAGATTTTTCTTCTTTTAAGTTAAATGAATTCTTTGAAAGTAATAAAAGAGGAATAAAACATCACAAAACGAATTCCTAAGTGATGGACTATTTGTATAGAGATTCATTGACCTACTCTGTTAGCATTGGAAATCAAGGACTAACACTGAAGCAGGAAAGAGGATCTTCTTGCCCCTACTTTCGGGTCAGGATCCAGAGGGATGAGGGGATTTTTCATGTGATCAGAGTCACAAACATTGCTGTGGACTGCTGAGGTGAGAAATAGAAAAGAAGAAAGGAGGAAGGGAGGAAAGGAGAGAGGAGAGAAGAAAAGAGGGAGGAGAGGAAGGAGGAAGGGAAGAAAGGAAGAAGACAAAGCTAGGAAACATTTCAACGAGCTTATTTCATCACTTGTGTATTTCCTTCTTTCTCTTATTACATGTATATGTAAATATTAGTGAGTAGAAAGTGATTTTTTTCAGATTGCTTTAAGCAAAAATTTTAGGCTAAAAGGGTAATATATTTTGAGCACAATTCAAATATAGATTTAGAGGTTTTTGCCTTCAGCAAAGTACTTTTCTTTTATGTTCAGGCCTATTGTCTTTAGGGCATTGAAAATTAAAAGTAAAACTGAAATTACTGAAATCTTCCACGACATGGATAATACTATTTTAATATGTAAAAAATACTAGTCAGTAAAAACTTTAATGTATGTGCCCTCTCTAGCAAAAGCCCTCCCCCCCAAACCCATATTTTTTCAGTAGGTTAATACTCTTGTGGCTTTAAAAAAATTAATGAAAAGGAATTTATGAACAGAATAATTATAAATAGCTTTTAGACTAAAATAGGGTCAAAAGAATATATGTAACAGCTGAACATAAACTGGTTTTACAACTGATTTCCAGGAGAATCCATCCATTAATTTTTGTGAAATAATTTTCACTTGCATTTGCAGTGATCTAGTTGATTAGTGTTTTATATTTGCTTCCTCAGTTCTAGAGTTACATACTTTTGCGCATTTCTCAAGTCAATCTGAATTTATCTTAGCTGTTCAAGTATAAGTAAGACTAAACATGCATGCCATTGCTCATAAACAAAAATTGGCCCATTTGGATAGATTCTCTTCTATATGAAAGAAGGCAAATGGACTGGTCCAAATCCTGAGACCCATTTAAGGATATTATGACTAGAAGCTTTGACATAAAATAGGCTGAAGAATAAATCCCAACCTAAGTGGAGACTATTATTGCTTCTTTTCCATGTCATGGAAACAGAAATTTTAAACTATTTTCCATTTACTGTTCACATAAGAATTGTCTTACAATGACAGAGAACCTCAATGAAATTTTTATTAGCCACCTTATTTTTTTAATGTGTTTGCAGATTCCCTGAACTTGTAATTGCTCAAAAGCATTAAATTAGGGCTTGGTATATTGGCATATGTTAATTTACACATATGGAGTACCATTATGTAATTATTCTGATGCAAATCCTACTCTGGATTTTGAACCTTGTAAATCTTTTTTTTGTTTTTTTTTTTGTTTTTTTGGCCAGTCCTGGGCCTTGGACTCAGGGCCTGAGCACCATCCTGGCTTCTTCCCGCTCAAGGCTAGTACTCTGCCACCTGAGCCACAGCGCCCCTTCTGGCCGTTTTCCATATATGTGGTGCTGGGGAATCGAACTGAGAGCTTCATGTGTAGGAGGCAAGCACTCTTGCCACTAGGCCATATTCCCAGCCCCTGTAAATCATTTTTTTTACTAACAACTATTTTTCAATATGTAGAGTCTTAAAAAGTTTCAATTGCTCTTCCCTATTTTATTTTTTTTAGCTGCTCTCTTCTTGATACCATTATGGTCATTTGAAGTGGCTTTGAGTCAAGATACTCTCAGGGAAGACTAGTCATTTCACTTGCATTGATTATGAGTCACTGAGGATTATGATGGTGATGATGATCTTGCAGCCTGGTGCTCCAAGCACTTAGTCATGAGTGATTTATTTTCCTAGAGTGTTAAAACACAGTAAGCAAAGCAAACACCAACATTGCATCATTCCCCTTGCTTCTTTTCATTTACAATATCTAAATTAAGATTAAATGAGTACGCCATTTTTCAAAATGGCATACTCAATGTTTCTAGTAGCTTTAAACATTCTATGAGATTGACAATTATTCTTTAATATTTGCTTCACTTTCCTTTTGTGTATGAATGGTCAGCTTTTGCTGAATTTTTCTTTTCATTTAAAATAGGAAAAAGAAAAACCTAAGCACAGTAGCTCATGCCTTAATATATGTAGGAAGTGGAGACTGATAGAATCTTTTCTTAAAACCAGGACAGGTAAAAAGTTAGCAAGTTTAGTCTCACTAGATAAGTGGGGTAATGTGTATAAGCCCGTCTATGTGAGAGGCTATAGGCAGGAGGGTCACAGTCCGAGACCAACCTTGAGCAAAAACGCAAGACCTTATCTAGACATTAAAAGGAAATTATAACATTTCAGGAGAGCCAACTGGTGCTAAATGCAACGTGAGGCTAGGGATGTGAGGGGGCAAATAGAGAACAATGGAAGGGTGACATTGATCAAGAACTGTATTAGCTGACTTATGGACTTGCAATGTCTTTGTACAGCTACTTCATGATAAACTAGATTAACACAGATGAGAAACTTTGTTCAAAATAATTTCCTAATTTTCACTCTCAATAGAAATAGAATTATTCAATAAAACCATCTTGTCTATATTTCTCTTCACAGATGGGATAGATTTCATGTTTCCAGATAAGGTACCTAGCAGTTAAATTTGAATTTCTAATAAACAAGGACTTCATTATTATCCCATGATATTTGAATACACTAAAATTGATTTATTCATCTTGATCAATGTCATAAGATTGACTGTATTCCTAAACAGCTTTGGTGAAGGGCAACTCCTTTGCACAACTACTTAAAGATAAGAAAAATATTCAAAAAATTGATTCACAGATCTGAAATTCAAAATTAACTGATAATACTGTATTTTTGTAATAAGTCACTCCATACAAAACCAGAATATGAAGAACTACCTTGAATAATACCCTAGAGTTCTGAGATCCCAGGCTTGGTCTCAGAACTTCATTTGATACTGATCCAAGCCTTTCACTTTTTTACTTTTACCTCTCCTTTGGTAGTAAGTCTCCAATTAACTCATTGAAATGCTATGATGATAATTTTAACTTAAACACACTTACCTTAAACATTTATGTTTATTTGACAATTGGTTCCACATTATAAGTAAAAAAAAAATAGAGTCATTCTTCAATGATCTTTTTAAGACTGGTGAATTCAAGCTACTATTTGAGTTGATACAGATACAGATTTCAGTACTATAAGAGAATGAATAAAATCATTTATAATAGATTATGCTTAATTGGTTCACACCTGTAACTCTAGCTATTCAAGAAGCTGTGTTCTCAGGTTCTTGGCTCAAAGCCAAGTATGATAGGAATGTCAACGAGACTTTTTATCCTCAATTAACCAGAATAAAGTCCAAAAGTGGAGATGTGGCTCAAGTGGTAGAATGCCACCCTTGAGTGGAAAAGCTAAGGGACAGTGCTCAGGTCCTGAGTTCAAGCCCAGTACTGGTATCACAATGACAGAAAGACAGAAATAAAGAGGAAGCAAAGATTGAAGGAAGGAAGGAGGGAGGGAAGGAGGGAAGGAAGGAAGGAGGGAAAGAAAGGAGGAAGGAAGGGAGGAAGGAAGGAAGGATGGAAGTAAGGGAGGAAGGAAGGAAGGGATAAGAAAGAGTAAAGGAATGACCCAGCAGCCCCACTGTTGGGTATCTATCCAAAAGCCCACAAACAAAATCACAGTAATGCCACCAGCACAACAATGTTCATCGCAGCACAATTTGTCATAGCGAGAAGCTGGAACCAACCCAGATGCCCCTCCATAGATGAATGGATCAGGAAAATGTGGTACATTTACACAATGGAATTTTATGCCTCTATCAGAAAGAATGACATTGTTCCATTTGTAAGGAAATGGAAGGACTTGGAAAAAGTTACACTAAGTGAAGTGAGCCAGACCCAAAGAAACATGGACTCTATGGCCTCCCTTATTGGGAATAATTAGTACAGGTTTAGGCAAGCCATAGCAGAGCATCACAAGGCCCAATAGCTATACCCTTAGAAACACATAAGATGATGCTAATTGAAATGAACTCCATGTTATGGAAACAAGTGATATATCACAGTTGTAACCACTTTCAACGTCCTATGTGTATGTGTAGTTTCTATTATAGATAATGTTTTGTATCACCTTCCTATGTTTGTACCTATACTATCTCTGTAATCTTATCTGAGTATATTGGAAACCGTGTTTACTGGTATTGGAAGTAGGAAATTCAAAGGGAATACCAAATTCGAGAGACACAGGGTAAAAAAAGAGAAATAACTACAAAAGCAATACTTGCAAAACTGTTTGGTGTAAGTGAACTGAACACCAGGGGGGAGGAGGGAAAGGGGGGAGGGAGGGGGGCATGAGGGACAAGGCAACAAACAGTACAAGAAATGTATCCAATGCCCAACGTATGATACTGTAACCTCTCTGTACGTCAGTTTGATAATAAAAATTTGAGAAAAAAAAAAAGAAAGTAAAGGAGAGGATTTAGCCCGTTTTTGGTAGAAAATTGAGCTTTCTTACAGAAAACAAAATGTAAAGGAAGATCAAAAGATAAAGGGGCAAAAAAAAGAGGGGAGATTTAAATGAAAACTGGATAACACAAATTTTGTGTGCAAAGCTTATCTTTGATAAGAAATTAAGAAATATGTGACTTTAGGCATTACAATTGATATTGTTAGAGGTGCTGCCAGTGCCCAAGTCCTCAGCTTATTTTAATTTCTATCTTCTTTCTCACAGTATTGCGGCAAAGCAATGGCAATAAAGATATTAAACTCTTGAAGATCTATTTTTTTAGTGAAAGTGGGTGGAATTAATCTTGAGCTATTTTCTTAGAATTTAAAAATTTCACTAGCAAATATGGTTTGCTGGACTTTTGCCAATGAGTCTCACGATTATCATACTGACTAATGTGTAAGCTATACTGCTCAGTTGAGACTGTGCTAATAATTAAGATGAGAGAAAAGTACTGTGTGTTTAAGGCATAAATATAAACAAGGGATTTTATCTATGTTTTGAATACAGTTTAATAAGTATCATTTGGGATTTTTTAGCGTTAATACATAAAATTCAGAGTGAACAACAAATTTTCCTTTACATATAATAAGAAACTTTGTTGTGGCCTTCATCTTCACTACCTTCCCCAAGCAATAGAAATTCTGAAGTGACATGCTTGAAGCTTTATTCATTTATTTTTATTTTTACTTGTTGTTTGTAGGACTTGAATTCATGGCCTGTCCCTGCACTCTTTTGCTCAAGGTTAGTGCTCTACCACTTTGAGCCACAGCTCTACTTTGTTTTTGGGTAGTTAAGTGGAGATAAGAGCCTCACTGGCACTTTTATGCCTGGGCTGGCCTTGAACCATGAGCGTGGGATCTCAGCCTCCTGAGTAGCTAGGGTTACAGATATGAGCCACTGGTGTCCAACTTCTTGAAGTTTTATTTACTTTTATTTTCTGCACATGGCAGACACAAAAGAGTATCTTAAAATAACTTTTAGTCCCATCCCCCCCCTTTTTCTCTCATTGACTAGAAGAAAGAGAAAATTTTATATCACAGGGGAGCTTTGGTTGGCAAAACTGTGGCAAAACTGGGTTCAGTTTCACTGCTACATGGCATGCTGTTGCTCAGGGCTCACCCTGCTTAGAATCTTTCTCACACACTAGACCTATTTGTTTCTTAGTTTCTCATGACTTTAAAGTCTAGTTGCTTGTCCATAGCAGCTTACTGCTTTGGGTTTTCCCTCAAGTGTTTCCATTCCCATTCTGTATCCCGTGTTTTCAGACCATAACCATTTGCTATGTGAGATGACAAGCTTACTCTATTCTTTCCAGGAATGCATCTGGGTTAAATATTATAAAGGAGGGTTATGATCATTTTCTGTTAGCTTTCTGGTACCTTTTATTGTTTATATTACTTAGGATAAAGTTAATTGTTGGAAATCTCAGGAAAAGTATCCAGAACTCTCTAATCTGCCTTCCTTGAAACTTTCATGATGTGTAAAGACAGATGAGCTTGATATATAGCTATTGATGTGCAAACACCTGAGAAAAATAGAGATAAAATTGCATATTTGGAAAATGTTAGATTTAGAAAGCAACGGTGAAAAGTACTTTTTAACCTATTTTTGTTGTTTATAAAGTACTTTCATGCACTTTTATCTCTGGTAATGTTCAAGATAATTTTGCAAGGTAAATCAGGCATTAAATGTTGTAAAGGTATTTTAAAAATCACCTGTATTGGCTCAGAAAACATGAGATTTACCTTGTCAGGTTGAAGAGAAAAGGAAGTTACTTCTAATAAAAATTTACATTTTAATCATTTGATTTTTTTACACAGAAATTTTCTTAAAATCTGAATTTCTAAAATACAGAAACAATTTGTATTTGAGCATCCCAAAGAAACATATAATTTAAAGCAAATAATACTCAAGCTTATGATAGTATTTAAGTTTAAAGCAGTGATACTGGCTCTGTCTTGTCTAGTTATGAATCAGAGTTAATGAGAGATATGAACACAGAAGTAATGCTCTAAGTCAGACTTTTAAAAGATGCTTTGCATTCTTGTGGACAGTTATTGATTATTTGAGGGTCCTTATTTTACTAATATATGAGGTATGTCTTTCAGTTTTAAAGAAGACCTTCTTAGAACCTTGTAACAGGTTAGGCATTATTAAGAAAAGTAATTACAGTGAAGTTTGTGTTTTCATTGTTTCTAAGAATATTTCTTAGGTATGCCTTCAACAATACTAAAAATTAGCAACCATTCTCAACCTGGAAACAATATATACTAATTGTAAAGCCAAATTACACCAGAAGATTTAGGTATTCACTGGAAATATTAAACCAGAACTTTCTGTAATAAAGTTAACCTTCACTATTTCTTTTAAATAATTGGTTACAAGTTTGTAATAATTGCTTACTGCTTCTATTTTATTTTGTAAAAAAAAAGAAAGTAATAGTGAAGTAATTAATGAATTCTGTGAATATCTTCAGAAACTATACCCTTGATTTGCATTATTATAAGATTTTAAAGTTTTCTAACATCTTTGCAACCCAAATTGTATGTTGCCATAGACAGTGTTTCTGAGTTTGGAAAGCAATTATAAAATGGTTCCTAGGTTATGCAGTGTTTCAGGATGCAAGATGTCATGAAAAGTGCCCTGACTGTTTTCTCAACTTTCATATTTCAATATAAATGGTAACAAAAATATTTCTCCAAGTGTTGGTGGTTGAGATTTTCCAGAGTCCAAGATGACAACCATACAATTCTGAAAATGTTTTATTTTTTTTTCATAGTAACATTCATATACCTCTCTATAAATTCTTTGATGTAGAAGAAAACAATTTGGGGTAGGGGAGAATAAATTATAGACAAATTAAGTTAGTGTTGAATTATGCTCATGAGAGCGATATTTATACTAACTTTTGCCTTACGTCTTTTACCTTTGTGCTAATCATTTATTGAAAGAATCTTCTGAGCACTCTTAAAATTTTGACTAGGTAATATTGCCTGTGACCACAGAAAATTGGAGCTTAATTCTTAGATGGCTTACAGTATCTCAGAGTCAGAGGCCTAGATTGAAAGGTGATGGCTTTGAAATAGAGGCCAGGCATTTTCTTCTTCTCCTTGCTGCCTCTTAACCTTGCATCCTCCAGGAGGAGTTCTGAGACTGTCGATAATCATCATAGCTCATGGGTCCAGGTCTTCCTCTTCTCATTATTTCAAGGGCTTTTTAATCAGCAAGCAGTAGAAGACAATTAGTGTATAGATCGGTTTAATTCATTTATTTGATGTCCAATGCATGTAAATTTGCAGCTAAGTTGTTTCTGCTAGCTATAGAATCATAAATGAATGGCCATGTTCTGGGTGGAGAAAGATGATGCCTAGTGTGTGTACCCACTAGTACAATTCCCATGGGTTAGGAAGAAGGTTGCAATCCATGGGGTCTTATGTTAAAGCAGGGTACTCATATCTTGACAGTGTTTGGCCATCACCAACCATAATTTCTTTCCACCATCATTTATTACTGCATTTCTAGTTTCCACTAGAATATTGACACATATAATTCTTTTAAACATATATTAAATATGTTGAATATTTATTCTCCATGACATTTCTAGTACTTACAGGATTTTATATAATAAATTGTATGTGAAATGTATATAATAATTTCTGTAGATTTGAGGACTATTGATTAAAATTGATGCTTCTTTATTTTGTAGTAGGCATACTTAGTGACTTTAAATTATGTTACTAACTTATTAACCCAAGATAACACTTGACTTCTCATTATGGCCCAATTTTTATATTTGGTTTCCAGACCATGAAGTAAAGAAAACTCATGTTTTCTTTCTCAGAAAAATGCTGTTCTTGCAAAAATGCAAATTAGTTTGCGATAAACTGAACAAAACAGAAACAGCAAGAAGAAAGAGAGCATCATTAAAGCCTTTGACTGAAAGCATGAGCATTGTTCAATGAATAGACATGGTCACATCATGGGGCTGTGTCTAGGAGCAGACTTTTTAAAAAAAATTTTGTGAACCATATATGAGGAACGAACAAACTTCAACATTTTTATACTTTCTTTCTTCCCTGGGTATGGATTTGAAAAACAGCCATGGAGACTGGAGTCAGAGATCTTCTGACAACCTTCTTTTATAATGCAGTCCTTTCTTCAGTATAATTAATTGCCATTAATAGAAGATCCTGGGGATATAGGTGATATTACACAATGAGTCCTTTGCTACTAATTCATTATTTCTCTTCATATCAAATCCAACTTCTTCCTAATTCTGACATATGAGGCCCTTTCTGACCTGATTGATGTTGGCCAATGTGCTGTGAGACCAAATAGAGCAGAAACAAAATGAATTTATTTCTATAACTTCTGAAACTGAGATTCAAGCCACACTGATTTGTGTTAAACTCACCTGAAAAATCCTGCATCTACAGGATCTTCTCTCTTCCTGACTCTGTTTCTGTGGTAGACAATGAGCTTTTACTGAATGCTATAGTCTTAAAAATCCAGAACAATCCATTATAATATGGAACCAATTGACAATCTTTCCAGAACAATTAATAATCATATGGAACCATTTGATAAACAATCTTTCCACAGTTAACAGCTACATTTTTCCAAATTTAATTCCTTAGTTCAAATTTGAACTAAATGATTATAAAAATGAAGTCCCTGCCTGGAGTCTGACTCTTGCTTGCAATCCTAGCTGCTCAGTAAGTTGAGATCTGAGGACTGAGGTTCCAAGCCAGCCCAAGCCAGAAAGCTTCTTGACCACAAACTGGGGGATAGTATCCAGTCCTTGAATTCAAGCCCCAGTCCTAGCAAACACATAAATGGCCAAAAGTAAACTAAAAGCAAAACAAAACCTCAATAGTCAGAAAGGGACCAATGTCTCATACCTCTAATCCTAGCTACTCAGGAGACTGAGATCTTAGGACAGTGGTTTGAAGCCAGCCTGGGCAGGAAAGTCTGTGAAACTATTATCTTCAATTAGTCACAGAAAAAGCTAGAAGTAGCACTGTGGCTCAAGTGGTAGAGCACTGGCTTGGACAAAAGGAGCTCAGGGACAGCACCCAGGCCCAGAGTTCAAGCCCCTGGGTTGGGGGAGGATGGGGAGGGGAGGGGAATACTCCAATGAAAAGTACTATTTCCAAGGTGTCCTCTAAGGAAATCAAAGTAGACTTTTTATGATGATTTAATCTGTGCACAATATAATGCCTATCCTGTATTTACTTTTAGTTCTTTGGCACCAGTGCTTGTAGAAATGATACTTACACCTTAGTATAAAATGAAAATGAAATAAAAACTGACTTGTGCCACTATTTGAAACAGATGAATGAAGTGAAAGTCACCTCATATTGGAAACAAACTATGTTACTGTGACAAATTATCTGAGCTGTCAATATCAGAAGACCGGCTACCTACTAATGTATCTTAAAAGTCTGAAGTCATTTTTCTATGAATCTTTGGAACAGCAATTAGAAATATATAACAAACAGGGAATTATAAAACATGTCTTTCTCCAAAAGCTTTATGCATTATCTGTTTTTCCATAGCAATGGTTGCAAAGTAGATATTTTTTCCATGCTAAAGGATAAGTTTAGAGTAACTAATGTTAAGGTTAACTTTCTTAAGGCCATGCAGCTAGAAATTAGAAGACCCTGTGTTTTGTTCCTAAGACTCCTTTACCTATCTGCTCCATCAAGTCTTGATTTCGTGGCTTCTTAATATTTCCAAAAATTTTATTTTACTTTAAAAATTTATAATATTGTTAGGATTATACTAGGCTTGTTAAGAGTATACTCAAAAACTCCACAGGTAATATATTTTCTTATAAGTTTATTTATTTATACAACAAGAGAGCTGAATTTTATTATCCTCATACATTTTGTAGATAACTGACAAAAAACAGAGGATTTCATCCAAGTAGGGGTATCTCTGAGAAAAGCTTTACAATATTGGTGGAATCTAACAGGGGACTTCAGATAGCACAAGAGAGAAATCAGGTTGACATTGTCCAAAAGGAACTGTACTCTTTTTCCTGGCTTATGTAACTGTAACCCTTCAGCTTTATGATGATTTTTTAAAATAAAAAAAGAACTCATGTTGGCAAAAAATGACAGGACTGAAAAAGGGTAGCAATTTCACATAAAAGTCAAAGAACCAGAAAACTTCCTGCTCCAACACCTCAGTAAAATTTCAATGCCATCTCATTATTTCCACGATAGCAACAACCACAAAATAAGATCTAGGCTCCCTTTGTGTGCTTCCAGGATGCAAAGCTTCCTGATGCAGAGTTTGTAGCTTATGCTGAGAATTTGGTTGCCTGGAGTATGGTGTGGGTTGGGGAATCCATTGTAGGTTTGGTTGCACACCATCTAAACAAAATCCCTCTGTCCTGGATAGGAGAAAGGAGGTTATCACTGGTAATTTGTTATTATACCATTCAAACAATATTCCAAAGATGCCTTGGCATTTTAATTTCTAAAATAAATAACAAAAATTGTATCATTTGGTAACAAGGAGAAAGCTCTGTGACTATCCTATCTATTATGGGTCCTTTATCATTATAGGAATGTGTTGAGAGAAGCTATTGGCATGCTGAAAGAACACCACTTTAATGATAATCCATGCATAAAAGAACTAGGAGAGAAGAACCTAGAGAGAACTAATAAATTCTGGGTTGTCTTCATACTTACCATTCCTGGGAAGGGTGGAGAATGCAATGGCAAATATTAAATTATAATGTCTACAGGTTAAAAACTAAAATCTGTAATATTTAAAAGGTACTGGGATTGTGTAAATGTTAACTTTTTAATTTAAATGTGTTTTTATATTATTTCTATTCCAACCAGGCGCCTGATTGTAAATACAGGGCAGTTGTAATATTCTAAGCACATATTTTAGGGACTTCCTCCCTTTTCCAAATCTCACTCATGTGGAACATACACTCATTTCTGTAACAAAAATTCTTTCTACTCTATTGGCAAAATGAATAGCATCAACTCAAAATATTTAAAAATTTAGTCACATCCACATCCTGCAGCCTATAAGGAGCTTTCACGCTTTTGGGCTCGCTTTAGATCTTTAATACCCTTTTCTTTTGTGTCAAGGAGCTCACGAGGCGTAAAGAAGCACTGATAAACCCACTTAGATCCCTTCCTGGGCCGTCACCTCTCGCTGCCAAGCGGCTTTAGGTGGTAACTGATCTGTGACAGGCTGCCAGTCAAACAGAGCATTTCTGAAAGCTGACACAAAAGAATGGAGAGGGGGAAAAATAAGAAAAGGACCTAAACTGTATCAGTGCCCCCCACTCCATCTTGCTCTGTTCCTCTTCACTACAGCCCCCACCCTCTGGCCCACCCCTTACACTCCCTCTCCTTTTTGGGGTTGGTTTTTCCCTCTTCTCTTTTTCCTCCTCTCTGCCCTCCCAGTGTAGGCCTCCTCCCACCCCCAGTGCCCTTCCTTGAGAGCAGTGCCCCCCCTCCCCTCCTCCTGCTGTCTGTTGGTCAGGTTCATGGCAGGGGCAGGGTAGAGTGGAGAGATAGAGATCAGCTGCCCTTCCAAGCAGGGACTGCCCCAGTGCACTGCTGATAATAGAGGCAGAAGTGAGAGTGACAGTCAGATGGAAACTGACACAGGCCTTCTGTCAATGCCACAGCTGCCCATGGGATTGAGGGGGGAAGAGAGAGGAGACAGGGAGGGAGGGAGGAGAGCTGAAATGTCAGGGCCCATAACTGCACCAGCTTGCTTTCTTTTCTTTTCTTTTCTTTTCTTTTCTTTTCTTTTCTTTTCTTTTCTTTTCTTTTCTTTTCTTTTCTTTTCTTTTCTTTTCTTTCCTTTCCTTTCCTTTCCTTTCCTTCCTTTCCCTCCCTCCTTTCCTACCTCCCTTCCTTTCCCTTTCCCTCCCTCTCTCCCTCCCTTTTCTTTCTTTCCTTTTTCTTGTGGAGGTGTCATGCTATTGCAACATGTAAGCCCAGGTTTTTGTTTGCTTGTTTGTTTATTTCCAATGGCATAGCACTTGCTGTTTCCTCTTTTGGCTGGTGTGAGTAGAAGAGTAAAGAGTTCTTTGGTGACATCCTCGTTTAATTTCTTCTCGTGCTGTGGAGCCCTGCTGCTGTGATTGTGTTTGACAGTTTTTGTTCTCACAGTCTTGTGAGCATTTTAAAGATTGATAAATTTTGTCATAGGAGAAATGTGAGTGATGCTTGCATGTTTCATATGCTTACAGCTGTAAATTGTTTACATATTTTCCTACATTAAAATAAGGCTGGTAGATATTAGCTGAGGAATATAGGTGGTGACTCATGTTTCTGTTCAGCAGTAGGGTGTGCTGGAAACATCTGTAACAAGTGAATGCTTATGATGACTTTGGAGGTTTTCTGGAGAAGTCAATGTTAAACTCATTGAGGATAATTGTTACCTTGATTTGGACTAGATAGGACAATATTATAATTTAGCAATAGGTCCTGCATTGCTGTTTCAGAAGGTAAACTGTTCCTGTAACTTGAACAAAATGCTCTGATTCTCTATCATTTATTTCTCCCTGTGTATCTATCTCTTTCCCTATTTCTCTCTCTCATCTCTTTCACTGTGTTTCTCTCACCTCTCTTCCCCCCTCCATTCTCTCTCTCTCTCACACCCTCTTCTCTTTCTTTATCTCTCTTTTCCTAGGTTTCTCTCTCTCAATTCCTTTTTCCATCTCTGGTCCACACACACGCACACGCGCACACACACACACACACAACACAAAGTATATGAAATAGCAGTGACTAATTGTAACTACTGTCTCATTCATACAACGAAGTGCTAAGCAAGCCATGAAGATGCTTCAGTCCTGATTAATCTCTACCTAACATCTCTAGGTACTGAGAATCTCCTGAAGGCTGTAGAGGTTTGAAGTTTGAAAGTTCTCTCTATGCTACAAAGAAGCATCACCATGTGTTTCTCCTTGAGCTCTCATTATTATAAATTATCTCTGCTTTTCCTTCTGAGAACGTCATCAAAAGCAAGGGACAGAAGAATATCCCATAGGAGAATATTGATTGTTTAAATGGTGCATTAGTGTCTCAATTTAGATTTTTGCCTAAAAGAAGTGGTAAGCAATTATGAACCAGTTCTTCCTATTCTCAATAGATTCCTCTAAATCTTAAGGATTATTTTTTCCTGTCTTTGATCCTTTGCCATCATACTCACCTTGCCCAAATAGAGATGATATCCCACTTAGAAAGTTCAGATGAAATTTTATCTGTAAAAACTTGCTAATGGCCTGGGAATATGGCCTAGTGGCAGAGTGCTTGCCTCGTGTACATGAAGCCCTGGGTTCAATTCCTCAGCACCACATATATAGAAAAAGTTGGAAGTAGCATTCTGGCTTAAGAACTAGAGTGCTTCCCTTGAGCAAAATGAAGCCAGTGACAGGCTCAGAAGCCAGTGCTCAGGCTTTGAGTTCAAGCCCCACAACTGGCAAAAACAAACAAAAAACCTACTAATGACATTTATTAATGTATCTTACATATGAAGTATTGCTATATACTTATTAAAATCATAATCTTTCCAGTAACCTTACAAGCTAAGTGTTATTATATGTACATCATTGGATTGAAAGGGAAGACTCAGGGCTGTGACATGCTTTGCTGGAAAATAAGTAGATAATAAAGCAGAAGTGTTTTTCAACAGAGTCCATCAACCTCTCTCCCTATGCTACAGCAATGTCACATGCAGAGCCACCTACCCTCCATGAGATTCCTGCAAGACTCAATAATATTCATGAGCATTTTCTCAATGAACCACAAAGGCTACAGACTTTTAATTATACCTTGCCCCAAGGTTAATTTTCCAATAAAACCACAATTCTTTAAAAAATGTTCTTTTCCAAACTTGAGCAAGTAGCTAGAAGTCTTACTGGAGAGAGATGTTTTATCCTTTCCAGAGTTTCTGATTTGTTAAGTGTGGCATGTGTTTAAAAATTTTCAAGTTTTAAGATGACACTGATGCTACTAATATAGGGGCAAAAAAATTTGAAAAGAAATAGAGAAGTCAAATGTCATTCCAAATTTTTGCCTTGAGCATTGTTAGAGGCATGGAGTCACCAGAGATTATGACAGGGATGATGTAATTTTAGTTCAGAGATTATACATTTGAAATATCTTTTTGATATACCCTTGGAAGAAAAATAGGCATTTGAATGTATACAGAAAAGTAGAAACAAACTTGAGTGCTATTGGAATATAGGTACACTTGAAGATATTTATAATGAATGGGATCACTTATTATGTCAGTGTAAGGAGAACAGAAAAGGGCAGAAATAACTAAGCTCTTGGCCAGTTGAACTTTAAGTGTTTGGAAGAGGGCCAAGTGTGAAAGCTCATACCTTTAATCCCAGCTCTGTGAAAGACAGGTAGCAGTACTGGAAGATCACAGTCAGCGCTGGATAAAAATGTGAAATCCTGTTTTTTAAGCCAAAAAAGGTCATTTGGGCATGACTCAAGTGATAGAATGTCTGCCTGGAAAGCATATAACCTTAAATTCTTAAAAACTTTTGGGAGAAAGAGTAAAACAAGAAAAATATTGAAAGAGAACAACTATCAAATTAGAAAAAAACTAAAAAAGTCATTATTTCAGAAGCTGTGTGATGTGATTTCCAGTAGAAGAATCATTTTGAAAACTGTCTTGAGGGCCATGGCAGAAGCAGCAAGATCAGTTAAATGAATACTCCAGGAATCTAGATAGTATCAAGTGTAACATTTGTTATTAAAGGGAATGACATATTTCTGTGTTAATAAGGGTGAGCTAGTAGGAAAACCTTGATGATACAGGAGAAAGAGAATTTTTCTTGGAAAGTGAGAGGGAGGGAATCTAATCCATAGGGGAAGGTGTTAGGCTTAAGCTTACTCTTAGTAGAGTAGGGAAGGAAGTAGTTGTGTCTGAGGCAAGGTTGTTGTGGTGTGAGACTTCAGAAGGTTTATTTTCTTTGTCTTAGAGCAGTAATGTGCTTTCTCAGAGTTAAAGATAAGAGATGTGGTCAGGGGAAACAATGGAGGCCAAAGAAAATTCTTATGTAAAAATTTACTGTCTCCTTATATAAAATTGATCCAGTACACTAATAATATTTAGGGTAAAAGTAGGACGGAAGTAAGCTGCTTGCCATTCCCACTATATTTGATACCCATATAACTCCACTGCACGCTTTCTCTGAAGACCAGGTTGTCTGAAAGGGGGGAGGGTAAAGAACGGCAATAGAAATCACTTTGCTCCAGTCACCACTGTTTTTTCCTTTAATAATATTTTTTATTGTGAAGGTGATGTACAGAGGGGTTGCAGTTATATAAGTAAGGTAATGAGTACATTTCCTGTGGAACAGTGTTAACTCCTCCCTCCATTTTTCCCACTTTCCCTATCCCCAACTTCCCTTCCCTCAAAGTTTAAAGTCATTTCTAACATAGTGTCTGGTTAGTATCATTGTTGCCTTGGTTTGCCCTTTGTTCTTTGTCTCACCATTTTGTTCCTCAAATCAGATAAATGTATATACAAGAAACAAGGTACTAAAATAAAAAAGACAGTGGTGACAGGGGATTAACCAAAGGATTAAAACTAAAAGGAGAAAAATAACTGGTCAATCCTAAAGATGTCCTTAACTATCTGGCCTTGTCCCCCTCTCCTTCTCCTCTGGCTTTCTAGACAATGGTAGGAGGTTCCATGAAGTTACATTTCATTCACATAATAATAATGACGAGATCTTATTATCCCTTGGTAATTTAAGGGGCTAAATATGGTTAAGTATATTCTGCTATAGGAACAAGTCTAGAAAATTAAGTGGATCACCTAGTGCTATTCTCATAATTTTATTTTGGAATTTACAACCTGCAATTTAACAGGTTTTCTTTCTCAGTACTTAGTGAAGGACATGAATAATTGATTCAAATCACATGAGTGATCATAGGAGAATTGGTGTAGATTGTATATAAATTAATCATGGTAAGCTAAATGCTGCTCTTCTGGGAATAAAATGTTTTAATCTGTGAGGAATCGAGGGAATATATGTAGTAAAAATTATGATTCATAGAGACCTAGAATGGCTAAATACTTGAGAGAAGCCCAGAAACGATTGGTTTATATTGTTTTTGAAAGGTCAAAGCACCTGTAAACTTTCTGTGACATGTCAGAATGCTTGCTATGATAAAATACCTAAGATTGGGTGATCTTTTCTGATGAAGAGTTTATTTGGCTCATGTTGCTGGAGGCTTCGAAGTTGAAGAGCATGGCACAGTCTACTGCTCAGCATCTGATGAAGGTCTTCTAGCTTTGTGTGGCAGAGGGCATTACATGGAAAAGAGCAAGAGAATATGCATGGGAGAGAGCATACTCTTATAACCAACTGCCCCCAAGATATTGGCTTTAGTTCATTCATGAGGATGAAACCTTCATGATCTCAGCAACTCTTAGTAGGCTTCACCTTTGAATACTGCCCCAGGAAAACTTAAGATGCCAACCCATGAGTTTTGGGGGTATACATTAAACCATTTATATAATGAAGAGAATAGTGTCCATACAAACCTACTCAATAATCTACTCTGTGAGGTAGAAGTCTCATTAAGATTTTAGAATTAATAGATTCATTGCATACCACATGATGCCAGGGGTTTAGTTAACAGTATTAATGAATATAAATGCATGGTATAGAATACCAAGAAGAAAATTGTACCATATGGTTGTTTCTCCTAGTTGAATCATTGATTTGATTAAGGTTCTCCTAGGTTTCAGTTATGAAATAGTGATTTGCTCATGAAAGTTGTTCAATAAACATAAATGGTTATTTGATCACTTAAATTATCTTTATTTCTTATTTATTAAGTGCTTTCTAAGCTGCACAGATTTTCTTCTCAATTAGAATTTTATGTCAGATTGTTTTTTCTTTTTTCTACTTTTCTTTCTCCCTCTCAACCTCATTTATTTCTTTCCTCCCTGCATTCCTTGCTTCCATCCTTCCTTTGAAATAATCTAAAATTGATTGCTAATATTATTCTTTTTTCTTTTTTGCTGGTCTTGGGGCTTGAACTCAGGGCCTGAGCACTGTCCCTGGCTTCTTTTTTGCTCAAGGCTAGCACTGTACCACTTGAGTCATAGCGCCACTTCCGGCTTTTTCTGTGTATGTGGTGCTAAGGAATGGAACCCAGGGCTTCATGTATACTGGGCAAGCACTTTACCACTAGGCCATATTCCCATCCTGATTGCAAATATTATGAAAGAAGAGAATATGGTATTCTTAGATTTTGTGGTGGCAGCATTTTTTTTTTACAAAATGTGTTTGGATCATATTGTTATTTTAAGAGTATACATAGCTCAGATTTGTATATTGAAGAGAAATATCAAATAAGAATCTTAAAAACAATCATTAAAATTATTTGTTTTTTTTTTATTCTGGGATTTTGTAAGAGACTATGTTCTATCATGTAGCTAGCATACATCCCTGCCCCATCAAAATCGCAGGTATTCTTTCCCATATCTTGGTATGCAATATTTAAGGCATGTCTATTTTTCCATCGGAAATGTATTCATGCCTTCTCCAGGGAGCATGAAAATGATTTGAAAGAACCGAAATAGTAATAAATGAATATGAGAGTATTTTATATGTACTTGAAATGATTTTGAATCCTCTTAAGCAGTTCAGAAGAATATTACCAAATTTAGAGGCTTTGGATCTTGGAAGAAGTAATGTTTTTTCTATAATATCACTTGTATATAATAATTGTACAAAATAGAAATATACACTCTGAATTTGGTAATTTAATAGAACTTGAGAGAAAATTTTGATTTGGGATTTTGGCTTTAGTCTTTGGAGTAGGCCTGGAGTCTAGTTCTATGAAGGCAGACTCTCTGGGTTATGGGGCCACTCTAGTACTGGACAAGCCTTCAAACTATATCCTTAAAGGTTGGAGTAGATGAGAATTAACTGAGATGTCTCTTGGCCTTGGCCTAATGTCCTAGGCTTGACTCTTGTTGAATAAAGTATGCTCCCCTGGGAGCCAGCCAGGAGTCAGGACTGGCTTAAGGGTCCTGGTCTGCAATTATAGACACAAATGAGCCCACCTGGTTGGTGGGGTAGGGATGAAGGCTAAGATTACAGAGGGATATTAGCCCTGAATATGGGGCTAGAGGAGCTAGGCTAATGTTTGTTTCGTCTAGACCCTGATGTGGGCCTACAGCCTGAGGGATCTTCCTGTCCTACCAGAATCTATCCTATCTGTGAGGAATTGCATTAGTCTTTTTTTTCAAGTTCTACTTCTTGCCATAAATACTGAAATTTGAATTTTATCTGACTATAAAAAGTTCAAGTTTAAAATTCAGTTTATTTAGTCTAACAGTCTTATTTTTAAAATTCAAGTAAATTTACTTTCATAATCAAAACTATGACACTGAATTTTTAAGCCTGCATATTAAATGATAAAATATTTTTAGGGAAGATGAGGTTTTAAACTCTTGTTTGAATTAGACAAAATAAAATAGTTCAAAAATTAACATATCCAGATCCCTTCAAGAGAAATGGGGGGAAAAGAAACTTTCTTATGATATATTGAAACATACTAGCAGTTTAATATAATTTTGGTCCTAAACAAATAAATAACTGGGATTCACATCAGTCAAATCAATCTAGAATACTCATTCATTCAAATGGTCTGTACCTTATCATTTTAAATCTCATAAAAGGAATCAAAGAATGCACAAAAAGTTAGACTAAGCCATTGTTATGTATGTCATCAAGTGAATCAGAATCATTATTGGATGAGCTACATTATTAGACCCCTTCATTTTCTGTCTCTCTGTTTAGTGTTTTTTCCTGATAATTATGGTTGGGTTGCTCCTTCTAAATAGAATTTATTGTTTCTGGTAAAGCAGAAAATCCTGACTCCAGAATTTTCTAACTATATTTCTACATTACTGTTGTTTTGCTGCTCAGTGAACTCAAAGAGGCCGTATGAGCCACTTCCTTATTTTTAAGTCACATTTACATCTTTTTGCTTTTAGTTTGCTTTCCAAATAGGATCTTGCATTCATTTTGCCCAGGGTTGGTTGCCTCAACCAAAATCCTACCTCTGCCTCCCAAGTGTCAGGAACTTCAGGCATTCAGTTTGTTTTTGGGATAGAATCTCACTCATGGTTGGTTGTCAAGGATAGCCTTGGACTGCACTGTTGTTTCTGCCTCCCAAGAAGCGGAATTTCCTGTTTTTAAATAAAAGTTTTCAAACTGCTGCACTTCTTTTCAACTTTATCTCTTTTCTGACTAGCTGCTGGCTGCCCATGCAGGACTTACTGGTCTTATTTCCTATCCCTCATTGCTCTATAAATTGTTCTTTAGCATTCTGGAATTGCTTATAATTTTTCCTATTTTGTATGATGTTTCTATTTCTGTGACTTTATTCGTGATTTCTTTAGTCCAGAAAGTATTTCCCATTCTCTTTACATATTTATTCCTTCTTACCTTTAAGTCTATCTTGACCTGATACAGGATTCTCTCCAAATTAGTTTTTTACCTCTGACCCTGGCTCCCATCTTTGGTGTTTTCCTGATGCCTGTTTCAATTTAAGGCACATCGCAAACTGTCTCTTGCCTGTGAGCTTCCTTAAGCTATCTTAAAGAAAAACAATCCCGCAGGAACAAAGGAACAGCATATAAATTCTTGCTTATTTGCATGTCAAACCCTACTCTATAGGTAATTGGATTAGAAAATATGGCTTAGATCAAGAGGTTTAGATTAAGTTTCTTAATTCTAACTCCCTGCGCAAACTCCCCTACCTCTGTTGAATTGTGAGCCAGTAATGACTACCTTTTTCTCTTTCTGTTTAATCTACCTATCCATATGGTTGCTAGAAATAATTAGACTGCTTACATTCAACAAAAAGAGAATGAGGATTGAAAAACACAGCCTATACATCTTGACCCAAGTCTCATTCTTGAGTCCAGCTGACTCAAGGCACTCCATAGCATTTCACTGGCTGACTTCGAATGCCAGCACTTGTCCAGGGCTTCCATTCAACCCAGTCAGTGTCTTTGCATTGTTTACACCTCTATGTGCTATTCTTCTGGATATGGGAGATTCAACTGTGATAAACTTAGAAATTAAGGTCCTTTTTTTTCTAATTCGGTTTGGTTTGGAGATTTTAACTGATCTGTGATTCCTAAGGCCTCTCATTTTCTGTGTTTTCCATCTGCATCCTATGTAAGTTCTGAATCTGTCTAGATACTGGCTTCTGTGTTTAGGTCTCCCTCTAACACCATACAATTATCTCTCCATGACCTGTCAGTAGACATAACACAGCCAAATATGCTTGGCAATATGATGCATAGGATTTGTTTTACTTTGTGTAAGTAATGTGTAATGAATATGGAAAATAACAGATTATATAGTTGCAAGAAATAAAAATATTGAAAGAAAAAAATCTATAACCCAGATGTCCTACTGTATGAATAATCTGTTCAAGATAATAGCTGTGTTAGAGTTACAAATGTAATCAAATTGTTTTTATGTAGCACCAAACTTAAGGTTGACAATGATTGTTATAATAATAATAATGATGGGTCCATAAAATAGCAAGTATTTTATATAACTCACTGTATATCTGGCTGTTTTGTGGGCTGCATACTCATCTGAACTTCACACAATGCTGTTAAAATAGAATTACTATCTCCATTAAATACTTGTAGAGGCAGATTCAAGGGAAACACACACGCACACAGAGGCTGAGCAAACGTAACTTTTGAGGAGCTGCAGTTTGTATGTTTTAGGGAAGTATACACAATTCATCTAAATACAGAACAGCTTTATAAAGGTCACAGGGTATGTGGGAAGGAATCCTGAGATAATTTTAGAGTAATAGCTCAAGAAGAATTTAAAATAAATAAGTAATCTTCTTTGATAGTGGGAACAATTCCTCATGTCAGAAACCCTAGGTTGGGAGAAATAATAGTTAGAATGATTTGACATATGAATTGGAAGGAACAGATTGTTGTTCCATTGTGGACAGGCTTTTTATATTTTAAAAGTTGTAGTGTTTTTATTTAGAGAGAATGAATTGGATTTCTGGTTGAATTTATGGTATATGCTGCAATTTTAAATTATTGAGGATTTCTTCTTATTTTAAGTGTTTGTCAGTTTGGAAAAAAAAATAGGCCTTTCCTACTAGTGCCAGACAAATTACCCCATGGGCTGTGCTAGTTCATCACCTCTGAATGGAAACGCTTACCGAAGTGCTGAAGTGTTCCTGTAATTTTTCAGCCTCTCTGAGTTGTATTCCTAAGCCCCACTTTCAAATTGAAACATACTTATAATTTTGAAATTTCCTCAGTTCATAAAAAATGTTCAATATTTAGTAACTATTTTTATATAAATTTAAAAGAAAATAACACATGCAAAGTCTCTTATGTTGATATGTGGTTAGAACACTATCATTTGTGCAGATCAAATCAAATTAATTGTAGAGTACCAATAAAGGACATTAAGTAGTCATTTTTAGTAAATATCCCCAAAATAAAAAATAAAGGTCAAAAGATAATCTTGATTTTTTTGTGTGAATTAAAACAGGTAGAATAAAAATTAACAGACAACTTTACAAATGATCCTTACAAAATATTATAAATGAGTGCTACATATAACAATGTGACAAAAGGGAGACACAATCTTTTAACATGGGTCCAAAGTTATTGAAAGGGACAAAATCAAGTATAGCTACAATTTCTGCAGCTGCTCTTTTTTTGCTACAGAATTATTCAGAAAAACAATGTGGGCTCATTTATATCCAGTGACCTTACTGTATGTCCTAGAGATATCATAGTTATCTTGTGCTATTAAGCTTTCTTTAGAAAATGTAAGAATAATATTAGTTTAATTGAAAGATTGAATGGAAACACTGACATCCATTCAACCAAATCATTAAATTCACCACTCCATATGGACACAAAGAACATCTAATTTATCCAATTAAAATAATTTCTGTGCCCTTCAAAGGTATATTGCCATAACAAGGGATAGACTATTTTTTAATAATGCTGCAGCATGTCCTCTTACGATGACTTTAACAGAAAAGACATGTTTTATTTGATAGACTAGGTAACATATCTTAAGCCTAAGCATCATATAACAACAACAAAAAAGAAAATAGATTCCCCTTTAATAATGCTCCTGCAAAAAATTTGGCAAATAAATGTACTTGCCTTTTTTTCCACATGAATTATTGGCAGGTATATTTATTAATTATCCAGAGCAATGGTTTTGAGAATCTCAGGCAATCCTACTGAATAATAGATAATGTAGTCATTCCAGTGAGTCCACCAGGAATATTCAAGTTATTCCTAGTAATAACAAAAACCTTTCTGAAACAGAACAACTTATGAAAAAGAAACTCTGAAACTTGAATTCAGGAGCATATTATAAAAGTATTCTATTATTTTTCTAAGTGAAATGTACAAATCCACAAGAAAACAAAACAATAAATAGCATATGTACTTCTAGGAAACTGTAATATAAAAATACCACTAATTGCTTTGAAAAAATTGACAAATATTGTAGTTGTACAAATGTAAAGCCTAAGGAAACTAAACATATTTTTTTCTGAACAAATAGAGTAAATATATTACCCTGGATGAGTTAAGTCCCCATTGATACAATTTAAAGTTGATATTATTGTAAATAGCAGAAATAAGGGAAGACTGAAATATCAAGTTTTCTTTCTTTTCTTTTTCTATTGGTCATGGGGTTTGAATTCAGGGCCTGGGAGTGGTCCCTGAACTCTTTTGCTCAAGGATAGCATTCTACCACTTTGACTTTCCTGCTATCTTAGAACCACTCTCCTCAGACCTCAGTCTCCTAAGTAGCTAGGATTATAGGTGTGAGCCACTAGCACCCAGCTAGTGTTTTGGTTTTGAGAAAGGCAACTCTACCAACCATAGAGAATAACCCATATTTTTCACATAAAGACATTCTAGTCCATATTATTTAAGATATAATTATGAATAGGTAGAAAATAAAGTTCTAACTACTATAAATTAGATGGGCTCACGGTACAGTATATTATTATTATTATTATTATTATTATTACTTTGCTATTTTCAAGTAGTCATGTCTATACAAGAAATATGGTAGTATTAATGTAAGTAGATATCTACAAGATATTTGAGTATGTTAATCCCAAATTGTTGAGTAGTCTAGATGTAAATAGTTTATGAATAGCTCTGGTAAGTGATTAAGTAACTTATTGACTGATTATACTCTAAACATTATTCTTTTTTTTTTTTTTTTTTTTTTTTTGGCCAGTCGTGGGCCTTGGACTCAGGGCCTGAGCACTGTCCCTGGCTTCTTCCCGCTCAAGGCTAGCACTCTGCCACTTGAGCCACAGCGCCGCTTCTGGACGTTTTCTGTATATGTGGTGCTGGGGAATCGAACCTAGGGCCTCGTGTATCCGAGGCAGGCACTCTTGCCACTAGGCTATATCCCCAGCCCCCCTAAACATTATTCTTAATAGATAAAGTTCTATAACTTGAGATCTCATTGGTGAGCTCTGGGCCATATCTTGGTCTTCATTAACGATATAGATGAAGACAATGAACAGCATATTCTCAGAGGTAATTCAAAAGTAGAAAATAAAGTAGAGTCTACCAAAAAAATCATTGCTTGACATATTAAACAAAACAGTACAGTGTCTATTCTTTGTGCATTTGCTAAATGAGTGATTGATTTTTATAAAGAAATCTTAGCTTGAGCAGGGGTTAAAACTCCAGTAAATACAAACAACTAAAAAAAGTGTCAATTTACAAGTGAAGGGTCATAGAAAAAGAGCATGAACTTGGAGGAGACTTAAGTTTTGACCTGAATGTTTTATAGATCATTTTTGAATTTTAAATTATTTTCCTTTTAGCTTTTAAATCTCTGTCTCTCTCTCTATCTCTCTGTCTCTCTGTCTCTCTGCCTCTGTCTCTTTTTCTCTCTCTCTCTCTCTCTGTCTCTCTCTCTGTTTTTGAATACTTTCATTTTCTTTGGGTAGTTGCACAAAGAAGTTACCATTCAACAGAGCAGATTCTGAATACAGTGCTTCTTTATCAATGTCACCCTTTTAACATTCTCACCCACCCCTCCCAAGACAACCTTTCCCTCACTTCTCTAAAATTTTGGTTATGTATTGAACTTTTGTCATTTGACAAAATGATTTATTTATACATTGCATCTTCATCTGTGTCATCTCCTCTACATCTTCACCCTCCTTTGACCAATCCCTTCTCTTATTTTTCTCCATTCTGTGGTATAGACAATGCATTCTTACTTGCATTCTACTCATTTTCCTTGTTCATTCTTTTCCCTCTCTCATCTTGCCCTCTTCCCCTCCCCATTGCAAGTACTCACTTTGTGGTACTTATTTTACTGAGCTTTGACTTTGTCCTTCTAAAGATTTACACTATTTGCTTTGTCCTTAGAGTCTATTGGACTTCACTTAATTCATATATCTATCTCTATCTCTATCTCTATCTCTATCTCTATCTCTATCTCTATCTCTATCTCTATCTCTATATCTATATCTCCACTTGGATATTGACCTGTGTGTTTACTTACAGATTTATATGCATATTCTAGCTCCCACAAATGAGGGAAGCCATGCAACCTATGTTTCTTTGGGTCTGGCTTACTTCACTTAATATAATTTTTCCAATTATTTCCAAGGGCACAATATCATTCTTTCTGATGGATGAGTAGAATCCCATTGTGTGTATATATACCACATTTTCTTGATCCATTTGTCCACTGTGGAGCAGATGAACTGATTCCATATTTTGGCTATGGTAAATAATGCTGCAATGAAAATGGTTGTGCTGCTGGTTTTAGTGAGGACTTGTTTGTGATCTACTGGATAAATGTCCATTAAACAATATCTTGCCTTGGTTTCTAGGACAACACATTGTTGTAACTTACTTTCTGTTCCTGGCCAAGATTTTTTATCATTCATTAAAGGGAAGTTTTCTCTTTCTCCTTTGTTACTGACATTTTTTACTCCTTTGGGCAATCTCATTATTCCCTTTTATCTAGAACCATCTTCAATTGTTATCTATGTACAGAAAACTCCAGTTTTTCAGTTCCAGATTTTTCTCCTGAACTACAGATCCACTGATCCAGTAAGTTAAATGAATGACTGAAAATATGAGGGCATCATCAGGACCAAACATTTCTCCACTTTATATTTTTCTACTGCAGTACCATTGGTCAAAGCCATCACTATTCGTCACTTGAGACTCAGAAGGTGAATCTCACCTGAATCTTCCTATAAACCATCTTGCTTTTAGAAAGCATTTATAAACCAATCTCTGTGGGGGAAAAGCAACCAAAAGTTAGCCTCTTAAAACACAAATCTTAATAGGTTATATTTTTCATACATTTCAATGGATTTCTATAGTTAATAAGCAGAAAAAAAAATCAACATTCTTAAGCTTTGTCTACAGGAGTTATAGAACTTGTTTTCTGATTTCCTATATATGTTAGTGTTCCCTCCACCACATTTTATACCAAAGTTCTGGTTCTTCAACTTCTTTAAATGGACCTTACATTTGTTCATAATGGCTATGCATCCTGGCCAATTGTCTTTTAATTGTTGGGTTAAAATTACTTCCTCCAGAGATCTTCTCTGAGTTTTTTATGACACATATGCTTTCCTTTGATATCCAAAGATACTCTATGCATTTTGGTAATACTTAATTTAACCCTAAGTCCTTTGCACTAGCTTTCCCTTCTTTGTAGAGTAGGGCCAGGGCAATCATATTTATGTTTAGTGTCCTACTTCTGAGGTAGTACAATATTTCTGAACAGAGCTACTGTAGAATACTCATAGGTTGCCCTTCTTGTTTCTATTGGATTGTACTATTCACCTAGATTTGATATAATTTAATGCATGACAAAGAAAATCAAACACCACAGAAATCATTCTGTACAATACAGTAATATGTTTACTGACCAGAGATTTAATAATAGTAAATGACTTTTGTAAAGAAATGTAAAATTGGATTCACAGAACATTAGTATATAGTCAGTTAAATCTAGTATTTGTAATGTAGTGTGGCACACACTATGTCTAAAAGAGGGACAGTGCAAGTGTTAAAACAACAGGAATAAAAGAAAACTAGTACAACATGAATAACATAATCTCAATTTGGTATCTACCATTAAATTTTTAGTTTATATGTTCTTAAACCTTACTCCATTAGTTACTTACTTAGGACCCCTATGAGATTTATGATGCATTAAAGAAATGAAATTTATATAGTCCTGAGACTAAATTGTGCAAATTAAGCTAATAAGTGGTGGAATTGTACCTCAAAACTAAGTCTTCCAAACTCCTCACCCCATATTTTATGCACAAGTCTAAATAGAGCATCTTGTAACTCTCTTTACATCATTTTCTGGTCCATTTACTCACTTGCTTCAGTAAATGTGCTTCTCCATTAGTTCTCTTACTACTATATTTTGCCTTCTGTGTATCTCCATTTTAGCCCAGAGCAAATAGTTCATTTTAAGGAAAATGTCGGAAGAGGAGAAGGGGATCTTCTAAAGACCCAACAACCATCTTTCTGAAGAAATAATAGGCAAGCACTTACATGGGAAAGTTAGTTCTTTTCAAGTTAATGAAAAATTGAGAACTACATTAAACAATCAATACATATCAGATGATTATCAAAATTTTAATAGTCCAGATGTATTATTTTAGGTAATCCTCAGCATAATTCTTATGGAGCAGGTAACACTAGTGCTCTCATTTTACATCTGAAGAAACTGAGGCACAGGGAAGTTTAGTAACTTTCCCCTAAGTGTTGAACACATGAAGTTCTAACCTAAGCCCTGAGGATCCAGAGTCCAATTTTAATCTCTATAACAAACCACTTCTCATTAGATGTTAGGCCTCAGCTTTCTCAGATATTTAGAATTCATTTTAAAAACATGCATATATTTAGTAAGCACCTAATATCAGTCAGGTAGTGGAAAGGCGAATCAGTTAGAACTCTGCCTTTATGGAATTTTATTAGCTATTTCTACCAATCTTGACTATTTCTTGGAATGTATATTTTTCCCTTCTCTTAGCGATCCAACTATGTAACTAGAAATTGATGATGTTTGAAAAGCTATTACAGTATAATAAGAATAATCAAGATATATTGTATTCATAAACTGCTTTATAAAATGGCAATTCCTTTGTACAGCTACTTAAAAATTATTTTTAAAACTCAAAAAAGTGTTTTTTTATTGAGAAAAAGTTGTTACATTTGAATGTGAATTTTCTTTGCAAATATGAGCATAATCACCTGAGATTAGAGACCATTGAAGTGTAATTGAGGAAAATAGGACAAATCTCCATGAAATATTGTTTTGTTTGCTTGTTTTTGTTTCCATTTTGGTGCTTGGAATTGAATCCAGGGCCTTGTGTGTACTAGCTGGGAGCATTGCAACACTGTGGAGTCAGGCAAAACTGACTTAAAAAGCTTTTGTAAATATTTCATATACTTATTCATTATAATTAAATTTATTATGAGATACTATGTACATTTGTGAAGCCATTGCACACTTTTGGTGAATTCTTATTATAATAATGAGCTCATTAGGGAGAGCCTCTTTTCCTTTAAATTGTGGCATTTGGGTAGCAGACCAAGTCATTTAACACGAAGTTTCTTTTTACTTTTAACTCTTTAGCCATCTGGATTTGTTTTAATTTATATTGTAAAGTGAGAAGATTATGTTCTAAGCCTACTTTTTGTGTAACTCACGCTATGCACTGATGGATCTCTTTTTTAAAATGGCATCTTATATCATTTTCTAGATTCTTGTATCCCCTGGGCTCTCTTCTAACATTTTTTTGTCATTGATTAGTTTGTTGCCTATAACTTATTTTATTTTATTTATTTATTTATTTATTTTTTGCCAGTCCTGGGCCTTGGACTCAGGGCCTGAGCACCGTCCCTGGCTTCTTCCCGCTCAAGGCTAGCACTCTGCCACTTGAGCCACAGCGCCACTTCTGGCCGTTTTCTGTATATGTGGTGCTGGGGAATCGAACCTAGGGCCTCGTGTATCCGAGGCAGGCACTCTTGCCACTAGGCTATATCCCCAGCCCAGGATATAACTTATTTTAATCATTGACTTTTTACAATGCATTTTAATATATGATAACCTAAGTGTTCTGGATTATTCATATTCTTCCATACCCGATATTGGTTGTCTTTCCAACCTGTGTACTTAGTTAGATGCAATACAAACTTTTTGGTAATACAAAATTTAGACTAAAAAGTAAGTATTTGAAATATAAAGTTTCCTTTTAACTTTTTGTTTTTTTGCCAGTCCTGGGGCTTGAACTCAGGGTCTGAGCACTTCCCTGGTTTCTTTTTGCTCAAGGCTAGCATTCTACCTTTTGAGCCACAGCTCCATTTCCAGCTTTTTCTGTTTATGTGGTGCTGAGGAATCGAACCCAGGGCTTCATGAATGCTAGGCAAGCACTCTACCACTAAGCTATATCCCCATCTCTCATCTTCTAAGGATTAAAAAGAATTGGGGCTGGGGATATAGCCTAGTGGCAAGAGTGCCTGCCTCGGATACACGAGGCCCTAGGTTCGATTCCCCAGCACCACATATACAGAAAACGGCCAGAAGCGGTGCTGTGGCTCAAGTGGCAGAGTGCTAGCCTTGAGCGGGAAGAAGCCAAGGACAGTGCTCAGGCCCTGAGTCCAAGGCCCAGGACTGGCCAAAAAAAAAAAAAAAGAATTGCAACATTTGTAACATTAAGTCCTCCACAACCCCCTCCATAACAATATTTATATGTCACTATCATTTAGAGGTCTTGCTTATTAGTAAAAATTAAATTTCCTTAATGTTTTTTCCTAGGTAGCTGATGTGTTTATCATTTATGAAAATATTTTACTGCGCTTTTGTTAATTCTTAAAGATGCAGTAGAGGAAAGTAGCAGGGTTTTATTTGTATTACTATTCTATCGAATAACTGAATTATCTTGTTAGTAATACCATTTACTTACTTTATCTTGTGTTTACTTTGGCACAAACAATAGTTTGTTCTAACTCCCCCCTCAATAACTCTGCATAGTTATATTAAATAATATCCCTGTCAGCATGAATAAAATGATGACTGGTGTGATGGGTTTTAGTACAAATGTTATTAGTGAGGGGTTCCATTTTGGGAGGCATTAGATGAGTAAATTCGGATTCTTTAAAACATTTTTTTTATTATCAAACTGATGTACAGAGAGGTTACAGTTTCATATGTTAGGCATTGGATACATTTCTTGTACTGTTTGTTACCTCATCCCTCATTCCTCCCCCCTTCCCTTTTTCCCTTTCTCCCCCATGAATTGTTCAGTTCATTTACACCAAACAGTTTTGCAAGTATTGCTTTTGTAGTTGTTTGTCTTTTTTAACCCTATGTCTCTCGGTTTTGGTATTCCCTTTCAATTTCCTAGTTCTTTTTTTTTATACTTTGAGATTTTATACACTTTACACAATGCAAAATGAGAAAAATATGAACACTTATAAAATTACACACAAATAATGTATCTACAAAGTATTAAATTACAAAGTGAAAGCTCCCATTGCTGGGCAGACAGATGCCAGAGTTCAAGCTTTCTGTCAAATATAACTCTTTGTATCTATCTCTTTAAACATAAGTGGCATTTTGTAATAATACCCTTGAGAGGTAGTATCGAGATAATATTCTTACCAGTAAACTCAACACAGAATAAAACTTTTGTTGGTCTGACTCTTGGAGTCATTTGGCTTGGGTTCTTGCAAACTAAATTTATCTAATCTTACTTATAAAATCTCTAACTGCCCAATACTTGACATGAGCTCAAAAGTAAATGATAAATTTAAGATAAAATGGTTTTTACTCCTAATCCTCTATTTAGAGGTAGAAAGTTAGTTTTCAAAAATGATTTTCTTCCCTCTCAAACCAAAAACATCTATTCCCCTTCATCGTCTTCCCCTTCTAGAGCTGGAGACACGGACTGCTCTACAAAGAGCAAGTCACCCAATCGAGTATATTAAGATCAACAAAAATAGTTGGTATTCTCTTTCAGGAAACAAATCCTAAAAGGGATATTTGGTCAACAAGTTTTTTTCCCCCACAAGTCCATTACTACCAAAAGCTTCCAAAGGCCCCTGGGATAAGACTAATACGTGCACTTCTACTAACCCTCCACCATTTAAACCAGAGGATGGCTTTCCAGTGTTTAAAAGAATTTAGAGCAGCTGTGGTTTTCAAGTGCAACAACTTCAAGATACAAGTGTACACACACACACACACACACACACACACCTACCCACCCCCCCCCACACACACAATGTCCCAAAGAATAAACACTACCTAGACCTTTGCTGAAATGATATACTCATGGAAAAAAATGTTTTGGGAAATAGTTCCAGAACTTCAGCTTTTTACAATAGAGACTTCTGTTATGTAGTTAACAAGGGGAATAATTCTAAGATTTAGCCAAGATTCTATGACTTAACTAGTATCTACGAAAATATATGCATTTAAAACAAACTCCAAACAAACTACTTATGAATGTTTTGGCATTTTGAAAACAGAGCCAATACTTTACAGCTTAACTTCTTCAAGGGAATTTGACAATATACCAAACTTTTGTTTCTTAACTGCTTAAATGTTTTCTAAAAACCTAATAGATTTATAAGCTTGAATAGTGAGGGGAAATGCAGGAGTTATAGAAGAGGCTATGATTTCAATTACTGAACTCTGTTCTAAGCTTTCCCTTTGTCTCCTAAAATAACCAAGAGTAAAAACTAAACAGGAACTTTGTCTTGTTTCTATGTTCAACACAAGTTGGTAAACTCTTTTCTTCCTTAGTTCTCTAATACCAGTATACACGGTTTCCAAAATACTCAGATAAGATACAGAGATAGTGTAGGTACAACCACAGGAAGAGGACACAAGAAGATCATCAGTAATAGAAGCTACAGTAACTACTTTCAACGTCCTGTGTGTAACTGTAGCTTCTAAATTCGGATTCTTATTGCCTAGGATTGTGTTTGGTTTTGCCATTTGCTAGTAAAGCAATGTTGACTGCAAAGATCACCTTTATATTACCTTTACAATGTAACTTCATCTGTAAAATCGGTTAACAATGACACCTACAATTTAATAACTGTAAGGATATTAAATGAGTTAATAAACATTATATAATAATGCTTGTAGCATAATAACTTCTGTACTTGGATATTAGTTATTATTAAATAATGTTACTGTTGTATCAATGGAAGACATTTATGTGCAAGACAGAAATAATAAATCCATTTGATTATACAAGCAGTGCAAGCAACCCCTGAGCCCAGATGTTGTGAAAGCACAAATGAATGTGCTTGGCTGTGTTCCAGTAAACTCCACCTATCGAAGCAGACTGAAAGTCAGATTTGGTCCTGGGTTATACTTTGCTGATTTTTATTTTGAATGATCAAATCTGCTTTTTACTTATTTAAAGTCAAAGGTTTTAATCTTACTTTCAGAGTTAATTTGTAGTGTGTGTACTCTGTTTGGAAAATACTATTTTTAATTTAATTTTATTGTCAAGACTATATACAGAGGGGTTACAGTTACATACAAACTGTAGTGAGCATATTTCTCGGACTTCTTATCTCCTCCCTCATTTTTCTCCCATCTTCCTTACTCCTCAATCCTCTCTAAGTTTTACAGTTAGTTTACAACATATTGTCTTATAATTATCACTGTTATATAAATATTTTTATTAACACATATTAGTTATACAAGTAAGGCATTTTATTGTGATATTTCTATATGTGCATATAGTATACTTTGATTATATTAATCTTCTCTATTGCTTTCTGATCCACTCTCACCCTAACCTCCTATAGTTTAATTTTATTCAACTTTTTTTTTTTTTTTTGCCAGTCCTGGGCCTTGGACTCAGGGCCTGAGCACTGTCCCTGGCTTCTTCCCGCTCAAGGCTAGCACTCTGCCACTTGAGCCACAGCGCCGCTTCTGGCCGTTTTCTGTATATGTGGTGCTGGGAATCGAACCTAGGGCCTCGTGTATCCGAGGCAGGCACTCTTGCCACTAGGCTATATCCCCAGCCCAATTTTATTCAACTTTTTAATCTTTCTTGCAAAATGGCTTTCAGTATGTCCTTTTAATATAAACATATAGTGCGTTTCAATCATATTCTGTCTTGTTTATTTTCTTTCTCTCCTCTATTTCCTACCAGTAGTTCTCCCCCACTCCCAAATAGAGTCCCTGTTTGGCATTCATATCCTTTAAAAATGTTTTATAATTTTTATTGTAAAGGTAATGGACAGAAGGGTTACAGTTACATAAGCTAGGTAATGACTACATTTCTTTTTTAACATTTTCTCCCAGTTTTATTCCTCCCCAACCTTCCTCCTCCACAAGTAGTATATTTCATTTTCAACACAGTGAGTATCATTACTGAATTAGTTCATCCTTTGTCCTACCATTTCTCTGTTTCCTTTTACCCTCACCAAGTTAGATAAACTTACATACAAGACAAACAATATAGAAATCAAAAACAGTGCCAAAGTGGGGGAAGGGGGGGAAGCTAAAGAAAACACTACCCCCTCAACTCACAAAAAGTAAAATAAAAAGAATTTGGTACAATTTCTTGGAGTTCATTTTGATATGCATCATTTTATATGATTGTATGCATATAGCTATTGAGCCTTTCTGATCCTTTCCTAAGAATATCCTCCACTGTTCTCATCTTGTGAATGTTTAGAGTCTTGTTTATCATGTCCAAATGTATTTTACCTTTGACTATTCATATGTCTACTTTTCTACTTAAAGGCACATTATAATTACTAGAAATGAGGGAAACCATGCAGTCTGTGTTTCTTTGGGTGTGCCTTATTTTATTTAATATAATTCTTTCCATTTCCTTACAAAAGAGGCAGTATCATTCTTTCTGTTGGAAGCATAGAATTCCATTGTATAAATATACTGAATTTTCTTGATCCACTCATCCACTGAGGACCATCTGGGTTGATTCCATATCTTGGCTTTGGTAAAGAATACTGCAGTGAACATGATTGTGCTGATGGCTTTATGGTGGCCTAGTTTGTGGTCATTTGGATAAATGCCCAGGATTGGGATTGCTAAGTCACAGGGAAGCTCTATGTTTAGTCTTTTGAGAAACCTCTATACAGATTTTCAGAGTGGTTGAATCAGTTTTCATTCCCACCAACAGTGTGGTAAGCTTCCCTTTTGTCTACATCCCCTCCAGCATCTGTTAGTGTTAGTTTTCTTGACAAAGGTAAGCCCACAAAACAAACCCTCAAAGAAACAACTCAATTAATAAGTGGACTTAATTTTTTGAGCTCTATTTTAGATATCAGGCCCTTATCTGATACATAGCTCCTAATGATCTCCTATTCTGTGGGCTTACCTTTCTAGCTGTGTCCAATGCCATGCAGAATCTCTTCAGTTTGATGCAATCCCATTTTTGAGTCTTTCTTTGATTAATTATTATTCTGGATCTTTACTTAGGAAGTTTCCATACTTTCCCAGGAGCCCGAGTGTTTCCCCTACCCATTCCTGTAGTATTTTCATGGTACTGACTTTATATTGAAATCTTTTATCCATTTGGAATTGATTCTGGTGTAAGGGTAATATATAAAGATCTAGCTTCAGTTTTCTGCATTTCCTTCTTTTTTTAAGATCTAGATTACACAGAGGGAAATCATATAGTTGATTTTCTAAGTCTGACTTTTTTCCCTTAACATGATAATCTCTAGTTCTATCCATTTTTCTGCAAGCGATATACTTTTATCTTTCTTTATGGCAGAAAAATAGTCTATAGTGTGTATACCATACTTCCTTACTAATCCACTAACTACGTTTTGTGTGTGTGTGTGTGTGTGTGTGTGTGTGTATGTGTGTCCATTTTGGAGCTTGAACTTGGCCTGGGTGGTATCCCTTAACTTCTTTTCCTCAAGGCCTGTGCTCTTCCATGTGAACCACAGATCTAATTCCGCTTTTATTTTTGGTAGTTTGCTAGGGAAAAGTCTCATGGACTTTCCTCCCAGAGCTGGCTTAGAACCATCTTCAGATATCAGCCTCCTGAGTAGCTACAATAACAGACATGAGCCACTGACACCCATCTTCACTTTGATTTTAATTTTTTATATACTACAAATATATCTTTTCTTCTTTAATGGCACAAGTATGAGTGAAGTACCTATTGACTAGTCACTTACAATTAAGAACACTGGATAGTTCTTACAGTCGTGGTAATAAATCATTAAAATCATAGTGCTTAATCTTTTTAATGTGCAGTTGGGTTCATTTTATAAATATTTTATTGAGAAAGTTACCTTCATGTTCAGGGAAATGGGCCTGTAACTTTTTCTTTTTATTGTCGGTGCATCTTCATCTGATTTTAGTATTATATTAATACTGTTTTCAGAGAATGAGTTTTAAAGTGTTCTTTCCACTTCTACTCTTAAGGATAGTTTAAAGATCATTGGCATTAATTAAAGATGTGTTTTAATTCTCTTGTGAATCCATCCATTGTGGGCTTTGCTTTCTTGAGAGGCTATAACTTTCAGTCTTACTATTCATTGTAGATCTGTCTAACCTGTTTATGTCTTCTTGGTTTAAGTTCGGTATGTCATATATGTTCAAAAGTTTACATATTTCTTCTTAATTTTCAAGTTTGCTGGATGCAAAATCAGAGAGATTCAAGGCTAAGATAGGCAAATTAACATATGAAAATCCATCAATAAATGCAACACAACCAGAATCCAGGAGTAAAACTACATGACCATCTCAGTGCAGAAGCAAAAGATTCTGACAATATTCCACATCCTTTCATAATAAACTTCATAACAGAAATAGAGAGATCATATCTCAACATTATAGGCTATATATTGCAAAACTGTAGCCAATATCATACATCAGGGAAATCCTAACCCATGTTTATTAAAGTCAGCAATGAAACCAAGATGTTCACTCTCTCTTCACTCTTGTTTAATATAGCATTAGAATTCTGCCCGTAGCAATTAGAGAAGGTAATAACAAGTATTCAAAAAAGGGTAGGAAGCAGTTAAATCACTCCTATTTGCAGGGGATATGTTCTTATACCTTAGACACCCTAAAAACTCTATCCCTAAACCCTCTTAGAATGTATAAACACTTTGAGTGAAGTAGAAGAATTCAAAATAAATACGGAAAAACCACTAGCTTTTACATATATCAACAATGAACACATTAAGAAATAAATCATGTTTGTAATTGTGAGGCTATTTGAGGGGTTAAGGAGAGGGAAAGCCAAAGAGAATGATAGAAGATGAACTAACTGTATGAAAATAGGGAAGGTGGCCTAACAAAACTCACTGCAGGTTGTTGAATAGTAGACATAGGGGTTTGAGAGAGTAATAGAGAAGAATAATATCATTAAATTACAATGTATTTTTGTGAAATATCATGATCAAAAACATTGAACAGCTTATGTACACCTAATAGCCAATGATAGGAATGTAAAAATAGTTCCTGTTCTGAGGTGAGTACATACCTTAGATGTATTAAGAATGATTGCCTATATTTTGCTTTGCACACATTATTTGCTTCCTTAGTTTTTGATTTGTATTTCAAGTTATTTTTTTTTTTTATTTTTTTTTTTTTGGCCAGTCCTGGGCCTTGGACTCCGGGCCTGAGCACTGTCCCTGGCTTCTTCCCGCTCAAGGCTAGCACTCTGCCACTTGAGCCACAGCGCCGCTTCTGGCCGTTTTCTGTATATGTGGTGCTGGGGAATCGAACCTAGGGCCTCGTGTATCCGAGGCAGGCACTCTTGCCACTAGGCTATATCCCCAGCCCCTGTATTTCAAGTTATTGTACACTTCTCAAATATTTTTCTTTCTCCTTCCTTTCTTCCTTGCTCCCTCCCTTCTTTCAGTCCTTCCCTCTGTGGTAATATTAGGGTTAAACTCAGGGACTTGTCATGGGCTGGCTTTTGAATTGTAATCCTCAGATCTTATCCCCCTTAGTAGCTTCGATTACAAGATTACAAGCATGAGCCTGTAATCAACACACAGCTTTATTGACACACATTAATTTGTACTTTTCAGTGGTTTTTTAAGAAAATAGGAAGTCTATTAAATTTTAGATAAAAGTTTATTGACGTCATCTCCCTGAATCTACAGAATGCATTCTTGTAGGATTTTGATAATTACATGTCTTAGCTGTCTATGTACTCTCTAAATCATCCTTGATTTATATTTTCTTTCACTGAGACAGTACAAGAAACTAGAGAAAGTAAACAACTGAAGGTGGTGAGTTCAACAAAACTATATATTTTTGACTCAAACAAGTGTTTGGGATATAATTTAAAATGATGCTTATCAAAATCAACTCCAAGAAATGTTAGCAAGAAGTTTTTTTTTATTGTACTGTTTGCAGTTCTTTCTTTCTTTCACCTTTTATTTGGTTTATTCTCTTCTGTCACTGTTTGTGATATCTTTACCCTTTATCTGATTTGGGGAGGGGAAGAGGAAGCACGGAAATGGTGGGATAAATGGCAAACCAATTCAGCAGTGAAACCCACTAGATACTATGATGGAAATCAACTATTCAACTTGGGAGAGAATGAAGGAGGGTGTGGCACTGTTCAAAAAGAAATGTATTCATTACCTGACTTATGTAACTGTAAACCCTCAGTTCATCACATTCACAATAAAAATTTAAAAACTGGAAAAAATGAGGAAGCATTGAGTGGTGACACACACCTATAATTCCTGTCTGGGGATGCTAGAGATAGGATGATTCATTTTTGTATTAATATGGGATCTATAGGAAGACCCTAGTTGACACAAAACCAAATAAAAGAAGGATAAGAAGGTATAATGCTGCTCAATGTACATTAGTTTCCTAGAATGTGAAGGTCTTATTTGAGGTTTAAATCCTAGTATCATAAAGAAAGGGAAAGACAAAAGGATATAAAGATAGCCTCTTTAACAAGTAGTGCTGGCAAAACTGGCTCAACACATGCAACAAACTAAAACTAGATCCTTATATATCACCCTGAACCAAAACCAATTCCAAATGGATTAAAGACCTCGAAATCAAAACAGACACCCTGAAAACACTAAAGGAAGGAGTAGGAGAAACACTTGGGCTCCTTGGCGGAGGACGGAACGTCCTTAACAATGACCCAGAAAGGCTACAAATCAAAGAAAGGTTGGACAAATGGGACTGCATCAAACTGCAGAGCTTCTGCAAGGCAAAGGACATAGCTCGCAAGATAAACAGAAAGCCCACAGACTGGGAGAAGATCTTTACCGGACGTTCAACAGACAAAGGCCTCATCTCTAAAATATATGCAGAACTAAAAAAATTACCTTCTTCCAAAACAAAACCGCAAAGAACCAGTAGCCCTCTCATCAAGTGGGCTAAAGACTTACAAAGAGACTTCTCTGATGAGGAAATGAGAATGACCAAGAGACAGCCATAAAAGAAATGCAAATCAAAACAACATTGAGATTCCATCTCAATCCCAGTAAGAATGTCATATATCAAGAAAACTAACAATAACAATTGTTGGACGGGATGTGGCCAAAAGGGAACCCTACTTCATTGTTGGTGGGAATGTAAACTGGTTCATCCACTCTGGCAAGCAGTATGGAGATTCCTCAGAAGGCTAAATATAGAACTCCACTAAGACCCAGCAGCCCCACTTTTGGGTATCTATCCAAAAGACCACAAACAAAATCACAATAATGCCACCAGCACAACAATGTTCATCGCAGCACAATTTGTCATAGCGAGAGTCTGGAACCAACCCAGATGCCCCTCAGTTGACGAATGGATCAGGAAAATGTGGTACATATACACAATGGAATTTTATGCCTCTATCAGAAAGAATGACATTGTCCCATTTGTAAGGAAATGGAAGGACTTGGAAAAAATTATACTAAGTGAAGTGAGCCAGACCCAAAGAAACATGGACTCTATGGTCTCCCTTATTGGGAATAATTAGTACAGGTTTAGGCAAGTCATAGCAGAGCATCACAAGGTCCAATAGCTATACCCTTATGAACACATAAGATGATGCTAAGTGAAATGAACTCCATGTTATGGAAACAATTGTTATATCACAGTTGTAACTACTTTCAACGTCCCATGTGTATCTGTAGCTCTATTATTGATGATGTTCTTGTATCACCTTCCTGTGGTTGTACCTACACTATCTCTGTAATCTTATCTGAGTATATTGGAAACCGTGTATACTGGTATTGGAAGTAGGAAATTGAAAGGGATTACCAAATTTGACAGACACAGGGTTAAAAAAAAAGACAAACAACTACAAAAGCAATACTTGCAAAACTGTTTGGTATAAGTGAACTGAACACCTCGGAGGGAGGGGAAGGGAAAGGGGGAGGAAGGAAAGGGTATGAGGGACAAGGTAACAAACAGTACAAGAAATGTATCCAATGCCTTACGTATGAAACTGTAACCTCTCTGTACATCAGTTTGATAATAAAAATTTGAAAAAAAAAAAGACCCCACCTGACCAATCCAAAAGTAATGGACTTTCAAACCACCTCTAACTCTGAGCACACCTGTGACTTGGAACTTGTTTAACTATGCATTCCTTTTCACCTCCTCTATTTTTAACCTAAGGCAAATGTCTCAACCCCTTGGTGTGCCCCCATACCTTCAATACAAATTGGCTAAAGATGTGCTGAAGTGCTGTCTTCTGTGTAGCTGTGTTGTAATAATCTCCTTTCTCTGCCCTTTGCCATGTCTCTTCACTTGGCATATACAGGCAAGTGGCCTGAGCTGAGAAAATGCAGAAATTTGGAAAATTTAAAAATAAATAATTAAAAAAAGACAAAAGGATCTACACACACACACACACACACACACACACACATATTGGTTTGGGAAAAAATGATAAATTTTAATACATATTTTTATGTGAAACAAACACATACATCCAATAAAAGCAATACATACAGCTGTGTACATATGGCCAATCAATTCATCCCATGTTTAAGCATTTCTCTTTTATATATCTGTTTATATATATATGTGCAAGAATGAGGAGATTGCCAAATTGTGACAGCTGATGAATATTTATTCTTTGTGATATAGTTTCACATTTATACTCCTATTGGTTGAGGTTTTATAATATGCGTATCCTTTTATCAAAAATTAATGATCCTGAATTTTTCCTTTAAGCGATTATTATGGCCAGATTGCCAATATTTAAACCTCAGGAAATATGCTCACATACTATTAGCATAGTTTTTCAAACTTAATCTAGATTTAATTCTAGCCTTCAAATTAACATGTGATCACACATCAGTATTTTGAATATTATTCAGTAATCTGTAGTTTCTGTTTACATATATGCCCAGAAATTGATACTAATTTTAAATGTTACATTAAAATATGAATGGAACAGTTTATCCTAATTTATTGTTCATGCTTTAAAAATCTTTCCAAACTTAAAGATTCCCAAGGAATGCAGAAATCATGCTTTAAAAAAAGTTACATCTTCAAATACAATTAAGTAACATCTCAACATTGAAATAATAAAGCATTACCATTTGTTCATAATGAACACATTTACTCTGTAGTTCCCAAAACAAGGAAGGCATAGAGTTTCCCTGCAGAAGCTGAGTATTAAATGTTCGGGCTCTGATTGCCAGAACCTTTATTATACTGCAAGACACTTCTGTAATGATGAGCTACTTGTAACATCAAAGCAGAAGAGATGTTATCTCTTCCTCCACATAGACTATGACCTAAAAGCTTTCCTTTTTATCTTTATATGAAAGGAAAACATACTCAAAGTCATGTATATTTGTGAAGTATATTTTATCAGACTTAAGGGAAAGATTCAGAATGCATACTTCGCATAGATATTTCTTAAGATGAGTGTTGGAAACAGATTTTACACTTGTAATGGAATTAGAGTCCCAAGAAGGTGGTAGGGAATCCAGTGTGCCATCCTCTGTCTCATGCTCCATCAAATACAAAATTTGAGGCACTCGCAAAGATCAGTAGTGTTTAGAACTGGAACACAGGTTTAGGGAAGGCTTTACAGATATTACCTCAAAGTTTGCTTTTCCCCCACCTAAACTGTACCTCTTAGTAGTATATATGTAAAGACTGTGTTAAATCAATTACTTCCGTTTTCATGGAGACACACAAGGGTAAGTAATTTATCAATGTTTTTAGTGAAAAATTTCCAAATTGCATGACAATGAATACATGGATTCTCTAGAAGTACATTTGATCTGGTATATAAAATATTTATACTCCATTATTTATTCTGCTACTATAGAATCACTATTAAAATGAAGGGAAAAATGAAGCAAAGAGATATTTTTGGTGGAAATTAAACAAATTTGATTCTTGGAGTTATCCTCTCTTTGACTTATTAAGTAAATAATGAGCATCAGTTAGAAGGATAATCAGTATAATCTGGACAGTTCCACAGTAGTCCAGAGTTGTCTGGCATGAGATCATCACCAGGAAAGGATCAGAAACTGGTGTAACTGAGTGACTCACAACTCAATTGGCTTTCAATTGTGTTTCACCACATGGGAAAGAATAATCCTTGTGTGGTCCCAAGTGTAGTATGTAAGGAAGTATTTAATGAAGAAGTTTAAGGTAACACTGAGTATCTTCAAGAATCATTGGTGAGTTGGTCACCAAGGATAACAGATTACTTTATATAGATAATATAGAACATTAAAAATATATTGCGTATGAATGGGATGATAAAGAAATAAAAATACAAACAAAAGGACTAGGGAGCTCAAATGCTAGAGTGCTTGCCTAGTATGTGGCAAGATGTGAGTTCAATCCTTAGTGACAAGAGAAAAAAAAATCAATTATCTAGAGAAGAAAGTTTACCTCACAAAAGATATGAGTGTCCTGGTATAAGCCACAAAGGACTAAATTATTTTGTGTGTCTGTAATAACACATGACATATTTCTTTCTGTACAGATTTTATTTAATATGTCAGATATTTCAATTGTGATCAAAAGTTTTTGGGAAAATATTGCCTTGGGTAAATTTTAATTTATGTTGAGAAGTTTTACATGCGTATTATTTTGCATCAAAATCACATCGCATCACATGCTGACTACTTTAGCTCCTTAAAACTTCTTGCACAAGAATAATATTTTTATTTGCAGCTTGCTAATATGCCAGCCTTTATTCTTGTTTGCCACAAGTAAAATAGATGGAAGATCAGACAGCTCATTAGAGAGACAAGAAAACTCCTTTCCCAAAGTTAGATGACAGAACAAGTTATGGTGCATATTGTAATTTTAGTGCTCCTCTACATCTTCAAGCTGTCTGGGGTAAAACGCTTACTAAGCATTACATTGAGCTGTCAGAATGCTACTCGGGATGGCAATTAAATAAAGGCGGTGCTATGGTTTTGTGGAGACAAGCCAATCTCTGATGCATTCTAGAAATGTAGAGAGCTTTTACTTTGGACCTTAAGTTTGGAAAAAGTGCCGTTCACATTTATTGATGGATTTTCATTAAAAACACACTTTCCTTTATTAGTACTATGGTTTGAGCATAGAATCTTTCAATTGCTAGGCAGATGCTCTTGAACTATTATCTTTAGTATGCCCTACCTCTACTTCTGGTTGACATGAGGTATTTCAATACCTTGAATAGTAAATTTATTGATCACTGTCTCCCAAGTGGCTGATATTTATAATTATGAGCCTCTGGAACCAGCTTCAAAAGCATATTTTCAAAGTGTACTGAAATTATCTGTTTCTGATTTGCTGTGACCCATGTCTGGTTTACCTAGAAAAAATCCCTTTTCCTGCCCTTTGCAAGGTGAATTTTCTCTCGTGAGTCCTGTGGCCAGTAGTGGTTTTAAAATACTTAACAAAAGATTTTATTGTAAGTAAAAATCCTAGAAAGTACCATAATCATCTATGTTACTTTTAACTTTTTCCCCCCAAGAATTTAGTCTACTTTAAGAGTTAAATGCACATGTGCCTTAGTAGACAACATTTTTACACTAAAATATAGATGTGGATATTGATAATTGTAAGTGGTATCATTAGTAGTTTTAAGTGTTTCTAGGTTTGATAGACTATGGTCTAAAAGTGAAAAGTCAAGTTAGGCACTGGTGGCTCAGGCCTGTAATCCTAGCTACTCAGGAGACTGAGATCTGAGGATTGTGGTTTGAAGCCAGCCCTGGCAGGAAAGCTGAGAGGACTCTTATCTTAAATTAACCACTCAAAAACTGGAAGTGGAGATATGGCTCAAAGTAGTAGAGCACCAGCCTTGAGCAGAAAAGGTCAGGGACAGCACCTACTCCCTGAATTCAAGCCCTTTGACCACCACCACCAATGACAACAAAAGTAAAAAACGAAGTCCTGCCCACACTAGTTTTTGTAAAAGTTTTATTGGAATAAGGCTTATTTGTTTATGTATTGTGTGTTGCTACATTTCTGCTACAATACCAAAGTGGTCAAAATTATTTACTAATTGGCCCTTTACAGAAAAGAAATATATGCTGACTGCCAGATTGACACATAGATTTGAAAATTTATGAAGGAACACAAATGCTTTTGCTTGTTTGTAGCTAGTTTTATGCAAGAGTGAAACTGCTATTTTTGGATGGTATTTTTTGGCACAAAATATTTGTATTGTTTCTTTAAATTTATTAAAAGGCTTCACAATATTTTCCATAATCAGAACTTGGGCTTGGGCTGCAATTTTTAGACATGTAGGTTGCATTTCTTCAAAGTAAACTATTTTCTAATGCATGCATGAGATTGGCCTAGAAGGGAAATTGAGAACAGGGCTCAGGTGAGTCAGGAAGTGGCTTCGAGCCATGCAGTTTTTCCATGCCTTAAAGCTGCATGTATTAAGGTGGTCTGCACGCCTATCCAGCCTGCTGTTGGCGAGAGTTCCAGACCTCTGACTGTATTATAACTGTGGATTCGTTCTCTATCACAAACTATTCCTCATGGCTGCCTCAAAGATAGTCCCTGGGCCAACTTACATTTTTTTTTCTGTCACATTTACTTTCCTAAAAATAAAAGTAAGAGAAATTTGCTAAGAAATAAAAAGTGTATGCGTGCTAAGTTATTTTTCAGCTCTTTTCAGTTCCTTCATTTACTTGTGAAATTACTCTCCATTCCGTGTGTGTGTGTGTGTGTGTGTGTGTGTGTGTGTGTGTGTGTGTACATGCATGATTGAAAAAAGCTGCTGGTAGGATTCTGAAATAATGTACTAATTTCTAAAATACAGCTTTTCTGTGTGACATCTAGCAGAAGGCAATGATACTATGGTTAACATTAGTATTTTCAAAAATTGAAAAGAAATAATCTCCCATAGCTAGTTTGAAATTCTCCTACAAGACATCCTATTTAGGGCTTTGCAGCTCAGCTCTGCAGTTCTGTGAATTTGAATCCAACAGAGAAGATGTAGCTTTCTTACAATTTTCTCCCCTTATAAGAACCATAATCATTCCAATGAGATGCTGCAAGCCTGGGTCACTTAACTCATTTCTGAAGACAGCAGGTGCTCTTCGGGAAGATGAGATGCACAGGGCAAGTGTTATTCATAGTGTCTCAGCATTACCACGGAGGCAGTGTGGGCTGGAGTGCCCAGCAATTGGTCATGTAGAGGATACGAAAATGGGACAGTTAGCAAATGAGCTCAAACATAGGGAAGAACGAAAGTGGGAAGAACAAGTATGCTATATCTGATCATTAAAACATTTAGATATTCTCAATAACGGAAAAAATGAAGATATAAATAATTATATGGAAATCCAGTGGAAAGAATCACTCACTTTATTATAAGTTTAACAACGCCAGGGGCATTTTAGGTTCTGGGTGTTTTAATGTTCACCTACATAAAATCTTGAGAATTAATCCTCTATTACTTACTAACTCAGAAGATCCCTAAGACATGAGGAAAGACTCTGAGGCTATACAGTGTGGGTCAAAATGTGTGACACTGAGATAAATAGAGCTGACTGACATTCGATTGAATATTATTAGTTTTGTTTTTTAAACAAAGTGGTACTTCTATCTTAAAAACTCCACGGTTCCTAAATTATATTGAAAAAGCTAGCAAGATCTCAGTAATTCTTTCTTCTTTAAAAAAAGTTGTTCATGCTGTTGGCAAAAATAATTGAATACTACAGAGGGCCCTTAGGAATTATTCCTGGTTCCCATTCTGCTTTTGTATTTGCTTTCAAATTCCCCCCCAAAAGGTCATGATTAGATGAATGTTACCAAGAATGCAATCACAATAGGTATATTTCCTAGCCAGGTATCTTTTTCATTCTTTACATTAATAATAAATTTTATTCATTGTCAAAGCTTTACTACTTCGTGGTTTTTCACGTGTATTCCTATTGTTTTATTATTTTAAAATTAAATTGTTACCTTTTAACAAAGTTTGTTTTTCCTCTTCTACTTAAACTTTTCCTATGTCCATTTCAAACCCTATTCCTGTGCTACTGACAACAGCTGTGGTGCTCGCAGTTGTGTAGGTGGGGAGGCCTTCACCATGTGAGGAGAGTTGGATGCCATGGATATCCAGCAGACCTCCACACTATAATCTTAGTGGGCCATGTGCCATCTGACCCTCTAAAAGTATCATTCTGATAGATTTCTAGAAACTCACATCTAATATAATTTCCGATCTGATAAAAAGTGTTCCTTTTCTTTCAAAAAAGTTGAGATATTTTGTTAGATTCACTTCACTGGAACCCTTCTGACCACTTTAAAACCTAAAGCAGATAGGCGAATCTAGAATTTAGGTTTTCAGAAACTCGGACTTTCCCATTTCTTTCATTGGTTTATTGAGATTGGGAGTTCTGGGAAGCATGAGGTAGCAATGGCATACATGAATTCTTTGGTGGCTTGCATGTGGAGAAAAATCCCTTATATTAGGACACTCCTTGAGGGCAATATGTTGTAGGTTCACAACCCAGGAGAGGAGGAGAGAGAACATTTGGAAAAGAAGAGGATCAGAGAGGAGGAGGCTTGAACAGAGTGAGTCTCTGAGTCAGAAAACTTTGAAAGGCCATAGCAGCATGGGGTTTTATTTATAACCCTAGGATTTATCTCATCTATGAATAGTAGGTGACGGATGCAGGTTTGTAGGGTGCGCAGGTCAGGTAGGCTCTAGGTGGTTACTCATCTGCTTGTTTGAACTCCATTTAAAACAAATGGATTTGTAAAAGTTGGGCTTTGTCACAAGTAGGCTTTGGAGTGAGTGGTTCCCAGCCATTAGCTGTGAAGAAATAAACAATATAGGAACAATCCATGCACTGCACGGCTCATTTACATAATTAGTCCACATTGATTTTGTTTATGTGTGTTTGGCCATTATGTGTGTTTGCAAGTATACATATAAAGCACACACATTGGCATGTAGTTGAACTTATCTGTACCCTTCTGTAAAACTGTTCCTTCTCCAGTATGTTTTGATACAAACACTAAATAGCTTTCACTTAAAACAATTTAGGAAATTGTTTGGGACAATTTAATATTTTCTGTAAGTGATATTGTAATGAACTTAGACTGTAAATGCAGTTACTTGCCTGTGGCTCTTAGATATTCTGTAACTAAAGTGCCATATAAGTCCCCCAAGCCCCATGTGTAGAGGTCTGGGTTATGTCAAAATTAGGTATAATTCCTATGCTTTACATACTTATTATAATGTTTTGTGTGCCTGCATTGGGGCTTAAACTCAAGCCCTCAAGGTTGCAGATCTACTACCACTTGAGCCACATCTCCACTTTGGGTTTTTGCTACTTAATTGGAAATATGTGTGTCGTGGACTTTCTTGCCTGGGCTATGTTCAAATAGTAATCTTCGAATCTCAATAGACTAAGTAGCTAGAAGATGTGAACCCATTGGTACCTAGCAGTTTATAAATTTGGTGGAGACTCATAGATAAGAATTCCATTCATATTTGATAGCATTAATCTCATCTGTCATATTACCAAGTTTACATATATTTCTAAGAGACATACTTTAATGTCATTACTTGCTTATTTAATGTCATTGCTTGTTTATTTCCTCCGAATGCAGAAGCAGTTGTGAGTGTCTGAGTTATTGCCTTGTCTTTAGGAAAGCATTGTATTTAATAACCATCTGGAATTTTGAGTATTGTCACTTGCTTGGTGAATGATTTATTAAATACATGAGAACAATTAGAAAAAGTGTGATTTTAAAATAAAATGTTTTCCAGTATCGGTTGGGTAATTTAAGTCACTCTTCTATGAGATGTCTGTTGGAAAGTCCTCGGTCCCCAGCACATGACATATTAAGGATGACAATTGGTGTGAGGTGAACCCTTCTAATGGTGCCACACACAGAGTTTGCCATTGCATTCCAAATCCCAGTCAACTGTTTCTCCAACATGTCTATTGTATACAACACACACAAGAAGGTTAGCTAAAACAGGTACTTTGAAACTATTTTAATGTTTTTATCTAAATGAATGTCAGATTTTTTTTGAAAATGAAAAATGCTAAATATAATAAAAGCGTGTATTTATGCTCTTGGCAGCCAAATGTGCTTTTTAATGGAATTTAAATAAATGGAATTTTTATGACAAAAAAGCAACAGTAAAAGCAGTGATTATGTTTTTCATAGTTCATTTGCCTCCTTTGCCCTGAAGACCTTGTGTGGAAGAAAATGAGATCTCGAGTGAAGTCTACAATATCATTGACTCTGAAGAAGGACTCTGAGACCCATTGGTGTTTAATGACCCTTACTGGCCTATGCATTGGGAAGTGGTATGATCTACAGAAATAGATGGTGTTTTGGCAATGTTAAGAAATAATATTTTTGTCATGTTTTAATGCATAGACACTTTTATGCACTGCCTGTTTTTATCTATTGGTATTGCAAAGAGAGAGGCGACAAATTTTTGCTAAAATATTATTTTCAGTTTATTAATGAGCTCTAATGCTTTTAATTTGATTATATCCGTAGGGTTTACTCTATAAAAGACACCAGTTTAAAAAAAAGACTAAATAGACTCATTAAATAGAAATGTTGTTGCCATTCAGACTTGAAGTTTTGGTTCTTGAGTAACTCAGAATATAGTCTATATTGCTTCAATAATGAAATAAGTCTTGTCTGTCTGTATGGGTTATGTGGACATTAGAGTACTACAAGCATACCTTTTATATCCTGTATTGTGTCAGGCATTTTAGTGGTTTAGACTATGACAGTGACATGAAAAAGTCTCTGGACAGCAAACATAGGAATCTGTGTGTGTGTGTGTGTGTGTGTGTGTGTGTGTGTGTGTGTGATGCGTGATGTGTGGTGATATTGTGGCTTGAACTCAGGGCCTTAAATTCCTTCCTCAAGGGTGGCACTTTTACCACTCGAGCCACAACTCCATGTGTGGCTTTGTGCTGGTTAACTGGAGGTAAGAATCTGGCAGATCTGTCTGCCCTGGCTGCCTTTGACCCAGTCCTCACATCTCAACCTTCTAATTAGCTAGGATTACTGGCATGAGCCACCATCACCTGTCTGCACACACAGTTTTTGAGTGTAAAATGTCTGAAAAAAGTTGATATAAATGCCTCTGACTTTAAAAGGAAAATGTGTACATGACTTGGAAACCCTGTTATATTCGTATTTAGCTTTTCATAGGTCTGTGAGGGATCCTGGTCCGTTGTTGTGAAATGAGCAAAAGGTTAAGAGCATTTCATCATTTTAATGGGCATAATCAGGTGAAAAGCAGGACACTGGCGACAGCTCTTTCTTCATAGTGGTCTTGGGCAGCAACCTTCCATTTAAGTGAGCTAAATTCTTATGTGGGAAGATATCTAGTCCAATTTTCTGTCTTTTCAACATATTTTTTTAAAAACTTAAAACATAATTTAGAAAACTTGAAGAGATGGCTATGTCTAAATTTGACACTTCAGACAATCTCATATAGAAAAAGAAAAGGGGATGCTTCAATTACTTAGATGTGATATAATCAGTAACAAGTGAGGGGACTAGAGTTAATTGGGATCATGCAAGTTAAAAGGAAAAAAAGTGAAAAATAAAAAGAAGAGTGATGGATTTTAGCTAAATATGGAAGAAAGGCCTAAGATTGTTTTGTGAGTTTTCTGAGCTGAAGAAATAGTGAAAATAAGGAGATGAACTTCAAGATTTTGTGTAAGGTGGGATATACTTAGTCACCTCACTGGGAACACTGTTTTATATTCACAATAAAATGTTAAGGGAAAGAATCACAGGAGATAAAAAGGAGATTGAAGGCAATGATACAGAAAGACAAGAAGAATTGAGGAGGAGGCAGTCAATAAAGTGACAGGGATTAAACATGGAAATAAGTCTTAAAGACGATTAAGTAATAGATTCTCTCAAAAGCCCAGCACAGAAAAGCAATTGTGAAAGGAAAATGTAGAAAGAAGTAACAGGATAACTGCATACCAGGGTGGGACATAATCATTTTCTGTAAAACAACAATCAAAATAGCACATAGTATGTATCTCAAAAGTTGCGGAATGACAAAAATGGGACATGTTCCTTTTGTTTTCTTCAGTTCTTTAAAAATGTAAAAATTAGGACCAAACCAAAACAGGCCATAGGCCAATTTGACTTGCTGGCTCTAGTGTTTTGACAGCAGTAGGGGTGAGAGGTAAGATGAGAATAGGAAGGAGACAATCAGATTTCATTATCTTTAAAATATTTAAGTGCTGTGTTGAGTAATATCCCCATTTAAGACCAGTCAAATATGAAAAGTCACACTGGACCACATTAATGCCACTCTTCATCTGGATTATTACTGTTCTTGACCCCATTCTGGACATTCCAACCAGGGTAGAAGAGGGTCCTTTTTGCATCAAGGCAAGCCACGAGACAAAACTGTACAAAAAGATTCACCATATATATATATATATATATATATACATATATATATATGTTCTTTCAAAAACATATTTACAGTGCATACCTAATTTGTGTTGCAGTATATCCTGTAGTTTTAATACCAAATTTACTACAGTGAAAGACTGAGTGAAGCATGTGGGCCATGTTGCAATAACTGGGAAATATGAGAACTTATGCCAACTGCCACTTTTCATTGGTCTTTCTCAGTTACCAAGGAATCATTGGTGTATCTTTGTTTTATTCACAACTAGGTTGCCTGAAATGCTCGCCTATTTTCATCTTTATTTTTCATACAGTCTTCAACCACCAATCAGGATGGTGAGGTTTGGCAATGCTTTCCCCCCATCCACACTCGCCCAGTCTGTCATTTACTCTGTCAATGCAGTGGAGATTATTCAGCTGTGTTCTTACTTAATGCATCAGTTATGGACTTATAAGTGTACAGATACAACTTTTAGTGTTTAAATCAGAAGCACTCACATGGCAATTGATTGAGTATTCTTTCTCCCTTGACTCTAGTTCTTTCTAGTCTACTTAGTTTAGTTCTAGATACAGTATATAGGTCAAACAGAACTCCACAGGAATGTAAATTGCCTCGATTTCACCCATGAATGCTCTCTGCTTGTACTTCTCAGTCAGAGTTTGTTGACTAAGTCTTTCTCATGGTCCAAAATTTCCTTAGGAAACTATATAAGACAAGACATTTTTCATGCACTAGAATGGACTTATTCTGTGTTTTAATAACACAATATATGGCACCAGGGCTTGAACTCAGGGCCTTATGCACTTGCTTGGTTTTTGTGATAGAGGACGGTACTCAACTACTTGAGCCACAGAATGATTTCTAGCTTCTTATTAGTTAATTGTTTAATTCATACACTTTTCTGCTGGCATTTTATTTGACCCATATCCTCAGATTATAGCCTCTTGGATAGCTACGATTACAGGTGTGAGCCCAGTGCTCAGATTTTCACGAGGAAGTTTTTTTTTTTCTTTTTTTTTTTTCTACTCTGAGATCAAAAGATACGTTTACTGACTAGTGGCTACAAACATGTCTTCTTATAACTAATTCTTTCACTTAGAAATCAGTTTCTCTCTCTCTCTCTCTCTCTCTCTCTCTCTCACACACACACACACACACACACACACACACACACACACACACAATATGATCTTATGTAACTTACCTTGAACTCTTTATATAACCTAGGCTGGCTTAAAACTTATCATCTTCCAGCTTCTGTCCCGTTCCTTCTGGGACTCCAGGTGTGCGTACCACCATACACATGGCTTCTTTATCAATAATTTTAAAGTCAAATAGAGTAAGATATTATTATAAGAAGAAACTTTCAGTACAGTGTCTTGAATTTGTCTTCTTTCACCTGAAAAGATTTTCTCCAAGGAAGCATGAGGTATCATAATACTAAGAACCCGGGATTATTTTTTTTATTGTCAAACTGATGTACAGAGAGGTTACAGTTTCATAAGTTAGGCATTGGATACATTTCTTGTACTGTTTGTTACCTCCTCCCTCATTCCCCTATCCCCTCTCCCCAACTCAGGCTTCTTTTTTTTTTTTTTTATTGGTGCAGATTTTATTTTATTTTATTTTTCTCAAATTTTTATTATCAAACTGATGTACAGAGAGGTTACAGTATCATACGTTGGGCATTGGATACATTTCTTGTACTGTTTGTTGCCTTGACAAGGCATGAGGGACAACCCAGGCTTCTTATACACACTTGCCACCCCTTCCAAATAGCTCAATCACTACCTCTCCTCTGCACGCCCCCTAGTGGGAAGAAAAAGAAAAAAAGTGTGTGGTGTAGGGCTTGCTCAGTTCTTTATAGACACAGCTACAACACTGCACACATGCTTGTTTGCACTTGGAGGGTCTCTTTGTAGAAGAAGAAGGAAAAATAAATATGAGAAGATAACAAAGTACTAATTAAGAAAAGCAAAACACTCAAAAATAGCAAAACATTTTAAGGAAAATGTAAATAATGAAAGTCTTTGAATTTTCTAAGATGTACTGCAGATATAGCAACCACAAAAGAAAAACACCAGTATAAAATCTGGGAATTATGAAGCTGCCAATGTTTATTGAAATTTCAGAGAATTTTTATGAAGATAATTAAAACTGTTGTTCAATAGAGTTAAAACTCATTTTGTTTGCCATAATTTACTACGTAATTTACAGCAAATGCCAGGAGAATCAGAAGTTCTTAAGTATGAACATAATATTGTTTATGTGTGCTAATGTCACTGTTTAATAATAACATACCTTAAATTATAAATTAATTTTTATTTTCTGATTCTAGGGTTTGAATCCAGGGCCTGTCACTTGTTTGATTTGCTTGGCTGGGTGCTACCACTTGAGTCATACCTCCAGCCTTACTTTTTGTCTGGGTATCTTAGAGATGGCGTCTGACAGACTTTTCTGCCAGAGTTGTCTTTGAGCCTGGATTCTCTGAATCAGCCTCCTGATTAGCGAGGATTGTATGCAGAAACCAATGGCACTCAACTTCAAAAACAATTTTTAATATCTGATTATACCTTTGCTGTGATTCCTAGCTGGATAGGGGATCTCTTTCTTACCATAAAACTGCCTGTTTACCCTGAGATTCTTTTGAATCCCCATCCTGGGTCTATGAGTTCAGACTGTGCCATCTTTAACATTGGAATGATTAGAAGGTTACTGAAAATCTCAGAAAAACATAAGAAAGCCTGTGAAGATGGTATAATGATGACCATCTCCCCTGGTTCCTTTAAGGGTTAAACGTGGCAATGGAGACAAAGCTCCCGACACAGTGCTGGATATGAACAGGGTAGTCACTGAATATTCCCACAGCCTGACCAGGTTTTGTTACTGCCTCGAGTTGTCTTCACTTCCTTGAGATGGGAAATCAACCATACCCAATGCTCATTTCTCAACAACACTAGATTACTAACTAGTACAGGCTATTCATAATTCCTTTGATATGACAAGAACAAAAGGATTGACCACTAATAACTTAACAAAAATTAAGTTTCGTTTATTTTTTCATCTGTTAGAATTTTTTTCTGAATCTATTATAATTCAAATGACCTATGACAATATGAATAATTATAGATTCATAGACAATGGGTATTTACTCATGAACAAAATGTGTGTGGCAAGTGATACACTCAACAAATAATTACAAAGTGGATCTACCAATGTTTTTGTAGAGTCTATGCTATATGAACAGGAGATATTAATTTTTTAATTTTAATTTTTATTGTTATTGTAGAGGTAATAGGCAGAGGAGATATAGTTACATGAATCAGGTAATAAATACAATTCTTTTTGAACCATGTCACCCCAGTCTCTCCCAATTTTTCCCTCCCATCTCCACCCACAAGATGTACAGTTCATTTTCCACATATTACCTGGAATGTACCACTGTTATATTTGTTCACCCTTTGTTCCACCTTTTCTGTGCCCTGCTTACCCTTCTAAGAACAATGAGACTAATAAGACAAAAGAAAAACAGCAACTAAAATAATCTCTTGTTTCCTTTTCTTAGTGTTCATTTCATAAAATAATATTTTATATGATTATATGGAAATCGTTAAAGATGAATCACACATAGATTTTTATTTATAGTGCTTAAAGCGTAAAGGAGGTAATTGAATATGCTAATAAATAACTATATTACCCAACAACAAGCCATCCTATTAAATAGGCAGAATGAGCTGGCTCCTCTGTAATTCTAGATACTCAGGAAGAGTAGCTAGCTCTTTCAGGAGAAAGAGTGCCTTACAGAAACCTGAAGTAACATTACTTCATATTCTTTGAATCATTAATGAATGTCTTTCTGTTCTTAGTGAGAAAAATTCTAAAAATTTAAGGATAGAAGTCACACTATAGTAGAAGACTAAAGATTGATGATTGTTAATATACTTACTATTCACATACAGACACTACTAGGTAGAATCAAGAGTTTAGGTGATACTTACAAATTTGAACAATGGTGATGGGTAGACAGTAGAAACCAGAAGACAATGGAATTAAATCCTCAAGATTCTGAAGGCAATTTACTAATGGTCTATAATTTTATTACAGTGAAGTAACTTTCAGGAAATAAAGTGAAATTGAAGTTATTTTCAAATGTGGAAAAATTGAAGACCATCATTAGCAGATTCACACTCTAGTAAAATCAAAAGAAGTTATCACAGATGAAAAACTGGAAAGTTCTCTAAAGCAGAGGACAGACACTCTTTCTGTGGAGATTATTTCATTTTGCTTCTGTTAGCCAGAAAAATTAGAGATCTAGGATCACCTTAGCCCAGATTCAATGATCAAGATGATTCAAAGCTGGGCATCAGTCCCTGAGAGTGAGAACTACTTGTAATTCACCCTGACTCCTATCAAAAGAGCTACTCATCTCCTTAAACCCAGTGCCAACTTTTCAGGAACTACAGATGTCCCTAGGGAAAAAGTAGGCTCTGTTGCCAGGATTACTTGTCTGGGTTTCAGTTTCTCTCAGATCTTGGCCTTCAGAGCTCTCCAATGCATGCAAGCATTTGAATATTTATCTTGTTTCTTTAGTGTCTTTAGCAGGAGTGTTGGTAGGAATTATTTAATCTACCATTACCAGAAATAGAAGTTTGAAGTTTTATGCTATGTAAATAAGCAAGTAACCAAACTTCAAAAATGTAAATTGCTGTAAGACAGTCACATAAAGCAAGTAGGACTATCACACTGAAGTTGTCCTGGTTTTTACTTCTGCCACTCTATATACCAACATACAGTCCAAATGGGAAACCATTCATTTTTAAAGGGAGAAGCAATATTTGATATCACCTAATGGCCATTGTGTCTATCTGTTAGAATGCCGAATTTGATGTATTGTCTTAAGCTGACAGAAAAAGAACACATTGAAGAGAGAGTCCACATGCATGGCCAGGGAACAGCAACAATTTATTTTTATCATTTCCATATGGTAGACTGCCACCAGAAATGGAAACATTTATATTGATTTTTTCTGATGAAAGAAGTAAATATTTAAGCTGGGAGTGGCAGGCTCATGCCTGTAATCCCAGCTACTTAGGAGGCTGAGATCTGAAAATTGCAGTTCAAAGTCAGAATGAGCAGTAAAGTCTGTGAGGGCTTATCTCTAATTAAACACACACACACACACACACACACACACACACACACACACACACACACACACACACCAGAAGCTTGAGCTGTGGCACAAGTGGTAGAGAACTAACCTTGAGTAGAAAAGATCAGGGGCAGTGCCCAGGCCTGGAGTTTAAGTCCTAGAGCCCCCTCCACTCCTTCCCACATGTAAATATTTATACACTAGAGAAGAATATAAAGAACAAAAACACTGCCTATAACCTCACTACTCATATATGACCATTCTGTTATATATATTTTAGACATTGTTCTATACTGAATTATATGTTTATGTGATTTATTATATGTGTGTTATATTTATTTGAACACATTTAAGATTTTCAAATAGAAATGTAACCTTCGTGTAAATACTCTTACCCTTCTTCCAATATACCTTGACTTTTCCATCTTATGTAATTTGGATTAATTCATCTAATAACTGTTTGGTAGTCTCATTTGAGCAATTATGTATTGATCTTTATGTGGTGTCTATTTTATTGTGCTGTAGTCCATGTGGACTCTGCCCTGGTGGAATGCAAGAATTTTGAGGGAGAATTTACAAAGGTAAATGTCCAGATTTATCCATAGCTAGCTCAAGAATCCTTTGATGAAGCTGCTACTACTGAATCTCAGGAGAAGCTGAGGGGTTAGAGTAGAGCTTCCTGCCATTGGACCCTCACAGAGAAAGCCTCACTACCTCCTTTTCCTCATTCCTACTGATGAAAGCTTCCTAACACCTGCAACAGTTCAAAGGTTCAGTTGCCCATACAAAGGGAGAAAATGAGGGTTAGTGTATGAAAGGAATCCATAGTTCTATATGGTGTTGTTTTTGCCATTGTTTTGTGTTCTTCCTTTTAGATTTAAAGACGTAGTCTACAACTAGACAAGACCTAAAAGCCCCTCCCCTCTTTCTTACTCACCTAAAATCCCCTATTGAAGAACACTGTGATTAAAAATACAAACTTCACTGAGTACAGACTGTGCTCCAGATGAAGTTAGATAAACAAAAGTCAGCCCTTCTGGGAGACAGACTTGTGCCGGCGCAGTCTTGGCGTCCCATTGTGCTGTGTGGACCTCAGGGAATTTCCATAGTTCTTTGGGGAAAACTTAACCACTCAGTTGAGTTTTTCCCTTTTCCCAATGCTCAATTAATAGGCTAATAAGGACCAATGAACATTTCCTTTGGGTCTCATCCCCTTCACAGCTTCCTAGGGAATGGGGTGAGAAAGTTTCTTGACTGTTGATAGTATCCAAGGTTTAGGAAGCTAAGTTGTTTTGATTTTTTTCAAAAAATGTTTCCCCCTTTTCTCCATCTTGTTAGAAATATTGTATACGGAACAGGTAGACTTACATCACGATTGAAATAGAATATCACCCCTTTGGGGTTTAATGAAGAAGAAGGATGAAAATATCTTTGTGTTTGGTAGGGATGGGCTGGCTTGTTGGAAAGCTGTTGCCAGCAGTAAGACTGTTTGATCAGTCCTCAGGAATACCACAGGCTTGTGTTGTGTCAGGAATAGAATACTACACAAAGAAAATAAATGAGTACATTATATTTGGAGCACATTTAAAAATTTTAAATTTTGTATAGAACAGATTGAGTAATGAATTAGTCTGTGCAGAATAATATGATGTTATCAATAGGTCTTTAACTTTCTTAGATATTAGAGATTTAGTGTTGGCCTTAAAAATCTTGTTTTTAAATATCTTCCACAATGAAACAAATATTGGAACTTAAAACCTTGACTTTCTGACTTGTGTACCTTATGAGTTCCCACCTGCACTTGGACAGACTTTGAATAGCCAGCCATGGAGAGAAGAAGAAGAGTGCAGTGCTGTACACAAAATGAATGATTTTGACATGCCCTTTCCAGCTTCTGCTTCCCTGTTGATATCATTCTATGATTTTTTTTTATTTCTTCAGGTGATCTTATGCAAATCTCCAGAGATATTTGATCATGACAAGTTGTATATAAATTATTTTTCTCTATGTTCAAATAAATTAAAAAACATATATATGACCATAAAATGTTCTCCTGATGCCAAGATCATAAAGTAATTTAGTTTAGTAGAAACTGCCAAGTAGAAAAGAGACTGGCCTGAGTTCCTGCTTCTCAGATGTTATACTCCTTGCTCATCTGCTGTCAGTGTTGTCTGAACAAATACCATTCATCCTCTATCTGCTCATCACCCTAATAGCTGACCTTGGCTCAGGGAGGCAGGCTTCAGCAATTCCATGTAGACAATGTTTGGGAGACACAGAAAAACAGAAGTTTAGCTTCCTTGACTTAAGACTGGACAATGCTCTTGAGTTTTATATTTCAGATTGCCTGAGATTCAAATGTATCCAGTTAAGGCTAGGCTTGATTTGAGATTACATTCTTCATACATTCATTTTTCCTTTCTATCTTTCTTTATTCTTAACCTTATAGCTATTCATAAAGGTATCTTAATCAATAGAGCATTAAGGACCCTGTATTGAGCTCTGTTTCTAAGGAAACTGACCTAAAAGGGCATTAAGAGTAATCTTAGGAACTTTGCCTAGCCTTTGGCATGTTGCCACAGTGTGAATGCAAAGTTTGTGACTGAGGTCAACTTGAATGGGATATGAGTAGAAGGAGATATGTGATATGGTGCTTAGTCTCTTGCATTTCAGAGGCATTACAGAAATATAATTTACATAGATTGTGTGATTGAGATACTTTTTCTCAATGCAATTAATAATCCAAAGACATGAAATAACTGGCTCAGGGAAATAACCAGTTTAAAGTCAAGAGGGTTTTTCTTCCAAACATGAAGAAACCTTCTTTCATAGTTGAGGCAGAGAAACCAGGCAAAAGTCTTAATTATAAAAGTCACAGTCTCAAGAGAAAGCTCAATCCTCAGTTTTGGCAAGCCTTACACAGTGAAGTCAAAACAGTGAAAGGTAAAGAAAGAGATACTAGAACTTGAAATAGCTTTATATGGGTATGTGTACTCTGGAAAACCTTCAGTTTCCAGATTCCCCTGAAACTTCTGGATTGTACAATGCAAGAGTCTTTGTTGAAAGATTGTGACTCCTTTGTATCTTTCTTGAAGATGAGGGGAAAACCCTGAATGATGTAGCAGGTGTGTTATAAGATAACACTAAATCTTTAAAATATATCTCCTTTTTCCTGGTGGCTGCATAAACACCAACCAGAATTGTCTCTCAATATAGTACATTTGGAAAACTGTTGAATGTACCAAAAGAGTGAAGAGATTGTATGACCAACAACTGGCATGAAAAGATAGTAAGTATGGAAGTGACTAGGAAAATATCCTTGTCAAGTGGAGAGAAATATAAAGCTGTTACCTGCAAATATGGAGATAGTGGCTAAACTGTTGTTATCTCATTGTGTATATATGTTTATATGTATATGTGTGTATGTATATGTATCTATATATGTTTATATATACATACGCAGATATCCCTATTCCACATATTGAGTATCCTTTGTATTATGTTTATGCATGCTAGAAATTTGGCAAGGAGTTATAATGTACCACCAGCACCAAGAGACAGCCAGAGCTCCAAAAGGGTCACTGAGTCAATATGGGAAATCTCCTTGTGATATAGAACTAGCACATTAGAAATGGTTCTGCTATATGGTTGGAAGCTTCTTAGAAGCTTTCAAATGAATGTACTTAAATGTCATTACATTTAAAGTCATTGTATTTAATGTCGTAGCTATGTGAGATTTGTCAGTTGCGTACTGGCAAAGTGATCAAAGGATCAAAAAAGTGATCATTTTAGCAAGTATTTACTATATAATCCTGAAAATTCACTTTCTGATTTTGCTTCTTAGAAGAACATAGAGACAAACAATTTAGAGACAAACAATTTATGAAGAGAGCATCAGCATTTAGAAGCTCAGTGATTATATTTTTCTGTCAGACCAGGTTTAGGAAAAATTGACTCCTTCGTGATCAATAGGAATGATCATCCTGGTAGAGTAGATGTCACGATGTTATGGTATTTAACTGCTAGAAATTTGTTAGAGATATTTACTGTAATGAGCAGCTGAGTGGGAATGGTAGTTGAGAGAGTTAACCCATGGGAAGTCTCTAGATATGGATACAACATCCTGCTTTTTAGGGACTTGGGTGGGTAAGCAATTGCTGTTTTGGATAGCTATAATCTCTCTCTCTCTCTCTCTCTCTCTCTCTCTCTCTCTCTGTCTCTCTCTCTCTGTATATATATATTAGAAACTTAGCAAGGAATTATAGCATACCACCACCATCCAGGGATAGCCAAAGTTCTAAAAGGGTAACCAAGGTCATAGGACTAAAATAGTCTGACCTTCATGCTTTAGGAGGGGCTTTTTTGTAGAGCAGTCTGTGCTTTAGATCTCACCCACATTGAGGATGAGGCCAAGGGTAGATTTTACTTAAGACCTTGCTTGTGTGTAAAGTTGTTTCCTATTCTGAGTCTCCCCCCCACCCCCACTTCACAGGCTTTGCCTGGAGACCATGCCCCAGGAATACATCTATGCATCCAACTTGCTTCCTCAGACTCTGCTTCTGTCTAACTGACAGAAAATCATGAGTGAAGTAAATTCAAGGGGATGTATCCAAAAGCATAGGCTAAGCCAGAGGCATCGCTGATCTCTGCTCTCTACCCATACTGAATAGGTGAATATTGACAGAGAAGAGCCTTTGCTGCTATCAAACTCATCCTCCAGAAATGGAAAAAACACACAGGTGTGTGTACAACTTAAACTCATGTCTCAGTGCTTGGCAGTACCAAACTGATCATAAGTAAACCTGGGATGGGGGAAAAGGAAGTGCTTTCTTCACAGATCACCATACTTAGGTCTATCAAGCTACTGATTATTTAAGGCAATCTTCACTACTACAATTTGAGAATTTGTAAAAGCTGATAACATATACTAAAAAGATGAAGTTGGTAGGTGATAAATTGATAGCTTGAGAACTGAAAGGAAGTTTGTACATTTCCCAAACTGAGGACTTGAAATGATGATGTCCTGTAGTATAATGTTGATTCGGAACTGAGCTTAAACTAAAAGCATAATACCCAGGAGCCACTGTACACCCAAGGAGGCAGCATGCTGCTTCTTTTCACTGGGAACTGTCAGAGAGCAACCATAGGGGGCAATGCAAGCTCAGCAGTAGGCTCTCTGCTCTGTCAGCACCAGCTGAAGCAGTCCTTTTTAAAGTATTGCTGTTTCCTTATTCTTCTTTAAAATAGTCTGAATCTTTACAGTTTTGAAATGTTTGAAAGTGCATAATTATTTTATTTTAGGTTTGGGGGCAATCCATATGTAGAAATGTAAAAGAGCTGGATTTAAAGGAAAATATTTTATAAATATACAATGAGTAAATGAGGATGTAGCGTACTTGAATTTGCAGTGGACAAAAAAGTAGAACTAGAGTTTGTGGTTATTCCATTAGTAATCCAATCAGGTACTCTAACTTTTGCTTGTCAAATTCTCATTGCAAAAAATAAAAAAGTCACTGGAAAGGCAAACTTATTTTTTATGTAAATTTGACTATGTTTCTTAAAGAATTTGGTATTTGAGGAAAGAGACCACTCAGTTGTTGAGCAAATATTATCCTTCTTATGTTACAGGACATAAATATTTCATATACTTCTATTCTCTTAAAGTACCAGAGTCATTGTCCAAACATAAGCATATGGGTACATATGGATGAGTACAATCTTACTGACCATCAGTGTAACAAAAATACCTTTCCTAGTTGAACTATTAATGGAAGGATGAGAAAAATCTGAAGTGAACATTTTTAGTCTATTTTTATTTTATTTCATCAAAAGAATCTATTTACAATTACTATTTATTTGCAATAACCTGCAGCAAAAATGATTTAATGTTCAATCTGTGCATTAAAATGCACTTGCTTTTTTATATGTAAAAGCTGATGGAAATTTCATTTAAACACAATTCCTGTATCACAAATTTTAAGAAAAATGAAAGGAAGTTAGGGTGCCACTTAACATGGCTATAAAAATAATTTCTTTCAGTGGCTGGAGGGAAAGAAGAATTGGTCAAAGTAATTTTTATCTTCGATGGCATTCCCCACTAGCCTGCTTTCTTATTTGGCTTAATGCATTCCCCAATAATCATTCCATTTCTTGCTAGCATTTTTCTAGCACACAGTATTAAGAATAATTGCATGGTGTTTATATTCTAAACTGCCTTTTCTTACTAAGCTCTGAAGTCTTTTCTGAGTGTTAATTCTCACAAGATTCCTGTGTGGCACACAAGAATATATGTATTAATATACTGTTATTTCCACTCTAACGAGGACTATGAGGCACAAGACACAGCCAGTGATACACAAGACAGAATCAGGGTTCCAGAATTAGTTAGGATCCTGACTTCCAATTCCAAAGCTACACTGTGATTTCTAGGAATCACTAAGATACTTAATGGTTGAATCCTAGCAGTTAGTGGTTGTCTTTCAACTTGTACATTTTACCACTAGAACATTAGCACTGAGAGGGAAGAAGTGAATAACTTGGAGTAAGTTATTTGTGTTGCATTGTGAATAACACATGGAAATAAAGAAGTTGCACACACAGAATAACAAAACCAAATTGTGCAATATAAAATGTTGAAAACTTGATATAAGATATTTATATAAAAATTTTGCTTCCACAAATTTTCTAAAATTGATAGCATTTTACTAAATATTTCTTTCCTAAATCTGGAATTGTAGACATGAAAGGGAGGAAGTCCCACTCTTCTGGTGATCAAGAGGGAAATGAGGAAAATATGATTAATTTCTAAATAGGTTAAATCAATTCTTAAAAATTCATTGGCACCCAGAAGGCCACAGAACATAGAAGTATCGGAAGGAAGGATATGTTACAAGTATCTGACACCCACACAGTGGGACTTGGAACAGTTCTTTGTCCCTGGTAAGTGTTTGGAAAATCCCATATGGATAAAGTGCTCTCACACCCAAGTCACTTGCCAGCATTTGAGAGGGATCAGAACATTGAAAACAGGAAACACAGAGACATAATCTGGGAGGACACTAGAGTAACTGAAATGAGAAATGTTTTGTGAATAACAGTAATACCTATTAAATAATAAGAAGCAACACGAGTTAAAATATAAGAATTATGCAGAATGTATTGTACCTATTGTAGATTTTTTTTTTTTGCCATCATCTCCACATTGATTCTGGTTAAGTTCAGTTAAGAATTTTGTCATACTGGGTCTTGAACTCCTGGGCCTCATGCTCTCACTTAGCTTTTTTTTTTTTAATGGTATACTACCACTTGAACCATAGCTACACTTCTGCTTTTATTTTTGCTAGTCAATTGGAGATAAGCATCTGTCAGATTTGTCTGCTTGGGCTGGCTTCAAACCTCAGTCTTTGGATCTCAGCCTCCTGAGTAGCTCAGTCAAATTCATACTCATAACTTTACACAGAATTTTAAAAGGATGAGATTGATGTATAGCATATCAGCCACAATTATTGAAAATAAAGGTTTACTTTTATGTCTTTGAGGTCTATACTGGTACCTGTCTCAAGGAGATTATGAAAACTGATGAAAAACATTGATAACCAAGTAGAGATGTGACAGGCCTGGATAAAAGTAGAGTGATTTTTTTTTTTTGTCAATTCTTCCTATCTCAAAAAACAATGGAAACACTGGGTTTGCTAATATGGATTGTGTTAGATATGACATATATGTTATATCTTGGGAATACAAGCAGAAATCATCTAAGAATTAAAATTTATGAAATAATGTTTATTAGTGGCTTTGCAATACTCCAAATTGACATTATTGCTTGGCTTTAATTGTTGATATGCTTCTTTTAGCTAAACCAATATCCACAAGTAAAAGTCAAATTCTTTTTCCAACTTAAAACATGTCTTTGTGTAATGCATGTGTTTGGCTAGGCATGGAAATACATGCATGTAATATCAGTTACATATGAGATAGAAATGAAGGGTCTTGGCCAACATTTGCAATGAGAGTAAGATTCTACCTAAAAAATAAAACAAAGAAGCCAAAGAAACACAACAAAAAGCTGGGGTCATGGCACAAATGGTAGAGTGCATACCTAGTAAGCATGAGGCACTAAATTCAATCCCTAATATTACTAAAATAAGCCAATAAATAAAAAGTGTATGCATGCTTTTTATCTTCTTTTAAAGATTGACTCCAGGAAAGAGCTCAAATATAATTTCCAGTGTTTACCCAGCATATACACAGATCTATTCACTTTAAACTATGTGCAAAGGTTATATTCTTCATGTTGGTATATCCTAGGACCTAAAGAAAGATTTGTTTAAACTTTTATGGAAAGCACCAGTACCTTAAAAAGTATTTTGTAGTCAGATGATACATACAACCTGAAATGCCTTCATTTTCAGCGGAGGTATAGTTAAGTATGGATCCTTCTACTTTGCATTATGAATAGAATTTAGTTATAGTAAGGTAATAGTGGAACTTTACGGTATTCATAAGCTGCTGTTATTGTATTGCTTTTCTTAATGCATTTGGAATAGAAGACTACTTGGCAGACACCACATATCTACAAACGAACAAAATGCACTCAAATCAAAATCGCATTACTTTTTGGTCAATAATTTGTGTTATAATTTTTATGGCAAATATTAATGGAAAGAATCCCTTAAACAAAAATGAGCCTGACGTTTTTCTTTTGTTGTTGCAGCCCTGATTGTATTTACATCCAGTCATTTATTGCCCATTAAAGGAGTAATGCTATGTTAATGTAAGGGAGAAAAATCAATGCTACTGAGATCAGGAGCTGTGGGGAAACAGTGCCGCAGCTGGTTTGCAAACAGTGAGCCCAGATAGATCAATGAAATTACAAACTAAATCTGCTGATGCTCACAAACTGCTCCAGCGGTGTGCTGCCTAACCTTTTTCAAGTTCAAGAGCTCTAGAAATCCAGTGATAACTAAATGGAAAGCAGGACAAAGGCAGCCAGGAGACAGGGGCATTGCAGCTAGAGAATTTCACTGTGATATGCAATAGTGTACTTTTGCAGCTACAAGGATGACTGCCATGTTTAACCTACAGAAAAACCCTATACATTGTCAGTAAGCCACAGGAAGGGCCTTCATACCCTAAAAAGTCCTGCTTTAAGAGATTTAAATCTCTGCTTTGAGTGGAATATCAGAAGATTATACAATATTTCACAAATGCCTTGTTAAGATAAATTTTAGAAATTACTAATCAGTGAGCAAACAGTATCTTGGAATATTCTAAAATATATGGTATGCTAGGTTTAGCAATTTGTTGACTAAAATTTATTATATATACTTATAAAGTATAATGCCTTATACTTTATATACATTTTATTATATATAATACTTTCTAATAAGGTATATACATGTTGATATATAACTTGAATCTCAGTCTCTTGATAATTATTGATCAGATATGTGCAATTCCTACTTAAAAAGACACAAGCTTTTCATTCCTATAAAGTGATGTTAGCATCAATTTAAGTGCTATCCAATATCAATCTCATCTCATGATACTATCACCAAAATTGCAAAAGAAGATAGTAGAAGGCAGAAAAACATAGGATAAAAGTTTAAGTGGCTCTTCTTATAAATTAACTTTATTTTGTTGTAAATGTGATGTACACAGGGTTTACAGTTACATAAGTAAAGTAATACATTTCTTGTCAAACGTTGTTACCCCTTCCCTCATTTTCTTCCACTTTCCATCCTCCTAGACTCCCCTCACCCCCAAATTGTAAAGTTCATTTCCAACATAGGGTCTTGTGAGTATCACTGTTGCATTGGTTCACCCTTTGGCTCACCATTTTGTTATTTCCCTTTCCTTCCCCAAATCAGATAAATGTACATACAAGACACAGGGTACGAAAATCAAAAACAGTGACAATGGAATAAAACAAAGGGGAAAACATGAAAGAAAAAATAATAACTTCATACAGTATATTAAAAAAAATCCTTGTTTCCTTATCTTGGAGTTCATTTCAGTTAGCCTCATTTTATATGGTCACATGTTCATTGAGCTATTGTGATCCTTTTCTAGTACTATCCTGGATATATACTAATTATTACAAATCAGGGAAACCATGGAGCCTATGTTTCTTTGGGTCTTGCTTACTTTACTCAATATGACCTTTTCCACTTCTTTCCATTTCGTTGTGAATGGGGTGATGCCATTCTTTCTGATGGAAGTATAGAATTCCATTTGTATATATACCAAATTTTATTGATCCATTCATCTACTGAGGGGATTCTGGGTTGGTTTCATATCTTAGCTATGGTAAATAAGGCTGCAATGAATATAGTTCTGCTGGTACCTATAGTGTGGCCTTGTTTGTGATTGTTTGGGTGAATGCCTAGGACTGGGATTGATGGATCACAGGGGAGCTCTACGTTTAGTCTTTTGAGGAACTTTCATACTGCTTTCCAGAGTGGATGAACCAGTTTACATTCTCACCAACAATGTAGTAGGGTTCCCTTTTGACCAAATCCCTGCCAGCATCTGTTGTTAGTTGTTTTCTTGATAATGGCCATTCTAACTGGGATGAAGTGGAATCTCAATGGAGTTTTGATTTGCATTTCTTTTATGGCCAGAGATGTTGAACATTTCATGTGTCTATTGGCTATTCTTATTTCCTCTCCAGAGAAGCCTCTTTTTAATTCTTTAGCCCACTGATTAATGGGGTAGTTATTTCTCTGAGGATTTATTATTGGGGAGAGGAGTTATATTTTTGCTCTAGGTATATTTTCGATATGAGGGCCTTGTCTGTGGTATAGTGAGATTTCCCAATCTGTTTTTAATTCAAAGGTTCGCAATAACAAGAAAGCTAGTCATATGTGGAATAAAATTGATCACATAGGATTATTTACCACTAAATTCATCTTAAGCTGTTGATAAGAATAAAAGTATCCTCCCTCTCCCCTTTCTTTAAATCAGTCAAAGAAAATACAAATCAAAGACAATTGCTATAGGGTCATTTAAAGTCTAGCCAGAATGCGAGGCTGACCACACTTGTCTGCTTCTCATATATGCTCAGAGAGGCACCAAGCATAATTACTCAACCCTCCTTCTGTAATTATATTGATTTAAATCTTTCCCTCTGTCACAATCCTCTAAGATGATGAACGAAAATGGCCTCATCTTTCAGGCACCAGCTGAGGCAAAATGTTAGTCTGACCCTTTGCTCAACAAATAAGAGTCATTAATGTCTGTGACCCAAGCTACACAGGGCAAATAGGTAGGAGGATTGTGGTTCACTTTGGGCAAAAAGTGTGTGTCCTTATCTAAAAATATAACTAAAGCAAAAAAAAAGGGGGGGGATGGGATATGACTTTAGGAAGTAGAGCTCCTATCTAGCAAAGAGAAGAACCTGATTATAAACCCCAGAACTGCAAAATAAAACAAACTAAAGCAAAAACAGACATGATTTTTTATAGGACTGGCTCATTATATGACAGAAATAATAGAAAAATAGCATCAACTGTAACTCTCATATTCAAACTCTATATTTAAATCTATCTTGATTTTTTAATAAATCATAGTATGACTTTTTGATACAGTTTTCTAATAGAAAGAAAGCTAAATGTTTATTATTTTCTTCTTTATGTAAAGAATAGTCACATTTGGGATGAACAGTTATGCATTATAGAGTAAAGCCAACAATAAGAAGAATTAAGATTCTCTGTCGTAAGTAATATAGAACAAGCTGAATATAACCAATATTCATATTTTAGCTACTGATGTTTTATGTAGGGTGAATGAACCCTGTTAAGCTTACCAAGTCTTTATAGTTTTAAGTTTTATTTTGTAATACTTTCATTTTGGGGGCTATATTAACTTCTACGTTAATTATTCTGAATGTTATTACCTCCTGTTCAGATAAGGATACAGAAAGAAGCTATGTCATTTGTTTCTTGTCTCCTGTTAACCAATCAGGGAGGGGAACTTATCTCTTCCTTTGATCAAACTATTATTTCATTATTGCTTCTCTTTTTCTTTTTGAAGTAGAATACATGAAATAATTTTTTGCTGTAGAATGAAAAGAAATTCTGTAACTAGCTTTTACTCCTCATACTGAAAGATCATACTAACAGCTGTAACTTAAATATAAAAAAATCATGGTTTTTAAACTTGAGTAAATTTGTATTTTGAGAATAATTTTCTAGGACTTTTAAAGGAGCAATGACGGATATTATGATGATGTTAACACTCATAAATCTGTAGCTGTATGGGATGTTTGATATGGCAGCACAGAGTTAGGAAGATAATTGTGCCTGTACCATGGGAGATGCATTTACAGGTAATTCTGGATGTGGAGATTGTTCTTTTTGAGCAAAAGAGGAGTAATCTCTATTCCTCTCATCTCCCACACCAAAAGCACAAAGCAGTGATGTCCAGGGCAGGTATATAAAGGGCAAAGAGAAAGCAGTTATATCTAGCAGTGAGCAGTACATTATCAGTTAGCATGGAAAGAGATTTCTGTAATTTTCAACAGAGTAGCAATTTCTGATGCCTGCCTTTTCCTTGTCCTTAATATACCTTATCACACTGTAAAGGAGATGACAGGTCCAGTTTTACATACTAATCTAGGACTGTGCTCAAAAGACACATTGCCCAATCTCTTGCATTCCATCCAATGGCTCCCATATGCTTGTAGGCTCTCATATTGTGATGGCTTAAGTGTGCTTTTTTCCCCCTGGATTTTGGGAAACCTTCTTCACTCCACTCTTGATTTCTTGAGAATACCCCTGACTATGGAGGCGTGCACAGTTCTCAGTAGCATTTCTTCCCTTCAGTTCTGCAAAATTCAGATTTTCTGAAAGTGACAAAAATAAACTGGCTCTCCTGATCTCTCTGCTAAACTGGAAAATTGAGTAGATTCAAGAGGTGGATAAAAACAACAGCAACAGTGAATGGAACTTTAAGCAATTATAAGCTCAATTTTTAAAGCTGTGCAATTTATACAAATGTGACTAACTATATGAAGTCACGCATCTAAGAGATTCCTAATAGGAACAGAAAAACTATGTGTACATCTAAAGGAAAATTAGTCTCTCAAGTATTATAGTACATTCCTCTTCAGCTTTGAACTTTTGGGTCTCTATATGCCAAAGAAGCCTGAATAATTGTACTCCAAAGGGTAGATTCTGAATTGATTGTGTTCTCCCATTTATCACTCAATACACAGGTCCAACTATGAGAATACATCTATTTACTGTCACTGTGGGCTTCCTATCCACCTGACCAATATAATACTCTTAAGATTTTCTGACCTGCCTATGTTGTTTTGGGTAAATATTGTTTGCACCTCTGACATTCCCTTTAGTGAGTTGTTCATCCACTGAGCAAGACAAGGTAAAAAGTAAAGAATAATAAACAATAGAAGAAAAGGACACAAACTTTTGAAAAATGAATTAACCATTAAAAGTTATAACAAATCTTTTTTCCATGATAATTTGTTCATCTTAGAGATATGCTCTATGTGTAATAATTTTGCTAAGTGTGCATATTCTTGATACAATATTTAGTTTAGTACCCAAGGTAACTTTATACTTGCATTATATTGTTTTGAGTTAATATAATCTATTAAGGATAGTTAACTCTTTTAAGAAAGAAGTATGGTCTCTGATCTGGGTATAGAATGGTAAATAATTGTTATCACACTTCTGATGTGGGACAGGAATTGAAAAGATAAGCTGCCCTCTCTCAGCATGCTACTTTTAATAAGGTCTCATTTTGTCTGGTTGTGTCATTCTTCACAGTTTCAGTTTATAAATAATGAAGATATTGTTTCTCTTTCAATATGTGTCACCAAACAAGACTAATTTCTTGAATGAGTACTTTCAGCTATGGCACAGAAATGTAGTTCCCACTGATGCATTGTGCAAATAAACGTTGGATGAAAATTTATGTAGATGTCACATTTAAAGGCTATCTTCTTTATTATTGTGTTGTGCTGGGATTGAATTTAGGACAAGAAAACTACCAATGAGCTATGTCTGCATTCCACCCATGTTAACTTGTTTTCACCCAAGTCAACCTTACATCCCTTACACTGCATCCAATCTAATCCATTTGATGGTGGTATATGTTCATGACATCACCTCCATAAACTTAGAACATTGCCATCATATCGAAGTGAGTTTTTGTATTTCATTGTTTCAATGAAGTCTATTCTTTCCACTGCCTCTGCAAGCAAGAATTAATGTTTTAACACTGTAAAATAACATTGAAACCATTGTATAAAAGCAGATTTTTTTGACTCTAAATGTGACATGACTTGTTTTGATTACTGCTGTTTTGTTTATCAGTAGTCCTTTTCATTTCTGAATAATATTCCCTAGTATGGAAGGATCGTATTTTCATGATCTTTCAGATATTAATTGCATTTGTGTTATTGTAGATTTTGAATTTCATGAAGAAAGCTGGTGTTAGTATTTGTGCACAAGACTTTGCACCAATATATTGATTTCTTGGTTACAATTGCTGAGTGGAATGGTTCATTGAGTATGTATTTGACTCTTTTCAATGTGGTTCATTGTTGAAATCTCACGAGCAGAGTGTCTTGTATATATCTCAGTTGCTGCCGAACCTTACCAACACTTGGTATTCTAAGCCTTTTTGAAATTGGCCATTGCAATAGGTATATAGTTTTATCTTGTTATGGCTTCAGCTTACCTTTCTGTGATGACATGTTATGGTGAGGAGAATATTCTCTTGTCCTTATGTATTTTCTACAAATAATGTATGTAATTAAATAACATAATATAATAATATAAACTCATAATACAAATATTATAATATCAGTTCATGCATATGTAATATCAGTTTGTGTATATAGTCAGTACTGAGGCTTAAGTTCTGGATCTCATGCTTATTCAGCTTGCTCACTTATGTCTCTCACTCTTTTGTGCTGGTTATTCTGGAGATGGATGCTCACAGACTTTGCTTCCTGGGATGAATTCAAACTGTGCTCCTCTGCATCTCTGTGTCCTAGCTGGCTTGGATTTCAGGCATGAGCAACCAGCACCCAGCTAATACATTTTCATTTGTTAAATGCTAGCCAATATTTTGCTAATTATTACTGGTTGTAATATTATTACTGATTTGTAAATGTTCTTTTAATTATCTACATTGCATTTTTGGTCAAATATACACTTTGCAAAATTGTCTCACATTCAGAGATCTTTTATTTTTGTAGAAGTAGCTCCAAAAGAGCAAAAGATAATTTTGATAGTTTATCATTTGTTCTCTTTGATGATGTTTGCTTTATGTGCCCTAAGAAATCTTGGCTTTTTGTGCTATCACACATTTTTTAAATACTTGCTTCTTGTTGCTTTGGAATTGATGCTCCTTATATTCAAGCCTAAGATTCATTTAGTTTCATTAATATTACTTTTTATGGAAAGAGATAAGAATGAGTGTTTCCATTTGTCTATCCAATATTTCTTGGTTTCTTGAACAATTTTTTTTTACTAAAAAGACTTTCTTTTTTCACTGAATATTATCAACAATTTTGTGGAAAATCCTTCAGATATTTAAATCAATGGTTATTAATATATTTGTCTAGAGGGTCTATGCTCTTTAAAAATACTAAGGGCTATAAACACTTTTATTTGTTGTTTGTATAGCTTATATAAACCACTATTAACTGTATTAAAATTAATACTGAGACTGGTGTGTTGCTCAAGCCTGTAATCTAATTACTTGGGAGGTAAAGATTCGGAAATTAATAGTTCAAGACTAGCTTAAGAATGAAAGGTCCAAGGATTCCATTTCACTCCATGGCTGGGCGTGATAGCACACACTTGACAGCTATAGGGGAAGCATGATATCTGGGGTCAAGACCGGACCTTACCTTGAATATAACCAATGCAAAAAAGGTGAGACTTAAGTGGGAGAAATCCGTTTAGTTAGTGAGATATCTTAGGTTGAATCTTCAGTACTGTCGAAAGGAAAGATAGGAAAAAAAAAAATCCCACTAACATGTAGAAACTTTGTACTTGCCAGTTTAAATCCAAAATCAATATAAATCAATTGAATACATATTAACCCAAACAATGTACCTTTATGAACATATTTATATGCTCTAAAAATTACTGAGGAAAAGATATTGCTTTATAGCTTTAAAAATTCTTCATAGTGTTTAAACCTGCACTCTGCTGAGGTATTATCATTATTACTACCATTATTATTTATATCCTATATAAGTAAAGTGAATTGACATTTCATTACAATTTAAAAAGGTAATTTTGATTCAATTCTAGACTATATTTTGATAATTTCTGTTACTTTTGATAGAATTTCTATCTATTCTTTTGTTAATACCACATAGCAAAACAGGGAGGCTCATAGTCAGCTGGTGTAAGTTGCCCAATTCATTTTTTTTGTGTTTTTTTTGGCCGGTCCTGGGCCTTGGACTCAGGGCCTGAGCACTGTCCCTGGCTTCTTTTTGCTCAAGGCTAACACTCTGCCACTTGAGCCACAGCGCCACTTCTGGCCATTTCCTGTATACGTGGTGCTGGGGAATTGAACCTAGGGCTTCATGTATGGGAGGCAAGCACTCTTGCCACTAGGCCATATCCCCAGCCCCTAAATTGCCCAATTCTGTTCGGGCTTGTATATTTAAACAGTGATAGAAAAATAATCGTATGTATTTTATCAGTTACAGTTGGAGCGGTTCTTCATTCCTATAGATGAATTCTTTGCCCTTGGTATTATTTCCTTTCAACCTTAAGAAACTCTTCAAAGGCAAGTCTCAGAGGCTCACTACTGTAATCCCGAGGGCATAGGTAGAAGGATCATGGTTTCAGATGACCCTGAGCAAAAATAAGTTTTGACTAAAATGATAAACCACTGGCCTGACAAATATGACACCCCAATAAAAACTGAGAGAGAAATAGAGAAGGCAACTTCTTCAACTTTTCTCACTGTAGTTCTGGGATCAACGTGCTCTCTTGAATTTTCTCATCTAATAATATCTTCATTTAGCTTTTATACTTTTGAAATGTTTTTACTAGATGAAAAATTATCCGCTGAGAAATGCCTTTTCAAACCCTTTTATAAAACATTTTTTGTAGTTCACTCTCTTCAAGGTTTTATGTATACTAATGAGAACTCAGTAGTCATTGAATTAGTGTTCTTTATGCCTCGTGTCATTTTCACATTGCTGCTTTCAAGGTATTTCCTTTATCTTCAAGAATTTAACATTATTTGTCTCAATAAAGTTTAATCCTTTGCAGGGTCTCAGAGTTTCTTAGGCCTGGAAATATATGCATGAGAATGTGTCATAGTTTTCCGAGGCTTTTGACTATAGAATAATTACATAAAATGTTCTGAATACTGGGCAAGTCATGATTCTGTTGTAATCTTCAAAGAGTGCTCTTGTTTTGTTCTGAAAGCCATCAACTTGATTAGATTCAAACTTCTACCTTTGTCCTCCTTGTGGTGGGTAGAAGCTTTGGTCACTGGCTCTTGGGTTCCTCCCTCACTCTCTGGTGCTTAGAGTCTCCCCACACTCCTTCCTCAGCTTCCCCTATGTGGGAATGGCCTATTTCTATTAGAATTTAGCCTTCCCTTAAAGCAGTGTGGCTGTGATTGCCCACTAGGCAAGCCACTAAATGCAAGGCAATCCATTCATGTGGCATCATCCACATCCAACTTCCCTTTACAGCCCATCTGCTTTGTTCACTTTCACATCATAGAGTATTTCGTTGGTTCATTTTTCTCCATTTTGTTTGTTGTAACTCCTCCTCTCAGTTTTATTTTTCATTTGAAGAAGTTTAGAAACTTGCTAGTACATAAAGTAAGGAAACCCTCAGATCATTTCAATCTTGCTAGAATAAGAGAGAGAGAGAGAAAATACCATGAAGAGACAAATTATAATATTGTCTGATTTGTCATGTGATTATATTTAATTTATGTGTCAGATGATTATGTTTATGATTGTCCTTACATGTTAAATATTTTTATCTCATTGAGAGGGGGCACTAGTAGGCATTTTAATCTTGGAAAGTCATTTTATAAAACAAAGCCCCAGGGAGAGAAAACAAAACGAAGCAGTGAGAGAAGAGTAGCTTCTGCTTGGCAGCATCTAGTTTGAATAATCCCTCATGGCTGATGAAATGAGAGATGGTAAAGCCGAGTCATTCTGACATCTATACGGCATTCCAAATCTGATGTGTAGTTCCATTTTATTTCTTCTTTCATATGAATAACCATTTGAACTTTAAGATGCAGCTATTTGTGACCACAGTGGAGGAAGCTGTACTTGCCGTGGATAAAAGCAGATTGTTGAAGCTTCATCACCCCCTACTTTTAGGACTTGGAGTGAGCCTATTTTCTATATATCAATTTTCTCATCTTCTTTTCTTTTCTGAGGTGCAGAGGTTTGGATCAGGGTCTTGGGAATGCTAGGTAAGCACTTTATCACTGAGTTACATTCCCAGTCTTTTCTTATCTTTAAAATGGGAATAGGAGAGCCATCTATAAAGAAGTTAATGTATATTCAGATTTTAGAAAATACCCAGACCACAGAATGTCATTATTTGCTGTATTTTGATCTTTAGAAATATTAGGATAGCAGATATACCTTCAAAGTTTGTAATAGTAAGGAGGCTTATGGATAGGTATACAACATAGGATGATGTTTCCTATCTTAGTTAATGCTTATAATAAATGTTACTCATTAAGATCTTGATGCATAAATTATTTAAGTTCATTAATTAACCTCAGCTTCAGAGTTCTTTTTTACTTCCATTATATTTTACAAATATTTCCTTTTATTCTGCTGTTTCCCATATTTGTACATCTTCCATTCTCTTCATTTGGAAAATATTGTGAGGTGTATCTTTAAAAATTTCCCAACTATGTCCTAGTTCAAATGGTCCCCTGAAAGGCGGCATAAAATTAAAAAAAAGATGCAAACATTGGGGAATTAGGCACATTTTGAGTGTCTCTTGTCATTAACAAGAGAGGAACGGTCATTTTTGTTGTGATACTTACCCTCATCTACAGATGGGGAAGAGTGTAGACATAAAAACGTGAAGATTAAGTGAAATTGCATTTGTGAAGTGTTCACTGTGATCTCAAACAATTTGCTATCTGATAATTGTTCATTCCCTCCTCTTTCCCATTGTAGACTGCTATGAATCTGCTTGGACACTTTCTGGAAGGTAATACCTGTCTTTCCAGATTGTCATCCAAAATCTTTACCATATTCCATTAAAATGACTTTCCCTTCGTTGGTGTATATAATTTCCACTTGCTAATTAAAATAACCTGAGAGTCCATCAAAATCAGTTACAAACATATTGTAAAGGAAAACAAATAAGATAACTTTTCTCTTGTCTTATTCTGACATTGGCTTTTTAAGTAATGAGAATATCCCCATGACCAGAAATCCTCAGGAATAATTCCTCTTGACTGGAGTAAGTACCTACTTTGGAGGCACAGAAAGCTGATGAGCTGCAGGCTTCCCTGCTGTTAGATTCATCTAACAAGGCACTCCTGATGTGTTCTGATTTTAAGACCAATAGGAACTGTATAGATTTGTCTGTTGTTCTTTTTTTTTCCTTGATAAAGGAAGGACTTTGAAATGTGCATGTTTATGTTGGTAAATACATTCTGGTATGAAATAGGAATCCAAGAATCACGTCTAAGGCATGAAAATCAATAATAAAATGCATTTATAGGCATATTGCCTTTGGTGCTTCTAGGACAAAGTCTACATAGATAAAATATGGCTGAAAAGTCAGTGACCTTTCTTGTGTTTCTAACAAGATAGGTGAGAGATAGTGGGTCTTGTGAATGAACTAATGTTAGGAACTGAAGCAATGGTATAAAAATGCTCCAAACACACACACTGGTGAGAAGCCTGACAAATACTAATTACTACTAAAATGGTCTTTTTATTTATTTGAAGTAGCCTCAAATAAAAAAAAAAGTTAGGCTTTCTCCTGAGGAAGCTGGACAAATGTTACCAGCTGAGAGAAAACAGCAGGTTGAAGCCATTGCTGTTTTCTCCATCCAGGAAGGTGGTATGCAAATGGTATGGACAGAACTGACAGGGAGGAGGAAATGAAACTTAATGCTGGGACAAAGATGCAAGAGCACACACAGAATGTGTGAATTCATACTCTTAAATGAGAGTCACATTTCAAACTAGTATGCAAATATGTAAGAGTAAGATCACAGACATCGTTATTAACAATGGGTTAGCTATTAGGGGATATAAAAATCAGCACGGGATAGGAGAAAGACAAAAGAGAAGGAGAATGGGAGGGAGAGAGAGAGAGAGAGGATGAGAGAAAGGGTGAGAGAGGAGAGAGGATGGAGAGGTGGATGAAAAGGCAGGGAAAGAAGAATAAACCAGCTACCGAAGAGCATTAGGAAGGAGATAAGGTGAAATGTAGAAACTGCAGCTTGCAAACAGTGAAGATGGTATCTGGGAACTTATTTTGCTTTATTATTATTAAGATGGTTAACAATTCCTAAATATGCCATATTTTGTATGATAATCTTTCCCCAGGCCAGTAATATTTGTGGTACACTATTTTCTACAGTCCTTGGCAGCAGAAATGAGGGCAAACAGTTACTAGTTGCAGTGTATCGTGTTAGTAAACTGTGATATTCACTAGGTTATATATATATATATGTATGTATACATATATGCATATGTATAATGGATTTTTAATTTGGAACATTTTTCAGCATATGGTAATTTTTCATTCACCCCCATTGCAAACTGAGAAGCATCCATATATTAAACCATTTTAGTAGTGGGTCAAATTGGGAATAAGGCATTTTTTTCCAGCAGAATTGAAAAATATTATCCATATACAATAAGTAATTTATCTTAATGAATCTATCTTGAATGATCATGTTCGAGACAATGGCAATGTCAGTAACACACATGTTATGGCACTTATAAATAATATATTTGTTAAGAACAAAGGATCTAGAATAAATCAGACTTGAGGTTTGAACAGTCTGATACTTAATACTTGTGGTACATATAATGGCTTCAATCTCTTATTATTGCTTAGACAATTAAATTTGATATATGCACACATTGTTTGGCATAGCAGCTGGCAAGTAGAAAACAATACACATTAGCTTATAGTAGTGAATTGGTAGATATGCTCAAGTACTTTGAAGGCACATAGTAGAGCAACTTGTGAGAGGTAAAAGTTAGCATTGCCCATTGAGGCAGTGTGAGGATAGGCACTGAGAGTGCATCCCAGGAGACATGGATGTCCATAATACCTGTATCTCAGAAACTGTGAAAGGTAGTCCTAGCAGAGGATCCTAACAGCTCAATAGCTATGTACATAGGACCACAGAAAATGATGTGAATTGAAACAAACTCCAAGATACGGAAACAAGAGGGTTTGGGGTTCTTTTGCTTTTCATGTATTTTGAAAAACATTTGTTTTTTCTTTCATTTTTCTTTCCTTTGCTTTATTTATCCCGTTGACATTTTTTATTTTAGTTCCCAGTTTCTCATATATACTTTTATCTGATTTAGGGAAGGGAAGGTGAATAACAAAATGGTGAGACAAAAAGTACAAAGGGTGAACCAATGCAACAGCAGTACTCAAAAGACTCTAAGTTGGAAATGAACTTTACAGCTTGGGGGAGGGAAAGTGGGAGAAAATGCGGGAGGGGCAACAAAGGCCCACAAGAAATGTACTCAGTACCTTACATATGTGACTGTAACCCTTCTGTACATCACCTTTACAATAAAATTAAATTAACTTAAAGAAAAGAAAATGCAAAAGGAATTACGGCCTCCACTTGGGGAAAGGAGGCACATGAGGAAGTGAGGGACATACAGGTTGATGCTGGGTCAGATTGTTATTAAGTTCTTGGGAAAAAGAAAACATTAATTAGGAATCTTTGAGTAAGGTTCCAATATACAACTGATTAACCTCTCAGGAGGTCAGATTAAATTTACTTTCACTTACTAGGGGTGGGAATAAAATGAGCTTTCCATATCATATTGAGGAGCTTAGCAGTATACTAATATACTAATATACTATATATAGTGAATATAAAATTAAATTTGAAGTTGCCAGCAGATTAATGTAGAGTAGGAATCCCGATTCTCACCAAAGCAACACTTCATCAATGTGCCTAGCAGATTAACTTTAGTTTTTTTTTGGGGGGCCAGTCCTGGGCCGTGAACTCAGGGCCTGAGCACTGTCCCTGGCTTCGTTTTTGCTCAAGGCTAGCACTCTGCCACTTGAGCCACAGCGCCACTTCTGGCCATTTTCTGTATATGTGGTGCTGAGGAATCGAACCCAGGGCCTCATGTATACGAGGCAAGCACTCTTGCCACTAGGCCATATTCCCAGTCCCTACCAGATTAACTTTAAAAGAGTCCTACTTTTGGTATTACCATCAGTTTCATTGTTTTATTTATGATGTGTTTTCTTCACCAAAACGTACATGATAGCATTTGGTAGTCTTTGCAAGATTTGTACATGACACAATTCTGAACTGTATTCAGTACACAGTTATGTGCTAGGAGGAAAAGAGAATTAGACATTAGTGACTTTTAAGAAAGATCACTAATGCAAGACAAAAACCAATCTTCTTACTTCAAAGGGAGGCTTTAAATCCCACCATCTTCTTTGAATTCCTTTAAGAGGGCATCACAATTTAAAGCCATTCGTTTCCATCTCACAAGTGACTCTGAGTTCTTTAAACTTTACGAATAAAAGCAAAAAAGAAGTGATATTAGTCTCATTTTCAGAGTTTTGTGTGTGATATCTTCTTTGTAAAATATCTGAGTGAATACATTATCAGAAGAAATTGTTGATAGTATTGAAAATGTACAAATGGACTATGGCTGAAATAAGAGAATGAAGGCAACTTATCTGTATACATATACTAAGCCTCTGTTTCTCCTTCCTTGATTTGCAGAACCCATCTTCCTAAAAATATAAAATACTGTATTGAATTGGAAGGAATAAGTATTTCTAAATTTCTTTTCTAATTCCAAGTTTTCATACTTTGAATTAATATAGTGGAATCTTCATTAATTTCTTCAACCAAGATAAAAGTTGTAATTTCTTACCTTATATTTGTCAGAGTACTTTTTTAAAATTTATTTTTACTGCAGTTTATATTTTGGACATTCATCTTTGAGAGTTTTAAAATTGGACATCCAAAATTGAGAGTTTTAAAATGAAACTTTTAAAATTAAATATTTTTTGTAGCTATAAGATATGGATTTTGAGCAACAGCATCTCTTCTTACTTCCCAAGGTTAACTGTACAGATTTGCAGATTTGCATAAAAATGTGTGATAGTATATGTACAATCACCAAATCACCAAAGCACAAAAAGCCAAATGCATATTGGTGAAAGTTAATAAAAACTAGACAATATTCTTTTCTTGCCCAGAATGTGGTATACTGGTGATAGTAATTGGTATGAACTAGAAAAATATAGCCAAGTTTCAGTGACTCACACCTATAATTCTAGCTACTTGGGAGGCTGAGAACGGCAAGATCACAGTCGGAGGCCAGCCCGTGCAGAGACGTTCAAAAGATTCCTTCTCAATCCAGGGAGAAGGAATGCTGCATATTTACCATCCTAGCTATGGGAGACGAAGATTGGGAGGATTGTGGCCCTTGGCCAGAATGAACTGTGCAGAAATTTCTACAAGATTCCATTTAAACAAAAGAAGCTTGATGGGTGGCATGCACCAGACATTCTAGGTGTACAAGAGAAAGCCCCTCAAATGGAATAAGTGGGAAGTGTGCCCCTAGCCAAAAATTACCAGTGAAAAAATGGACTGGAGATATGGCTCAATTATAGAGTACCTGTTGAGTCTACGAGTTCAAACCTAGGTATTGTCCATCTGTCAAAATCAATATGAGAGCTTATCTTAGTATCTGATATCCTGCATATTGAGGCAAAAATATGAGTTTCCCTTACTCTAAAAAGAGTATAAGAGTATACTGTTGGTAGGTATGTTACTATTTAGGATACTGTATAAGTTAATTAATTTTGTAATTAAAGTAAATTAAAAAGAAAATACAGTTAATTATTATATTCTACTGAATTATATGCAACTCCTTGGCACATTTTCCTTTTAATAGAAAGCTGTCACCTGAGTGTGTCTCAGTGGTACTCTGCATTATCTTTTACAATCTTTCTCATTCAAAGGATCCTGAATTAGGATGCGATCTTTGTTTTAAATCTTTCCTGCCATTTTAGTAAACATATAGATCATAACACAGTGTAATAGTGAAGCTGAAAACATATCACCACACCTAGGTACTTTGTATGACAAGAGATGATGAAACTTATTCACTTAAAACAGCTGTAGTACTATACAGATGTATTTATGTTACTCTTCTTAATGTACATTAGACGTCTAAGATTTTTTATTCTACATAGGTACAGATTTCTGTCCTTTCAATTCTTTGATCTACATTTCCCCATCTCCTTTCCACTCTCTCAGTAAGTATGGTAACTACTGTTTGTCTATACTCTGTCTCTCCAAGTCTCTCTCATTTTCTCCCTCTTTCTCTCTCTCTCTCTCTCTCTCTCTCTCTCGCGCGCGCACCCCTCATCTATTTATCTATCTATCTCACACATAAGTTAGAGCATGCAATACTTTCCTTTTGGTGTCTAGCCCATTTACTCAGTATAATGTTCTCCAAGGTATGCTATGTGAAAAAAAAAGAACACCAAAAAACAGTCTGCCCTTATTGTTTTTGTTGGCTGTGGGGCTTGAACTGTGGGCCTGGGCGCTGTCCCTGAACTCTTCAGCTCAAGGCTAGCACTCTAGAACTTGAGCTACAGCACCACTTCTGGTTTTCTGGTGGTTTATGGGAGGAGTCTCACAGACTTTCCTGCCTGGGCTGGCTTTGAACTGAAATCCTCATATTTCAGCCTCTTGAGTAGCTAGGTTTACAGGTATGAGCCACTGGTGCCTGGCATGCCATTCTTTTTAAAGGATGGAATCTATATACACATCCCAGACAGACTGATAGATTGTATGTATGTGTATGAATATTATACGAATATATGTGTTTGTGTATGCAAGTATATCATATTTTCTTTATCAAGTCATATGTCAATGGGCATTTTGTTATTCTGTATTCTTGATTATTGTTAATAATATTGTAATGAACATCACATTAGATATATGTTCCAGAAGCGGGATTATATGACAATCCTTCTTATAGTAGTCTTAATTTCCTGAAGGACTTTCTGTAGTTATTTTTATAGTGGCTTTGTTGATCTACATTCCCACCAATGGTGTACTAGGGGTCCCTTTTCTTTATACACTCACCAGCATTTTTATCTCTTGACTTACCTGTTAGATATAGCCAAACTTATGCATGTGAGACACCTTACAGTGATTGCAATTTGAATTTCCTTGATGATTAACAACATTAAGATCCTTCTCTCAAAACGTGTCCAATACTTCTCTCTCATTCCTTCATTTTTTTTCTCTTGTCTTTGTATTTCATCTGCAAACTTCCTATTCAAAGAGGATGTGATCATCCAAGGTATTACTATTTGATGTAGCTCATCAAATTTCGGTGGCATTCGGGTTAGACATAGATCCCTGTCGAACAGAGTTGGCCAATGGGAATGATTTGGTTCAGAGCCGCAAAAGCAGTTTATGAGTCACAATGACCAGCCCTAAACTGCTTTTCCAGAGAATTTGCAATCTTTTCATATAAACCATTTCCAAATAAGAGATGGTTTGACTGAGGATGGGGCTATGTGCTTCCAGCATCTAATACATATTGCACAGGACAGTTTCTGGAACTAAAAATCAATAACACAACTGGGTGCTGATGGCTCACACCTATAATCTCAGCTACTCAAGTGGCTGAGATCTGAGGATAATGATTTGAAGCCAGCCTGGACAGGAAAGTCTGTAAGACTCTATCTTCTATAAACTACAAAACATAAACTACAAAACAAGAAGGAGGAGGAGGAGGGAGAGAGGGAGGAGGAGGGAGGAGAGGGGGAGAGGAAGGAGGGGGAAAGGGAGGAGGGAGAGGGGGAGTGGGAGAGGGGAGAGGGGGAGGGAGAGAAGGAGGAGGGGGAGGGGAAAGGGAGAGGGAGGAGGGGGAGGAGGCAGCTGGAAGTGGAGCTGTGGCTTAAGTTGGTAGAGTGCTATCCGTGAGTTCAAAAGTTCAGGACCAGTGCCCAGGCTCTGAGTTCAAGCCCCAGGACTAGCAAAATAAATAAAAAATTAATTAAAAGTAAGTCAATAACACCAATTGTTAATAGTTCCATGGTTGAGAAATCATGCTTATGACTGTTTCACATATTGTCATTGTGTTGGGCAAATAGGATGCATATCTGTCATTTCACACAAGCTGAAAATCCATAAGTTCTAAACAATCATTAGGAGGAATGCTTTGAAGGCAAGAGTCCTCTATTAGAACACTATAGCTGCCAATTACAAAGCACATGTCTTCTTATAAATTGCTTAGAAGATCTTCAGAACTAAACAGACATAATTGTAATTCACCCCCATAAAATTGTAGTTGGGTAGAATAATTAGGTTAGATGTTCAGAATGGTGCTTAGCCTCAAAGAAGTGCTCCATAAATATTCTTTATTATTTATATTAATTAACATACATTGACTATTCCTAACCAACCTCTCCTTCATTATTTAATCTCCTCAACTCTTGATACTTTGTTTTATACTTTTTATTTATTTATTTGCCAGTCCTGGGCCTTGAACTCAGGGTCTGAGCACTGTTGCTAGCTTCTTTTTGCTCAAGACTAGCACTCTACCTCTTGACCCACAGTGCCACTTCTGGCTCTTTCTGTGTATGTGGTGATGAGGAATTGAACTCAGAGCTTTGTGCAGGCTAGGCAAGCACTATACCCATAAGCCCCAGTCCAAGCCTTTTAACTTGTTTTAGATAACTACATTTCCTAAATAATATTACAATTTTCTAATACGTTGAGCCTTGCTCTGCTTAATTTCTTCCTACATGTACTCATCACCCATGCTATTTCCCAAGGATAGTATGTATCATGTCACTCTCCAATTTAAACTCCTTCAAAATAGTTTGCTGTTTATAGTACAAAGTAGGAGTACGTTGATATAACATAAAAAGACAGAGAAAATAATTTGTCCGCAGATGTTATTCATATTACTCAAATTTGGTAGCTAGACTCCTTTTTGTTTAACTTAGAATCATTAGGTGTTAACATAGAATCATCAGACTGCTCTGCCCATGTCGCGATGAGACCACCAAGAAGACCACCAAGAGCCAGATGTTCCGAGATGCAAAAGGCGAGCTGCAGGTCGGGCCTCATCCTACCCACCAACACAGCAGAGGTTAGGAGGAAGGCCATGAGCAGAGTTTCACATGGGTATTTAAAGGAAAAAAATCACAAAGTTACATAAACCAGGTGCAAGCAGGTTTGGGGTGCGAGGACAAATCTGATTGGCTTGGGGCTAGGGGTTCTCTAAAATTGGTCTGAGGACATTCCAGGGTGGTCAATGTATCTGGAATGTTCCTGAACTGGTTGGGCCATCCGGGAAATGGGTTTTTATGGCCAGTTGGTTTCGGCACAAACAACTTTGTTCCTAGAATCTGTACAATGTCTAGTTAGTTTCACCATAAACAAGCCATTTTCTGGGTTTTATGTATGTGTTAGGTTATTCTTAGCTTAACACAAACAACAAGTTGGTTGCAGTTTCAAGATGGAGTCGTTCTAGTCTTTCAAGACAACCAGCACAATGAGGATGAAATAAGCACATTTGCTTTGTGAATCTGCAGATACTTTTCAATTAATACAACTAAGTATTTTATATGTGCATTTCAATTATTCTCATATTTTAAAAAACTATTAGAAATATATAATTAGAAATATAAAGCTGACCAATAGGATTTAGAATATGAAAATATACAAAGAGTATACAAAGTGAAAGATGATCTCTGATTTCAATGTCCACTACTATTCATTGTATTTGTTCATTATTATTTAAATACTATCAATTTGGGACATCATTTTCTCAGGCGTATTTTGTAGAAGCTATAGTTTCTATCTTATAGATTAACTGTTTGAGGTTGTGACACTGGAGATTTACCTTTTTTTTTTTCTTTTTCTAGTTATGGGGCTTGAACTCAAGGCCTGGGCACTGTTCTTGAGCTTTTCTGCTCAAGACTAGTGCTCTAAGACTTTGAGCCACAGCTCCACTTCTAGTTTTCTCGTGGCTAATTAGAGATAAGAGTCTCATGAACTCTTCTCCCCAGGTTGGCTTTGAACTTTGATCCTCAGACCTCAGCAAGGATTACAGGCATGAGACACCATTACTTGGAAACCTTCATATTTTGAGATGAAAGCATTTCAGGTAATTTGAAAGGTGTATTAAAATGACTTTCTGATTTTACAATGTAAACTACTAAAAGCAAAAACAAACTAAACTAAATATGTTTTCTAGGAAATGATAACTTATTCTTAAACCAACAGGGATCATAAGCAATACATAAATTCAGGGAGTTTTGATATTTATCTATGATGCTTGAGAATCTGAGTGATTTAGGATCAAGTTAATTTAACTTAAAACATCCCTCTTATGTCCTATATTTTGATTCATGGCCAAACTTTACTGGTGCTTTAATTAGTATTTTATATTAGCAAAGCAACCTAAATAATGAAGTGTTCTGTATACTTTATTTTCATTAGTCTGAATTACAAGTGAAAATAACCTCATTATTAGATGAGATCAGATGCACAATTAAAGGTGTACCAATAACAGTAATTTTATCGATACCATTGACCTCATTTAGTTTTTCTTTCTTTTTTTCATTAATTTGAAACAATCTTTTTTCATACTTGAGAACACATCAAGAACTGTCAAACTTTTCTTCAGCCAACCTTCAAAGGTCAAAGCTAGCTGTGACACCCAGAATTTAAATGTAATTAGTTTGAGATTTATAGGGATTGCATGCCAATCTTCTGATAGCTTAGAAGTGACGTGTTATCTAACCTTTAGTGGTCCCATGAGACATCAGATAGATGTAAAGAAACACACAAAAAGATACATAAGTTGCTGATCTGTCTTTCATATTTGTATCTCTGAGAGTTTATAGGTTGCATTTCTTTTTCACTTTCCCTTGGTTTTAAAACAATGTATTCTCTTATAGCCTCCTGGTGCCACGTTGGTATTCTTATTTAAAGCTTAGCTCATGTGATGTATACTTGGATCATTAAACTGAAGGACTTGTACAGTCATGATTTTTAATGAAGCATGTTTGAATAATTATGTTAATTTACAAAGCACTAGAATCAAATCAAGTGATCAAAGTTTTCATGATTGCTATCATGTCTTCCTAACCCCCCCTGTGCCACCCTGACAATTGGCTGCTTCTAGAAGCCTTTCTTAAGCATGTGATTAGAAATGGTTATTCATCAGTGCTGATCACTAGAAAAAAATTATGAGCTGCACAATGCAATTTCTGTTGTGCTTTTATTGTGGACTATAGGTGACCATGAAGGTAATACTGCTTTGCTACACTCCTGCCTAAATACTGCGTACAATCAATACGGCATTCTGCTTGACAGAAAGCAGAATTTTTATCTGTTAAATGTGTGAGCTTGGGGCCGAGATGTGTCTGAAGTGGTTTAAATCTGGGATGTGATGTGCTGCAAAGAGAGGTGATTGACATCTTTGTTTATTGAAAAGTATTACTTGAACAACAAAACACAGGCCAAGGCAGAACACTCCATTGCAAAATGCAGCTGTGTTATTTTTCCATTCTCTGTGCTCTGCACCTTTGAAGCTTGTCTGATGTAATAAAGCCAGAGGATATAAAACAAACACGAATCTTCTTGATTCAATGCTCAAAAATTTATACAAAGATGAGGTTTTATTTATTTATTTCAGGGGCTTGGCATAAAAAAAAACAGAAAAATAACTTTTTTATAATATGCTCTCCACTCTAGTATTGCAAAAAGATATTTATTTCTAGAAATTGGTTACATTTTCAAAGTGTCCTCTTACATTTGTGAACTTGAATATAAATTCAGCATTATTTAATAAGCACATTGGAGAGGGCTAAATATTTTTATATATCTTATATAAATGAGAAAAGGGACATTAATGACACTAATCGTAAAACACTAAACATGCAGAATAAGAAATTAAGTTCCCTTTAAATTTTATGTTAGAATAATTATCCCCCTCAATGCAATTTGCCCATGTTTTATTAAAGCTTTATTATGTCAAGGTAAATAGAGGTTAATACTGCTGTTACTTCTTCCAATGAAGTATTATCTTTAATCTTGCTTTAATAAAATAGTGGTAAATTGCACAGTAGGGGTAATCACCATAGGCTAATTTAGAGAGTTGTAAAATCCTTTACCAAGTATATTCTGTAGTTAAAAATAGAAGTAGTCTTAAGAAAACACAAATTGCAATGTAACTTGCAGGAAGTTAGGAATATTGCTATTTATAATTTTAATTGCTGCCTTAATTAAGTAGTTATTTATGAACACCTACTATGTGTAACTCCTTTTTTTGGTTGTGTCAACAATTTGGAAGTACATAAATAAGGATTTTCTCCCTAAGGAGCATCTGATTAATTACTTGAGAAAATACATTTATAAATGATAATTATTGACTATGAAAATAACGTTTTAAGAACAATAATTATTGACTATGAAGAATTATTGACTTCAAGATGTGGATTAACAATGGGTCATTTGAGCAGTCACAAAGATGATGTAAAATGAGACAGGTGTCAATGTAATGAGTATATTTTGGGTAGGAAATGGTGAGAGGAAAGGGCTGGTGCCAGTGTACCAGTTGTCTAATCAATACAGCCCTGTTTAATTCACTTAGAGTTGAAAGACCAATCAGAGACTACCGTAAAAATCTAAATGAGAATGAAAGAGGGTTTACTCTATGGTCAGTGGACTGTAGGCTGATTGTCTTTAGGAGGAAAATTTTCTCTGTATACGGTTCATACATAAATGCATATATATACATACATGTATACATATGTCACATACTATTGGACATAATATACACATAAATAAATATATACAAAAGTAGAAATAAATGATTATTTTTAAAAAGTGAACATCTTGATGTTTTTATTTCTTCATTAGACTTTCTTGTGTCTTTGAAGACACTGCTGATGATAGTTGGAAGAATATAGAATTAGAATATAAAAGAATACAGAGAAATAATTTTAAATTTAAAAACAACCTAAGATTTGTTTGAATGAGTAGGAGTATGGAAACTCAAAGGACTTTAACACAAGCATTATAAGAAAACATAAATCAGAGGAGAATTAGAAATAGACATTTTAAATTTTGCTCACAATGTATTGAGTTAAATTTTCTGGTATAAGTATAAAAATGGCAAACTGTTTGAAATTAATATTTAGAGTACAGGATATGGTTGCTGCTTGGGCTGTTTGTACAAAGCAAACAAACTGAATATTTTTTTAAAAAAAAGTATACTATTTAAATGTATTTTATAGTAAAATGAATAGTTCCTCAAAGTTATTTTCAGCTTATTAAAGAAAAACAAGTTGAACACATTGGGAGTAAGTGTGTGTGTGTGTGTGTGGTGTGTGTGTGTGTGTGTGTGTGTGTGTGTGTGTGATGGGGAATATAAGACTTCAGTTAGGTCATTGACATCAACTATGGTATATATTAGTGTAGTCTGAAACCTCACTTAAAGTTCAGAATCATTCCTGTTCTTGGAAGTCAGATTGAGATAATAATAGTTGAATTCATGTAATTTTGCTTACTTCTGTTTTCATGGATACTTTACCTGTTTTCGTAATTTTATTTTTATATTTTATTGGTGTACATTAAGTTGCATAAAGTAAATGATTTTAAGAGACCAAAGATTTAGTGGAAGGGACAAAAAAGTTTGCCAACATTTTTGGTAAATCTTGTATTTTTGAAAGTGGGATATCTAATTAGATGAGGCACACACAAGTAATCTAGCAGTGTGTCAAATGCAGCCTCCTTCTTTCTCCTCAAAGTGATTCTACCTTGTTCCAATTTTGTCTGAAGTTTTCTTCACAAATATCTTTCAGTAGTGAGGCACCAGTGACACACACCTACTGTAATCCTAGCTATTCAGGAGGCTGAGACCTGAAGGTCATGGCTTGATGTCAGTGTGGGCAAGAAGTCCTTGACTCATATCTCCAGTTAATCAAAATGTTGGTAGAGCAATAACCTTGAGCAAAAAGCTCAGGGACAGCTCCCAGGCCCTGAGAGTAAGCCCCAGGAGAGGCCCAAAAGAACAAACAGCAACAATAGAGAAAAACCACTGTGACAATATTTGAAATATTCTTCTTGTTTGCTTCATCTTATATGTCTTGCCCCCAAGTTCAAAATTATTTCTCTAAACTCTCGGGCTTTTTCTGAAGCATGATGGGGTTTATTGGAATGATTTATGAAATTTTATAAACATAAAATGCTTTCATTTTCTTCCAGACAAAACGGAAGAACCATCACTGCTGTTAGAAAACTTGCTTCCCCTGCTGTGTGGGTGGAGTGCCTTTTCTTACTTTTCAGTGTCTGTACCACGGAATAGAATGTCTGATTCAGGAGCTCATGTTATATATGTCAAAACAACACTTGGCTCTCTTTGGCCTTTCTGGAGCCCAAGAGCAAGATCATAGATCTTTCTGCATGGAAGTCTGTGCAGTCACTCTCAGAAAGAAAGGGAAAACATTCATCTGTTCCTACAGGGACTTAGGTGGTTCTTTAGTGTTATTCTGGATGAGTACAAACATAGAGGAAAAAACAACAAATGTAAATTACGTTCCCCTTTACTTTTCTGGTGGGTTGAGTTCTGAAGCAAACATCTGTATATGGGTGACCCATGCATAAGGAGAGGTCTTTCCTTCAGTCTTTCAAAGGCTCTGTGACAATAGGGCATATAAAGTTTTGAGTGAAGATCTATGGCTGCTATTAAAATGGAAATATTCAAGCAAGCGGGGTCTGTGAGCGTCTATTCTCGAAACACATTAATGTATTTGGAAGGATATTAAACCTTAACAGAAAGGAGATACAGTTATAATGGTAAAATGTAAAGCTGCTTAACAGAATTAGATCCAGAACTCCATGTATTATGTTTAAAACACTTCGGATGTTACTCACAGTATAACTCTGTTTGTCTGAATACTTTTACAGTTTTATACTTTTAAAAAATGAGGTATTAATGTTCTTAAGTGCAATTATTTTGCATATGTGTGCCAGAACTGGCGTTTGAATTCAGAGTCTGTGTTGTGTCCCTTGGCTTTTCCACTCAAGACTAGCACTTTGCCACCTGACCTACACCTCCACTTCCTGCTTTTTGGTAGTTAAATGGTGATAAGAATCTCAAGCAGTTTTCTACTTGGGCTGGCTTTGTACTGGGATCCTCAGATTTCAACCTCCTGAATAGCTAGGATTATAGGCATGGTCCATTTGTGTCCACCAGCGATATTTCTCCTGGTTTGTGCTTTCGTAGAGTCAGTAGATAGTATTTCTGGCCCTGTGCTTGGGACTCTTGCTGTTTGAATCTGTGTGAAACTTTTCTTACACAGAGTTGAAGGTGGAGGGGGTGTCATCATACCATGTGGTAGTGTTAATGTCACATCTTAGATAAGGAGAGGCATAGTGAAAATGACATTAGGACCAAGATGGAGCCCATTTTTATTTTTATGGAAGAACCTGATCTAATTCATGCGTAAAATCACTCTATGCTCTCCATAAAACTTATTTTTTTTCTCTGCAGCAACCCTAATTAACAGGGGCCAAACTAATTTTTTTATGATCTTTTTGAAGCCTATCAGAGCTGCTGTTAGGTTAGTCATGTTTCTAAATATCACCATATAATGGATAATAGTGTTGTTATTTTCATTCTTCAAAATACTACAAGAATTAAACAAAATATTCCAGAGCAAACTATTACGAGAAATGGTAGAAAAACACAGAAACGCTTTCCCTAGTTTTTACTTTAAGATGCTAAGTATAAAAATAGTATAAAAATTAAGAAACCTGTCCTTGAGGCACTTACAACTAATCTGATGCCATGAAATTCATGATGCAATATGAAAGATTCAAAACATTGTATAAAAAGATACATGAAATAATCTACAGATGGCAACCCAAACTTCCAAAAACATAAAGTGCAATAAGATAGGAAGTTTATAATACTTGAGCAGTTAATTATGTAAGATCAATTTTGCATTTTGGGGCAGTATTTACCTTTGAACTGAGCCAGACTCTCTCACAAGTAGGATCTCTTCCTCTTGAGACATTCATTGAACCCCTTTTTACTTTAGTTATTTTTCAGGTAGGGTCTTATGGTTTTGGTCAGGGTGGTTCTCCAACCCCAATCCCCCTGTATATGGCTTCCTCGGATGCTGAAATCATAGGTGCATGCTCCCAACCCTGTCTTACTGTTAAAATAGGGTCTTACTAACATTTTGTGTGATGCCTTCATTATATAAAAGTTATATGGCATAATAATGAAGTTGTTTGGCTTTAAATTTTATAAAATTGATTTAAGTCTATATTTTTCCATTGGATTTGTAACTCTAGCTTCATGATTAATTGTACAGTAGGAGCAACACTAACTATACTTCAGGGTGGATTGTTGTAAATAATAATGTGATATATACATAAGTATGTATATAAATATTGTACTCATTATAATATTATTATTTTGTAAAATACACCCTTATACTCATAGTAGTCCTGTTTCATTAAAAGGGAAAAAATAAGCATAACCAGAATCATTTGAGTAAATACAGAGGAATACAGCAAATAAAAATATATAAAAAATGTTAACGTACTAAACTTTCCAACTCAGATTTCAAATTTTTACATTGTTAAATCCAGCTCTACGTGCTGCATACATCTGGGATGCTTCCAACAGATACATTGAAGATTTATGGACATTGAACTATATAATTAAATGAAGGATAAAAATGTAGCAGATAAAATCTAATTACAAGAAAAATAATGTAAAATATTAATTTCAGACAAAATAGAAATGACAAAATGGATCATAACAAGATTGTTCCATGATTATGTTTCCAACCACAAGCAAACAATAATCCTAATAATTGTTACACAATCAATGGTATAATCTCTGAAAATATTAAAGGAAAAATTGGCAGAGCTACATGTTAAATTCAAAAGTCTTCCTATCATCAAGTAATTTACAAAACAAAATGATAACTGAATGACAGAACAGTCAGATAACATATCAATAGGATATTAAAACGAATCAACTAAAGGTCAATCTAATGAAGATACTTGAAGGACTTCACTTAAAATAGTGACATATTCTTTTTAAATATTGGGAAAATTTATAAAAGTTTACTACACCATAAAAATCTAACCTTGAAAAATTTTGGAAAAATGTACTCTTTGATTAGAGAACAATTGAATTAGTGATAAAAAAAATAAAAAACACAATACAAACAAAAGCTACCAAACTACCAAATGTTTTAAATACTGAATTTGGCATAATCAGCATTTGGAAGGCTCAGGTGAGAGCCATATTTAAGTCCAGACTGGAGCTACACAGTGAAACTCTATCTCAAAAAAAAAAAAAAGAAAGAAAAACAAAGGAAAGGAAAAAGAAAGTTGCAAAATAATTTATAATGGATGTTTCACAGTACTTAGGCCCTTAGGTCCAAAATACTTTGAAACTGTTACATGTCAAAAATTTGGGAATGAAGTTAAAAATATTTAAAATGTTGAAATCAACATTGTATAAAATAAATATTTATGAGAAAAAAACAAGTATTTAGGAAATTAATAACATATGCAAATATATAGCAAAATTTCATCAAAAAGAACAAACAGGACATGTCAACAATATTAAGAACAAAAAGGTGATATATAACTGCCGATGTGAAGTAGATAAATGTGAAATAGTAGTAATTTAGGTTTTCCTTAATATATTTACAGATTAATGAAATGGACAAGTAATTAAAATATAATTAAAGAATATTAACAATCTCAAGCCCAAGGAGAAACAAGTCAATGAAATAGAAGAAAAACATAAATAGATTACTCCTGAAAGTAGATACTAAACTCCTAAGTAAACTGGTATTGTGGTACAAGCATGCAATGTAAGCATCCTGGAGTCTGAGGCAGGAAGATTTTTTAATTTAAGGCCAGCCTGAGTTTCATAGCAAGACAAGACCAGGTTCTCAAAGCAAATCAAATAAATGAAAACCTAGATAAACCAACCTCTGAATGAATAAAAATTACAAACATACATGTAATTTAAAAAATAAGTATAGTTGAAACAACAGAAAATGACATAAAATATGAAATCCTGTTTTGCTGTACAAAGATTCTTTCATATATTCAGGGTGAAGCAGGTTTTCTTTGAGTACATTAAAACATGGAGACAAAGTAAGAACTACTGTGTGAGTAGATCAACTCTAGCATCTAATACAACTACCTTTCCACGACAGAGTGATAATTATGGTACTCATTATGCTGGCTTAGTTCTGGAGAAATTCACCTAATTAATTTAGAGTATGTTATCTTCACTTTTCAGAACTATTTTTGTCCATCCTGGAGATTGAACTCAGGTTTTTGTGCTTCTTATGCAGGTGCTCTTATAAGCCATGCCTCCAAATATGATTTTTGTGGGTTGAGATAGAGCCACCTTTTCTTTCCAAGTATGTACCTACCATCATCCAACAAGGATATTATTAGGTCCACACCATTGTTGTTTCAGGACAATAAGTCTTGTGAACTCTATGCCCAGGCTTGCCTCAAACCATGACCTTCCCATCCTCAGCCTCACAAATATCTAGGGTTCCAAATGTGAACTACTAACTTGACACTTTCCAGAAACATTTTGTATACTAGCCACATGGTAAGAAATGAGAAACAACTTCCCAGTAATCAGACTAGTTGGATTTTTCAGGCTATAAATGATCTTATTTTATATGTCTGTTTCATATGGTCCATTCTGATTTTTTTCTTTTATGTATATATATATATATATATATTTATTATCAAACTGAATTACAAAGAGGTTACAGTTTCATACATTAGGCATTGGGTACATTTCTTGTACTGTTTGTTACCTCGTCCCTCATTCCCTCCTCCCCCCTCCCACTCTCCCTTCACCCTCCCCCCCCATGAGTTGTTCAGTTGTTCAGTTCATTTTCACCAAACTGTTTGTAAGTATTGCTTTTGTAGTTGTTTGTCTTTTTTTACCCTGTGTCTCTCGATTTTGGTGTTCCCTTCCAATTTCCTGATTCTAATACCAGTATACCCGATTTCCAATATATTCAGATAAGATACAAAGATAGTGTAGGTACAACAACAGGAAGGTGATACAGGAATATCATCAATAATAGAGGCTACAGTTACATATGGCACGTTGAAAGTATTTACAACTGTGATATAACAATCGTTTCTATAACATGGAGTTCATTTCACTTAGCATTATCTTATGTGTTCATAAGGGTATAGCTTTTGGGCTCCTGTGATCCTCTGCTGTGACTTGCCTAAACCTGTGCTAATTATTCCCTATAAGGGAGACCATATAGTCCATGTTTCTTTGGGTCTGGCTCACTTCACTTTGTATAACTTTTTCCAAGTCCTTCTATTTCCTTATAAATGGGGCAATGTCATTCTTTCTGATAGAGGCATAAAATTCCATTGTGTATATGTACCACATTTTCCTGATCCACTCATCTACTGAGGGACATCTGGGTTCGTTCCAGATTCTATCTATTCCATCTCACCCCAGTAAGAATGTCCTATATCAAGAAAACTAACAATAACAACTATTGGAGGGGATGTGGCCAAAAGGGAACCCTACTTCATTGTTGGTAGGAATGTAAACTGGTTCAGCCACTCTGGTAAGCAGTATGGACATTCCTCAGAAGGCTAAACATAGAACCTCCCCTATGACCCAGCAGCCCCACTTTTGGGTATCTATCCAAAAGACCACAAACATCATCACACTAAAGCCACCAGCACAACAATGTTCATCGCAGCACAATTTGTCATAGCTGATTGTTTTTTTCTAAAAGAATTTTCTTTTCTTTAAAGTGATGCACAGAGCTATGTTTCCATCTTACATATGAAAAGGTAGAAGGAAAATGAAATGTTTTAAAGAATATTTTTCACTGAGAATAAGAGAGCAGTCATTCTCTGAGCAATAGTTAAATTATATCATACCCATGTGCAAAAAATGTTTACAGAGGAATTTGTTTACAAAGTGTTACTCTAAGTGCCACATAAAAATATCAATTGAGTTTGCTTTCCTGTATGTATCAATACAGCTCTGATTTACCTTTCTGGAAAGAATAATAAAAAATTTTGTTCCAAAGCAAAAGCTTTACATGTTTCACTTTCTTCAAGTTAGATACTTTCTTCCTTCATTTACATTTCATATAATCTTGTCCTATCATATGAAATCAATTTAGTGTGTTCTCTAACCTGTCTTATCGAACTCCTTGTTTCCTATATCCTGTTCTAGAGTTTATATTCATGAAACTGTTCCTGTGGTTTTTGTTTTCTTTTCTTTTTTTTAAAGTTTTTATTATAAAACTGATGTACAGAGAGGTTACAGTTTCATATGTTAGGCATTGGATACATTTCTTGTACTGTTTGTTACCTTGTCCCTCATACCCCCCTCCCTCCTCCCCCTTACCCTTTCCCCCCCTGAGGAGTTCAGTTCACTTACACCAAACGGTTTTTGTTTTCTTATAAGCCATACATTTCCTATTTATTCTAAACATACCTTATTTGTTAGAACAAGATCCTTCTCTAAATTGAGCAGGAAGTAGGGAGTCCCATATTCCTGCAGTATTCCTCATAACTCCAAAGGAATCACATACACTTTGCCCATCAGAAGTCTTATATCAGAATGGCAAAACCTATTTTGATACCTTATTATCACCTCAAGTCCATAATTTACAGTAGATTGATTCTGGATATTTTTTCTTTTAGGATTCTGAGAAAGGTGCAGTGAATGTATGAATGTGTATTAATTTATTTTTTTCTGGGACTAATACCTGAGAAAACAATTTAAGGAAAGGAAAGATTCATTCTGGCTCACATTTTCATAGGTTTCAGTTTTATGTACTAATATTATCTGGAATTCATTGAAAAGTTTAGATTATGTAATAGGGTTAGTGCATTCTTAAAAAGCATAAAAATTTCAGGATTTGCATCACCTTTACAATAAAACTTTTTAAAAATCAGGATTTTATTTCTTTAGTATGTAACAATTACATTTTGATTGAATATAGAATGTTGGAACCAGAATTCAGGATTCTTTTACAAAAGGATACACATTAAATTATCAGTTTATGTCTGAAATTAATGACAAAATATTTGTAACTTGATTGTAAGAGGATACTTCCCCATGCAGAAGGATCATAATATCCTGCTCACTTGATTTCATCACATACATAATGAGAAAACAACTCTAAAACCAAATCTTTCTCAAAATGTTATACTAGGTTGTTTACTTCCATTACTAAGGAAGTACACTGAAATCAATATGAATATGTCATTTTTCACTGATGTTTCACTTTTCACTGTTGATAGCTTTCGCGTTTGTTAATAACACAGGAGGTACTACTGAGGGTCAAAGAATAGAAAACAAATAATATTGGGTCTATAGGAAGAAATTTGAAAATAAGCAATGCAGACATTAGGACCACATAGGCCAGGGTCCTGGGAACTTGAGGAGTGGTTTCAACTATGCTTTCCAGGAGTAACTTTTGATACTAATATTAGGGCCCACAGGCTAATTACAGATGGTAAATGTGAAAATCATATAGGCTCCAACTCATTGAAAATATCAAGATATCTAAAAACTTCTTTGAAAACAGTATTTCTTTGATAGACTACTCCTCTCAAACCCAACCAATTCTCCTTTTCTTTTTGTTCTGTACATCATGGCTTCAGTATTGTGATAGTGTTCAAATTAATGATTCAACATAGCAATGTCTTCATTTAAAATTAAAGACTGTGATAGTTCTCGATACAAATGTTAGATAATGTGAGGAATATGCTTAGTAATAAGTTCCATTGTAATAATCATTCAGTTGAAGTAGTAATTACTTTCTGCCATGCACAGGGGTGGAAACTACACAGATGAAAGGGTACTAGAGAAATGGAGCCATAATTAAAGCTTTGACTTTGTACATAAAGGATGCTTTTCAAGTTAGTAAATGACACTGATATTTAAAAAAGAATGATCATATAATCAGTTATTGTATTAGTGCATCTTAGGTTCTGCACTAAGCCCTTTTCTATTCCAACTCCGTACTTGATTTCTTAATATAGTATTTCTACTTCTTGAATTGCTATTGGAATGTTAGGGAAGAACACATATACCACCTGACTCCAGATCTCTTTTTCTTAGCTCCATCTGAATATCCATTTCCCATGAACATTTCTGCATTTCCTCTGAGTCAATTTGAGCTTTATATACAAAAATCTCAACGTACCATGTTTCCTTCAAGTTTTTTGCCATCTATCTCATTTCCTATTTCTCTGGCTTTAACTTCTGTTTCTAATTCCTATTAATTCAAATTTCTAAATAAATCATAGCGTGATCCTCAGTTTAGGATATCAATATTATATCTTAGCTTCACCTTCTTTTTCCCAATCTTGCCAATGTCTTGGTTATTCTGAGAGAAAATGTGATATTACCTTTGAACTTAAGATTCTAAAAGTAGCTTTGAGAGTAAGATCTAACATGACAAACATGGTCTAGAGGGTGAGACTTATCTCTAAGCCTATTTTTCAGTCCTTCATCTTTGGCATTACACATTCTCTGCAGTCTTGGCTGTGCTACTTCTCCTATGTCTTTGAACTGGCTAGGCATTCTCTGACCTCCTGGCTTTTGAACACTCTTCATCATATTTTGTGCTTCATTAACTTCTTAATTATTATGTCTTATTTAGATGTCGCATTTTTAGGTTATCTCATGATGAGTTACTTTCTATTTAGGTATTTCATTCACTTGAAATTTTTATTTTATTTGATATATCTCTTTAATTAAAACCCAAGGGAGGTAGGGAATCTTGCCCATGTTATGCTCTTCCCAGACTTTAGCCTAGTGACTGAGATACAAAAGATGTAGTTTTCAAATGAATAATCCTACTACCTATGGCTCCCATATAAACTGGGATTATAGACACTACCATCCATCATATCTGGATTGCATTTTGCAGGTAGGATCTTGTTAACATAGTGTTTTGCCTGAACTAACCTCGAAAATCCTTCTGTATCCATATCTCCCAAGTAGCATGGATGACAGGTGTGAGCCACTGTGATTGGCCCAAACTATTTTTTTCTTAATACTGTAGACTAAACAATCTCTTGAAAAGTCAGAGAATGATATTTTTTCTTTTGCTCACTTTGCATCCAGACTCTGCAGTGTGAATGGAGATTCTCTTGTAGAGGACTAGGAGAAGGAAGCCTGTTTTATTGTAAAGATACAGCCCAACCCACTATGTTCAATAACTTTCTGCCCCCAAGTGAACATTTTACAAAAACAGACTCAAATGTGATGGATAAAAAGGAGATCTGTACCCTTTAATCACAAACTGTAGCATTTCAGTGCTAGTAGGTCTGTGTGGAGTAATGAAATCATTGGACACTTAAACAGATGGATTGTAAGAGATTCTGAAAGGAATTTCTGGAAGAATTTGAAGAAAGGAAGCTGATTAATACACAAAATACAAGTAATGGCAAAATTAATGAAAAAAGCACATGTGTACCATATTTAGTTTGTGATACTGGAAACAAAGTAGTAAAAAATCAAATTAAAAGTCTTCATATTTAGAAAATACAGAGCCAATATTTTCTAAATTTCAGAGTTTTATTCTTTGTCTCTTGAATTACTTACTGTTCTGATGAGATGTTCTGCAAACATTCAGCCAAATGAAGTTAATTTCAAGAACATTAATTATGGTAGCTCTTGTTTGAATATTTGTGCTGCAAATTATCACAATAAATGTCTTGGGAAGCTCTGTAACAGAGACGGGCTTTAAATTTTGCTTGAATTTATCTCCAGTCGAATTGAAAGATACCTGTAGTTACCTTATTAAGCTTATTAATGTTCTATAGTTTACTTTGGAAAGTGCTTTCCACTATTTCTTATAACATGTTATGTTTATACAACTTTGGATATGTAGAAAAGTTTATAATTCAATGACAAACAGTGACATACCAAAGCAGTACTTCTCAAAGAGTGATGCAGGAAGTTTTTGGCTTACCCAAGACAGTTTGATAGACTCCATGAGGTGAATTAAAAAATATACAGATTTTCATTTGTACATTAATTTTCAGACTGATGTGCAGAAGAATTTCCTACAGCTATAATGGCATGTAGTATGGTTATCACTTTGACAGAAAAAAATAGAAGTTGGATTATTACCTTTTAAAAATGGATCAAGAAATTGTGCTATATATACACAGTGGAATTCTATGCTTCTATCAGAAAGAATGACATTAACCCATTCATAAAGAAATGGTAGGACTTGGAAAAAAATCATACTAAGTAAAGTGAGCCAGACACAAAGAAACAAAGACTTTATATTTTCACTCACTGGCAATAATTAGGAAATTTCTAGGATAGTCCTAACAGATGATCACAATGACTCAATAGCTATGTACATATGATCATATAAGATGATGGCAAGTGAAATGAACACCGTTATGAAAATAAGTGGCTTATCATTGTTGTCATTGTTTTCAGCATACTATATGAAATTATGCCTTTTTCTTTGTTTTTATTCCCTGTGTTTTTACCCCTGATCTCACCATATTTGATTTTGGTACCCTGGGTATTGTATATATGTTTATCTAAACTAGGGAAGGGAAGGGGAACATCAAAATGGTGAGACTAAGGGTAAAAGGCAAACTAATGAAACAGCAGTACTCAGAAGACAATATATTGTAAACCAACTGTACAACTTGGGGGGCAGGTTTGGAGAGGAGAGAATGTGGGAGAAAAATGAAAGAGAAGGTAACAAGTTTGATAAGAAATGTACTCACTGCCTTATGTAAAATAATTTTTAAAAGGAAATGTCCTCATTACTTAAGTAACAGTAACTCCTCTATATATCACCTTCACAATAAAATTTAAATTAAAACAAATCTTGATTTCTAACACAAATAAATATTGATATATATATATATAAATAATGGATATAACATTTTTAGACTGGTCTATATATTGAAGAATAGTAAAATATTCTAAAACTAAGTGTTGAGTACAAAGTTTGGGTATTTTCTCAAAAAATGTGATAAATAGCCAGGAAGCTATACTTTTTTTTTTTTTTCTAGTTCTTGGGCTTGGGACTCAGGGCCTGAGCACTGTCCCCTGGCTTCTTTTGCTTAAGGCTAGTACTCTATCACTTGAGCCATGGTGCCTCTTCTGGCTTTTTCTGTTTATGTGGTGCTAAGGAATTGAATACATGGCTTTATACATGGTAAGCAAACACTCTACCACTAAGCCACATTCCCAGCCCCTAGAAGCTACACTTTTAAAGGCTACTTCTTGATATTTTAATATCCTAGATGACTTATGCAGGGCATTACATTGATCAATGATTTTAACATATTTAAATGATCATGCAAATGTCAACATTTTTGATATGACCATAAATTCTATCACCACAGAATGAAAAAAATAGAATAGAAGAAGAAATGCATTTCTGCTACCTCTTAAAATTTTCATTAATTTATTTTTAGTGTTTCATTTTATGGCAAGCACTGATCTTGGGAAATTTATATGTATTGGACAGTTTACATTCTTTGTTTTGGTAATAAAGCATTAGTGACTTCAGATAGGAGAATCAAAACTGAGATGGGTTAGGGCATAAAAGTGAAACCACCACCTTGGAAATAGTCAATGTGAAAAAAAATGATAGTGGTGTGATTCAAGTAATAGCATGTTCCTTCCTTAACAAGCTTAAGGTCCTGAGTTCATGCCACAGTACATCAACAAAAGTGTACTTGCAGTGCTTGTTAGATGATGATAGTTTTTGTTCTTTAAATAAAGGTTTGATGGTATTACTCAGGGAGAAAAAGCATCTATGGTTTTAATTTCAGGTACAAACCTGTACCTGACCTTCTTTTAATCCTATCTACTCAGAAGGCTGAGATCTGAGGACTGTGGTTCAATGCCAGCCGGGCAGAAAAGTTCTCGTGAGACTCTTTTCTCCAATAAACTACTAAAAAACCAAAACAGCCAGAAGTGGCTCTGTGGCTCAAGTGTCAGAAGACTCACCTTTTCTTTTTTTTTTTTTCCCAGTCCTGGGGCTTGAACTCAGAACCTGAGCACTGTCCCTGAGTTGCTTTTGCTCAAGGATAGCACTCTACCATCTGAGCCACAGCACCACTTCTGGCTTTTTCTGTTTATGTGGCGCTGAGGAATCGAACCCAAGGACTCACGCATGCTAGGCAAGCACTCTACCGCTAACAAGTTGGATAACAAATGTACTCACTGCCTTACATGTGAAACTGTAACCCTCTGTACTTCACTTTGACAATAAAAGGAAAAAAATAATAATAAATAAATAAAAGAAAAAAAAAAGACTAACCTTGAGCACAAAGAGGTTCAGGGACAGCACTCAAACCCTGAGTACAAGCCCCAGGACCAGAAAAAAGAAAAGAAAAGAAAAACTCATTTAAAAAATTAGAAAAAGGGGCTGGGGATATGGCCTAGTGGCAAGAGTGCCTGCCTCATATACATGAGGCCCTGGGTTCAATTCCCCAGCACCACATATACAGAAAATGGCCAGAAGTGGCGCTGTGGCTCAAGTGGCAGAGTGCTAGCCTTGAGCAAAAAGAAGCCAGGGACAGTGCTCAGGCCCAGAGTCCAAGCCCCAGGACTGGACAAAAAAAAAAAAATAATAATAATAATTAGAAAATTATGAAAACTATACTTTTTTACTTTAGTTCTGGTGGAGATGACTTGACTAGATTAGACTGGGTTTTGTGGATATTATGGTATTCCTTAATCAGCAGGCATGAACATGGAGCTACCTGATGAGGGTCAAAGACTCATTTTGCATTTAATCTCAACCAAGAGCTTCATGCAGTTTTCATGTTTAGTTGCTTGATGGAACTTTGTACTAAGACTAATATCCAAAATATATTTCACAATACCTTTCTTTATTAAAGTTAGGGATGATCACTATTAAAACTAACTATGATAATAATATCCAGAAATTAACCAGGATTGGCTTTTCTGATTCAACATTAATTGTAATCATGCTACTTAAAAATCAAATAAAAATATACAATAAAGCATGTCTGAATGTATAATGTATTTTAAAAGAGGAGAATCCTAATGCATACACATTATTTTGAGGCAATCATGAATCTCTCTCTCTCTAGACCACCCAAACCCAATTCCAGTCTATTTATGATTTCTTTTTTTAAACATGCCAGATAAATTAAATTCATTATCAGACATGGTCAGATAACATGTTAAAACTATATCACATAAAATAAACATGTTGTACACATATATTTATATTGTTTACCTCCTTAGGAGAACTTTTTGTCTCCAAGTCTTAGGAAAAAAAAATTCCGTAAACCAGACACAACTAATTGGGTGGTAGAAATAGGCGGATTGTAATACAAAGTTAGTCTAGGAAAACCAAACCAAACCAAACAGTAAGACCTTATCTCAGTGAACAAACCAGACAAGATGATTACTATCTATAACTCCAGATTATGCCGGAGGCATTGGTGGGAGGATTAAAGTCTAAGACTTTCCCAGCCAACTGTGTAAAATACTATTAAGGGCTGTAGGTGTGGCTCAAAGTGACAGAATGCTTGCCTAGCAAGTATAAAGTCCTGAGGTCAAACTCTGGTTCCACTAAATAAAAGGGGGGGGGGATGACTTATTTTAGCTAAGGTGGAAATAAAATAATAAATATGAAAAAATTATATAGCAGAATTTTAGCAAACTACTGTCTACATAGATTCTACCATAAAGCTGTCCAGACTTTGAACATATTCTAATCCCATACATTTAAATAATTTGGGGTTAAGCAAGTATATTGGCACCTCTCATATCTATTTACTTGATAATAATATGCAATATTAATTGCTAAGAAGGTGATGGATGCATAGAATGCCAAAATATAAGTGAGCAAATAAAATTAAAATCGTTGTGTCACAGAGTATGCAGGGTGTATTTTAAAAGCAGTTATCCTTGAGTTTACTGAATAGTCTATGTGGTAAGACAGAAAACAATTGTGTGTCTTGTTGTTTGTTTTTTGTTGCATTTTTAGAAGTAGATTTATAATTGTTGGAGTATATCTAAAAAGATGTTTGGAAGAATATGTTCAAACTCCATAATATTTGAACACATTACACAGAGGTAGAAGAAATTCTAAGTTTTCAAGCAAAGAACTGTAATATGGTTTAATTAAATTGCTTAATTGACATTAAAACAAAATTGAAGAAAAACCTGACATCCACCATTGGAAGCCCAGCATTTATCATTGTGTATTTGTGTACAGGCAGGCTTCAAATTACCAAGAAAGGTTGGTTTTCCTCATAGTTCTTATAAACAGACTAGAATCTCACTGGCTTCAGTCTAAAACTATTAGGGTGCTTCATATTCAATACACAGCCTTATAAAGCAAAGAAAAATGAGCCTTGTCTAAAACTCTTACCTCAGCACCCAGTGGCAAAAATAAAATGTAAGCTAGGGACCAAGTCTCTCTGAAGCTGATTTTTTTTCTTTCTTTTTTATGTTTTTTTTTAAACCTCTCTAACAGGCCTCTGGTGGTTACAGATATTGATCGTCAGAAAGTAATCTGTTCAGGTTTGGGGCCATGCCAGTACAAATTGTGGAATGCATTCCTTCCTCTCTAAGGACATGTTGAGCTTTTTTAGATTGTCCATTCTGGTTCCCTTGTCAGCTGTCCACCCTGTTTGACATGAAGTATTTTCTACCTTTTACAGACTTAAGTAAATATATATTTTAAAATAAGAAGTTGTGTTAATATAGAATATTAGCTTGAGTCGAAACAAACTGTTAATCTTCACCCTCATTTTTCTTCTGTAATCATTATTTGATTCCTTCTGGCTCCCTGCAACTTGTTTGTAGTAGTACCATTCATCCATTGAGAACTTTCCATCTGTCATATGCTTTTCTTTTCTTTACCAAGAAGCTTTCTTGTCTGACTGTGCCCTATTTACTTTACTTCTCTCTTACTTCCCTGGCCTGTACTACATTGTATTTTGCAAAGGTGTTCTCAACATTATTTTAAATTATTATTCTTTGACTGATATCAGGAAAACAGTGCTGAATTACATAGATGTGGTACCCAAAAGGGTATATTTGCTAAATGTCTGAAGATTGATATAATTGAAAAATAAATCCCTATGTCTCTGAGGTATTGTGTATGTTAAGGTGGAAATTATGTTGATCCATAACATTTCAACATGTTGAGTAAAGCAGCAGTAGTTGCTTCAAGCAATATTTGTATAAGGAGGAAGTGTGATGCTGTTATTTTCCTCTCCATGTTCTCCTTGTTTGTTAACTGTTGGTTTTTGGTGTGATTTTCAAGGCTTAGTTTTCAAGCATGATACCTTCACCTCAGATATTACCATTCAGTTCTACTAAAGGAAAATAAATTATGACAAGAGAATATAGGTTCCAAAAATAGACTAAAAATGTGAACCTTAATAAAATATTACTGTTTTGTTTACATTATGGGATAAAATTTATGGAAAACTCCTCAAAGAGAAAGTTCTTTCCTTATTGATAAGGCTGTTAAAAATGACTACTTAGTATAGTACTGAATTTCTTTCTAGAATAAATCCAAGGCAATATAATTAGGAAGTTCATATTATTAAATGCATTTGCATTTTTGCATTCTAAAAATATATTAATTTTTCTATTTTGTTTATGATCTAATATTTTCAGTTTGAATCTTGAATAAAGTGAAAAATATCTTTTCAGAATAGTTTGAAATTTTCTCCTGATGAATTTTTCAGTGGCAAGATAAATATTCAACTTTTTATCCTGAGATAGATGGTATTTATTTAATTTAGAAGTCATTTTCTGATTATAAGAGTTGGGAAATCAGAGCCAATTAAGAAGGCTACTATGTCCATTCTATCAGAAATAATTTAATTTTCTTTGTGAGGTTTGTAGATTGACACCTCTAAATGTATGACACCTCCAATTATACCTGGTGCTGGACTCAGGTCAGTAGGGATATAATAAATGCTAAGCAGAAAATATAGTTTCTTTTGGCAAGGGCTACCAGTCCATCTGGGTGAGAGAAAATGATAATTTCTAGCCAAAAGTAACCATTTTTGCATAAAACATTAATAACATCTGCTGGGGAATAATGACTAATTTGATCACCCATGCTTAGGCAAGAGAAAACTATGTTTTGAGAAGATCATGAACATAACAGGATTAACAAAAGAGAAATACTATTGATGCAGGTAGTAATAAAAAGATAAACATTCCTGAAGTGAAAGTATGGAAAACTTTTATGGAGAGAAGGTAGGACTGAGAAATATAATAGAAAACTTTATTAACAGCTCACTGGATGTCAATCTCCTTACCTATTTGAAATTTATAATCTGTTTTTATATATGTACATATATATGATATATGTTAAGAGTCTATAAAAGTTATACTACTTTTTTCTATTTTTTTGTGATAAAGGATCCTATTGTCAGAACAAGCTTTGTATGGAGAATAAAATAAAAGCTGGATGAATTAGAAAAGGTACTTCTTTGGGTCTCGCTTACTTCATTTAATATGTTAAGTGAAGACTTAAGACTTAAAAGACTTTTGCCAAGTCCTTTTTGAGAAAGTTTCACCCAATGTTGACCTACATGAAGAAATGAAGACATACATGGACTAACTTTTCACTCTTGTATTTCACTCCTACTGTTTCAAAAGTCCACAGTTGAGGATACTTTAATAAGGTTTAAGTTTGTTAGGTGTTTAGAAATAAAATATATATTGTAAATCAAGTGCACTGAAAATCTACCCAAAGAGTGTCAATAGAGTCTTAATTAAGATGAACTCCTTCACAGTGTTGCAGAGAAGTGAAAGGAGGCAGGTTTTGAAGGATGAAGGACATAGGAAAAAGAAAAATCTATTGAGTTGAAACCCACCTCCAGTAATGTTTCTCCTTGACACATTTGCAGATTCCTAATTTCATGAAATTGAGGACTCCAAGTCAAGGAACACAGATTTTTTTTCCTATTTCCAAATATTGGTGAGAAATATAGTGAGAGGGGAAGGAGGTGTGAGGCCAGGACCGGTGGGAAAGGAGGTACGAGGCCAGGACCTGTAAATGAGGGGGAACTTGAACAAACTTACACTTTGTTTAAAAAGATTCTTGATATTGTATGAGTAAAGGAAAATTAGAAATAGACCAGTTTTTTCACAAATTTGAAACCAGGGTTAAAATTATTTCTATTCTTAATAAGAGAAAGGTCATCTGTTCCACTCAGATTTCTTCTTGAAGAATATATTATAATATCTTTGATTGCCTTTAAGTCTTCATGATTTCAACTTTCAAAAAAACTTCAGTGCATGTTAAAATAAAGGATTAAATGGAAAAAATCCTGAAAGGGAGGGGGAGAAAAGCAACCCTTAAAAGAACCAGGCCCACGGGTTATATAATATTGAAATGAAGACAATTTGGAGCTGGAGCTAGTGCTTACCAAGTATATACAAGTCCCTGTGTTCATTTTCAAGCATTCTCCTTCCTCTATCTTAAAAAAAAGTCATGCAATTTTAAGATATATTTGAATACCTTTTGAAATATATGAAATCTCAAGTGTAGTTGTGTAAATTAGAATCAATAAATAAGTTGACATAAACAGTCGATTGTTATAAAAACATATAGACAGCTGCAAAGAGATGTAATGAACTAGTAGATGAATGAATATATCTAGACTAAAAAGTTTTTATTTCACCCTTATTTACTTATTTGTGAAATAATTAGATAGTGAGAAAAAACATAGTTAAGAACTGTTTTTCATATACTGAAAAATAGATATTGAAAATGGCTACTAACCTTCTGGAAACCACTACTATTGGTTTTAAGGTTACCTTAAATTGTGGCATAAAGTTAATATAGCTACCCTAGAAGTGGAAACAAAACAAAGCTTAATGTTATTTACTGGACTGAGAGGTTGAAGTTGCTAAAATTCACAGGGCAAAATATAAAAGAATTAGGAAGATTCAAGAAATAAATTCACACGACAGTCAATCTAACAGAATCTATCATAAAAATATAACACAGAAACTTTGTTAAACAAACCAAAACCTAAGGTAAAAATATTACTGCCAATCTTTTGTCCCATGAAAACTCACATCTCTTACAATGTTTTAAATTATTGTTGAGACACCAAAAAACATAGTGTAATGTTACTGAAACCATGGTATGTTTAGAGTAAATAGAGCTTCTATATGATAACACTGAGTCACAGGTAACTCAAGTGCACTTCAGAACAAAGTCCAAAATATGTAAAGGAAATAAAAAATCCAGCATGAAGTAATATGAAACTCTTAATTATGCTATTTAATATTAGACATTTTAGGAACCAAGAAATATGGATGGTATTCAAAAATCAAATGGAAAGACTAGACAATGCAAAAAAAATCATTCTGAGCTAAAACTTTCAAGAGATGGGATCAGACTAACAGATTGCAGTTTGGAGGAAATAAACACTGAATTACATAGCATAACAACAGAAAGTAACCAAAATAAAACACATACCAATAAAATCATTGAGGCCTCAATGACTTGAGAGTCATTTTAAAGTGCTCTACCAAACACACTAAAGAATTTCTAGAATGAAGGATATAGCTCCTTAAAATAACAATCACTATGAATATTTTAAATTTGATTTTGAAAGCTATAATCCACACATTCCAAAATTCAACAGATCCCATTCAAATCAAACATTATGAAAACCTCCAGAAGGAATCACCATAAAAGTGCTGAAAACCTATGATATAGCAGCTGGAGAAAATGATAAGAAAAACAAGATGAATCATTCACTTTGCATCAGAAATGAAAGAAACTAAACGTAGGATTATATTTTTAAACCCTACAAAAAAGACACTTGTCAACTTGAAACTTGTCCCTAGTAAAAACGTATTTCATTTTGCTTTGTTTTTTGCCAGTCCTGGGGCCTGAACTCAGGGCCTGAGCACTGTCCCTGGCTTCTTTTTGCTACAGGATAGCACTCTGCCACTTGAGCCACAGTGCTACTTCAGGCTTTTTCTTTATATGTGGTGCTGGGGAATCAAACCCAGGGCTTCGTGTATGTGAGGCCAGCACTTTACCACTAGGCCACATTCCCAGCCCATAAAAACATATTTCAAAAGTAAAAGGAAATTAAATTTTCTTTCAGGAAAATGAGAGTTCAGAGAATCCATCCCAGCAGACCTGTGTTAAAAGGTATGGAAGTTCTTCTGTAGAGCCAAATTGACAGATGGAATTTACATGAAGTGATACACAGCCAATGCACAGGTAATGAAAATAAGTTATTTTCCTTTATAATGCTTAAAAATAGAATTTAGTTTTCAAAGGAAAAAATGTAATGACATTGAACTGTATCATTTAAAATATGTAAAACATGATTAGTAATAACAAATAAAAAAAGGAAATAGGATATACTTGAGGATTTTTGTACTATTCAAGAAAATGTACAATAATATCGAAAAAATTCATCCTGAAGGATGCAAATTTTGAACTCAAGGTCAACAGTTATGTAGAAAACTACATACAAACTGAGAGATTCTATTTTGGCTGAAGAAGTTGGACATGGTGGCATATGCATGTCATCCCAGATACTAAAATAGATAGATCACAGTCAGGTGTACACTTCGGTTAGAAGGCATATCTCAAAAAGTAAACATTTTGTTTTGTTAATTTTCCTTATGCTTTATACCCTGTTTTCACTGTATTTGATTTTGTACCCTGGGTATTGTATATATGTTTGTCTGAATCACGGAAGGGAAGGGGAACATCGAAATGGTGACACAAAGGGTAAGAGGCGAACCAATACAATAGAAATACTTAAAAGACAAGATGTAAATAAAGAAAAAAAGAAATAAAGAAAAAAAGAAATTTCCAGCTGAGGCACATTAAAATATTTTTTTACAATTGCCCCCCCCCCAAAAAAAAGACAATATGTATTAAACTGCACAACTCAGTGGGGAGGGTTGGGAAGGAGGGAAGGTGTTAGAAAAACAAGGGAGGAGGTAGGAAGTTGGACAAAAATGTACTCATTACCTTATGAATGTAACTGTAAATGCTCTGTACATCACTTTAACAACAACAAAAAAAATAAAGTAGACAGCACAGAACAGGGCTAGAATGCCTGCCTAGCAAGCATAATGGCTTCAATCCAAACCTCAGTACCCCAAAATTTTAAACAACAACAACAAAAACCCATACTACCTGAAAAGAAAATTCAGAAAAAGGTCTCTAGATCTATATGAACAAAATGACATCACAACTTGTGAGTTAGATCTGTAAAAAAGAGAATATACTTTGGAAAGAAGAGCATTTGAAAATATAAGGACATGTGTTTTCTAAAACGTAATAAGGGCTGGGGATATGGCCTAGTGGCTAGAGTGCTTGCCTCGTATACATGAAGCCCTAGGTTCGATTCCCCAGCACCACATATACAGAAAATGGCCAGAAGTGGCGCTGTGGCTCAAGTGGCAGAGTGCTAGCCTTGAGCAAGAAGAAGCCAGGGACAGTGCTCAGGCCCTGAGTCCAAGCCCCAGGACTGGCCCAAAAAAAAAAACGTAATAAGTCAAGGATGTAAAACTTGGGAAAAACAAGAAAGATTAGGAGAAGCAAAAAGAAACGCATAGCTAGTTGCATCACAATATTATTATTATAAGAACATTGTTGGACATTATTGGAAAAGTCAAGATGAAAACATTTTTAGATAATATAAATCTGCAAAAATGTGTTACAAGAATACCTACATCAGGGTTGGGAATATGGCCTAGTGGCAAGAGTGCTTGCCTCATATACATGAAGCCCTGGGTTCAATTCCCCAGCACCACATATACAGAAAACAGCTAGAAGTGGTGCTGTGGTTCAAGTGGCAGAGTGCTAGTGTTGAGCAAAAAGAAGCCAGGGACAGTGCTCAGGCCCTGAGTCCAAGGCCCAGGACTGGAAAAAAAAAAAAAAAAAGAAAAGAAAAGAAAAGGAAGCTTGGGGACAGATTCCATACCCTGAATTCAAGCCTCAGGACTAGCACCAAAAAATAAAACAAGCAAAAAGGAAGTCTAGAGGCTAAATTTAATTTATTTCAGTGCTCAGGCCCAGAGTGGAAGCCCCAAGACTGGCAAAAAAAAAAAGAAAAGAATACCTACATTAAAATAATAATAAGATTCAGTAGGCAGAAAGTAAATGGTTTTATAGGAAAGCAAAAAAAAAAAGCACAAAAGATTAAAAGATAAGGACAATTGTGAAATGACATTATTTTAAAATACTGATCATATTTAAAATACAATAAATTATAATTTTAGCACACAAAGGTATGTGGTCACTAAACCTACCCTACTGTAAGAATCTTTCAATTTGTAGAGACCAGAGAACTATAAGTTTATAGCATGTATGTGTATATATATATATGCTATATACATGGATAGTCTCTGCTAACTGCTTAAAATATATAAGTGGGGACAATGGTAGATGGGGCAACATTAATCAAGGTGCATTTTTGTCATAAACTGACACGGTGAACTGAAGTCCTTTTGTACAAATACTTAAAGATAATAAAAATTAAATTAAAAGTATAACTAAGCAGGTAATACATGGAGAAAGAAAAAATAGTTCAATATAAGAAGAAACCAGCAAGAACAAATAGAAATACAGAATAATTAATTGGAAACATTTAAAACTTGAATATATGTCATTTCATTAAATATAAAGAACAAAAACATAAATGTCAGATGGGGTTAAATGTAAGTAAAGATGGGATTAAATTCAAGTAATTACATTTTTGGAGACACACCCTACCTTAGTGAACACAAATTCAAAGACACATATTAAAAATCTATAGTGACCATTCAAACAAAGGCAGGAGAATTAAGGAAAGAATATGATACTTGAAAGGAAATTCTATGATGATTAAGAAATAGACTAAAAATGTAAAAACTATAAATTTGGACATACATAATATACCTTCAATATTGGAAATTCAAATTTCAAAATACTATAAGGCAAAACAGTTAATTCCAGATATGTGTTTGGAGATTAAATACACTTCTTTGGAAAAATAAAAGATGTAAGAAATTTCTATAGCAATGTAAGATGCAGGAAATATTAGTAAATTTTCTGCAATTGATCTATTCTGGGTGCCAAACTCCAAATTTAAAAAAAAATGAATAATTTCTACAAACATAGTATTAAAGAAAATAAGACAGCTAAAAAAAGAATCTAAATCTATTTGCAAACAGTTCAAAATTAAAGAAAGATTCTTGGTGATGGAAGTCAGCATAATGGAAGCCACCTCAGAATTCCTGATAGTGTTTATTTCTTGATCACTATAGTGGATGCACTGGTCTATTCATTTTCAAATAGTTTCATTGGTATAATTTTTTGAATTTCTCTTAATATATGCTTAACTTCTATGAAAAGTTTACTCAGAAAGGAGGAGGTATACATTGATGAATTTTAGTAGTGGTAGGGACAGGTATTAGCAAGAGGCAGACATGCCACCATTTAAGATTTTAGAAAGATTGGCTAGTTATTGAAGAAAGAGTACAAGAAGCCAGTGGAAAATGAGTGGGCTAGAGGCACATTAGAAAACAGGGATGGTACAGGGCCAGGAATGCCAGCTTGAAAATTTGGATTTTATGTACATGAGAACACATATGACTGCTTATTATGCTTGAGTAGGAGTGGTACAGGAAGGAAGAACTGCATGCAACTGGAGACAGGGAAACCTCACAGAACAATGTTGTAATAGTTCAACATAATAACTTTAGAATGTTGATTATTCTGAATTTACTGTGTACAAATGATCATTGATTTTGTGTTCTATGATTTTTGTTCTTAGAAATCACTTTGCACCTTTGCTTTCTGATGACATCTTCTCCCTAATCTGTATTTCTTGGGTAGTTGGAGGTTTTCATACATATTTCTTGGGAAATCAGAGTTTTATTTATTTTTTCAGTACTAGGGACAGAACCTAGAGATTTATACATGCTAGAGTAGTGATCCAGTCCTGCTACCTTTGTCCATCTTGACTTTGAACTGAACTCACTATCCTCCTGCGTCTCTCTCCAGAGTAGCTGAGAGTATACCTGGCTGAGAATTAGAAGGGTTTGTTTGTTTGTTTGTTTGGAAATATTAGTTGCCATATACCATTGCTAGTAGAAATTAGGTCATTGTCCAAGGAACTACTTTCCTTATAAGTTTAATCACTATGTTTATTTCCATTATTTCTGAGGTGTATAGAATCAAATGGAGGAAAACTGTGAACTATGAGCTTTAAAATGACTCATTCGTTTTGGAATAGATAAATTTAGGGACAACAAAGAGTTGTAACGAAATCCTATGAAAGCAACCTAAAGGTAGAGTTGTGTTGGTAGGATGTTGATTGATATTATTTTTGAGGTACCCTGCCTTCTGAAAATATGCGTATGTTGTCACAGTGGCAATGGACATTGATGACAAGATGCCAGTACACATATTTGACATGTGATTTACTTAATGGAAGAACACAGAGAATTGAAGAATGCCTATAAAGCCAGCAAAAGTCATTATTATCCTTATACCAATTGTTTACCTGAATTTCAAGTTCAATGGCCAACACATTTATCTTACCAGAGCAAAGATTCATTGCAACCTTTATGGGGCTAACTTGGTGTTTCTAAGCACAGGTAGGGAGTTTTCATAAATATTTCTAACCAAATGATATGTACAAACAAGTGGATATGTATAGGTATATGTGCACATATATACATATAGCATGCATTTATATGAGCACAATATGCATATAACGCATACATTCATCTATTTGCACAAATCACCTTATCTGCAAGTTTATATATCCATATACACCACAATAAACCATACTTTTAGAAATCTAAATTGTTAAAAAGTCCATAAAACTATTGGTCTCATTAAAATTGAATAATGTTTAAGTGAAGCAATTACGTGCATTTAGTTTTGACAGTCTTTTCAAAAAGACGACTCACCTTCAGTTTACTTACTATCAGTAATAAGACCAATGTAACCATAGTGTCAGTGATGGAAATAATACTATGCTTTTTACATCAGAAATCTGAAAAACATTTGCCATGTTATCACTGTCGTAATCTCTCATAAAAGTGTGGAAGTAGGGTGATAAATTCTTCTGTTTTGTGCAAGAGCTTGTGCATACAGTGAAAGTGATATCAACTTCGTGAGAATATTTTTATCTTTCCATTTTAAATACTGACATACATACATAGGCAAATATAATCACCTTACATTTTTTGTCAGTAGAGTCAAAAGGTTCAGAGAAACGTTAGGATTATTCCATGTTCAGAGACACTATGAAAGAATACAGTTGAAAAAATGATGGAGGATTAAAAAAGTATTGAGTTATCATTTAAGAGCTGTAGTGAGAAAAGTAAGAGAGATGGGAATCTATCAGTGTGTAACTCCATGTGTCATCCCCACATAGGGAGTTCATAAGCAAAAATGAATTTGTGTGAATAACACATTTGTGAAGGCAATGCGAAAGCCAGCATCCTAAAACATAGTGCTTTCTCTTACTCTCTCTCTCTCACTCTGTGTGTGTGTGTGTGTGTGTGTGTGTGTGTGTGTGTGTGTGTGTCTCCTGAAAGGGATCTTGGGAATAAAATTTAGGTCAGTAAGAAGAATGAGTCCACCAACTTTGGTAAACTATTTTATAATGAAGTGAAAAAATTCTCCAACTTCTGCATCGTTGCTATGCTTTTTTTTTTTTTTAAAAAAGTTCTTTCTACAAAAGAAAGTATAATTTATAAATGGCTTATAAGTAAGTCAAAACTGAAAACGGTCATTCTTAAAGGTAGGTAGCTGACTCTGTGTTAAGAAGAAATGAAGAATGACTGAACTGCGAATACTTATGATGGAAAACGTAAAAATCTGAGGAAAGCAATAGAGTTGTTTAAAAAGAAGTTGAATATCAGACATGTAAAATGTAATGCATTTATCATAAGCTACCTAATAGGCTACCTCATAAACATGCTTCACTTTTTATAAAAGGCAATGACTTATTTTCAGTATTGGAGGAGTTAGTTTCTCAGCTGAAGAGGCAAGGTCTCCTTTAGCTGAAGTCTTTTGGTAGAATGTTCAACTGTCTGAAGAGGAATCCTTTCAGAGAAAGAAGACAAGCTACCTTCCTGCTAGGATCCTTTATCTCACCCATTTGAGGATGTTGTGAGGATAGAGAGTGACCAGTCAATCTGTGAAACAAACAGAAAGATAATGGATTAAGTAGTCTCAGAAGTCAAATAGGAAACCAGAAAGAAGTCTAGATAACGAATCCTAGACTGTAGTATTCAGAACTAAACAAAAGAATGATGGACACAGCACTGGGCAAAAGTCCAAATAGCTTCAAGATCTCTTACTCAATAGGGGAATTCAAGAGTGGGTGCCTGCATTCCATGTAGAATGAAAGCAGCATTCATGTTAATAGTATTTGAAGGCGGAAGTATGAAATGGACTAAAATATTTTTCTCCATCTAGGAAATCAGACAGGATTTGGAGATTGGTATTTCACATTCTCCAAGACAAATTTAAAGAAAAAAATAAATCAGCATAGACCTTTCAGAAACCATGTACACCACACTCACATGCAATGAACTTCATTTTATCACATGTATTCCAACAGCTAGAATTATTACCTTTGTACATTTTATATGTATTTAGCTAGTTTACATGTATTATTATTATTTCCATAAAGTAGAAAGGATTACCATAATATTATGGGATCTTAAGAAGTTAATTTGTCTGTGAGCAAAGCCCCAAAGGAGTACAGCCAGAATTTATCAACCAAGATATATACTCCAGTCGGTCTGACCCCAGTACCCTCATCCTCAGCCTGTAAGTGATCATAATGCCTATTACTGATGTTGCTGGAAATCAACCTGTTCTGAATTGCAGCTTTGGGAAACAAAGAAATAGAAACCTACTCAAGACGGCCCGGTGTGCCTTTTGGGAGGTTGGCAGTCAAACGTGGCACTAAACTCTGGAACCAATCAAATGTTTGGTACTGTCCAACCTTCCATATGGTTGGGAGGTCTGGATCTGTCACAGATGTCGCAGACAGCTTCCCACATCACCTGCAAGACATATGTGACATAAATGAGAAGGCAGAATGACTAAAAGTGTGCCCAGCTGGGCCTGTAACTGTGAAGCAAAGATCAGCACAGCAGCAAGCCTGAGAACTGGGCACATTTGCAGGGGGGTGGTTTGCTGTAAGGGCCTGAGTCAGCTGCTCCACAGGGAGCTGAAGAAAGCATTGTGAGTAGGAGTAGGCAGGGTTGGCAAGAGAAAGGCTCCAAGGACACATTGAATCACAACTTCTAACAATGTGGCATGGCTGTGCAAACAACATTAGACAGGCCAAACTTACATGCAAAAAAATCAAAGACTGAGTGACTCTTTTTGGGCAAATGTGTCTGGCAGCCTGCAAGGAGGAAAGGCAGGGCTTGCAAGTACAATATGCTCTACAGACAGAGGAGAGACTCCCAGCCCAGAGACAGCTTCCATGTGTACGAAGTGTGGAAAATCAGAGACATTCACGAGGCTCTTCAGCCACATTCTCACCCTTGGAAAGCAATCAGCCAGCAGAAAAATCTCCAATTTAAATGACAGCGAAATGTATGCTTGGAGTTTATCTGACCAAATTAGCAACTGAGATATTCTAGGGACTTAATTTGCACATTGAGTTTTAATAGTATTATATTTGTAGAGCAGATTATATAACCAAAAATGTTAATGGGAAAATGATTTTATTTGACTGGGAAATTGGCACCCAGACTAATTGTCTGAAAAGGAGCCAATTTTAAAATTCAGATGCTATTTGAATGAACTGGTATTGGCTGAATTAGGATTTATTGTGTAAAATATGCAGTTTTTAAAAATAGCCTAAGGAAAGAACACAGAACTCAATGAACTAAGTTTGTGCAGTGCACTCTAATCTGGGTTGGGTTTTACAATGGCACAAAGAAGAACATCACAAAGAATATTTGGGTGGGGACGGGTATGTAGAATAAACAATAGGCCTGAAAATTGATATGAATGTGTGGTCAGAGTTCATAGGATGATGGTTTGTCATCGGTCTGAAATTTAGCTAGCTTTCAACTCTTTACTAAAACATTTGATTTCTTTTTTGTAAGTGACTTGGAGTTATATATGCCTATTTCATATAGATTAATTAGTATTTAATACTGCATATTTGGGAATGGCAATGTTTTGGGCATTCTTTAGAGTGGTTGACACATTACGAAAACTGAATGCTTGCAGTTAGTGGTGGTTATAGTTCTCTTTATTAAATCTATCAGCTGTGATTGGTAGAGAATAAAGTAATAGCATTTGGTAACATGCATCTTCAATAGCTTTAAAAATAAACTTTTGTATTGTTTGGAAGCATCTCTTTTGTTCACTAATTGTGTGGATGTTAATAGTAGGGTTAACTCTCCCTTCCCAACCCAGTGATCTCTTGCAGAAGCTGAGCTAGAGCTTTGCTAACAGTAGTTGAAATTGTGATCTTCATTTATTACTTGTCTTTGGAATATGGAAAATATATGACTTCTTCAGAAAACCAGGCTTTTCCTTCCACCCCACCCCCTACCAGCCCTACTCTTAGAGGCAACATCTTCAAGTTGCCATAGGCCAACTGTGAGTGTTAAATGAATATCTTTGACAGGAGCTAAGTCTTCCGGGGATTGAAATAAGGTTTGCCTCCTCTTTTGGCATGTGAAGATTGAGAGTGTGGTTTGACATCAGTAGCAGAGGATGTGAGCAAAGCAACTTTCAGAACATCAAAAGTGTCATGAAAAGAAAAAAATAGGCACAAGTAGAAAAAGCACCAAGGTAATTTTCCCACCTGTAGTAGTCCATAAAATCAGTCAGTTCATTCTACTCTTGGCGGATAGAGCCTCATTCTGTATAGTCAAACTCCACATTAACTATCTCTCAGCCCCTAGGGCTGCAGTTCTCTTGCACAGGGAAAAACACAAAAGTAAAAACAAGTTGCTGTATTTTGAGCTAAAGTTAGAATTTCATACTTTACTCACAGATTTGTGAGTGAGTATGTGAGTGTGTGTGAGAGAGAGAGAGAAAGAGAGAGAGAGAGAGAGAGAGAGAGAGAGAGAGAGAGAGAGAGAGAGAACTGTATGTAGCCAGAATATCTACATTTGGTTGAATTTCTTAAGGAGTTGAAACAACCTACTTCTATGTGAAGAATTTCATACTATTCATTTGATATTTCATTTAGCTTTAGGATGGGAAAGTAGGTTGTGAGCATTAAATTTTCCCTTGCAAATGATGAAATACTTCACTTTTTATTGACATATAGTACAAAATTGATGCATAACTATAGTAAAGTGGTGAATGTTTCAAACAGCACACATCCTTGTATCTATTACCAATATTTAAAAATATAGAAAACTATTTATATTAAGTTTTAAACAGTTGTGCTTTTCTAAGTGCTTTCATTTTGGCACATATTCAAATATTGAAGGAAAATAATAGTCACTTCCAAGTGGTAACACCTGTATTATAATATCTTATTTTTCCAATATTTTTCAATGTTTTTCCTTAATAGCATCAACCAATAGTTTTCACTAATACTTCATTCATTACACAGAACCTGAGTAACTATAGAAAGGACACAAATTAGCATTGCAGAATATGAACATTTGCTACATGGCAAAATTACTTCTTTTGGCAACCATTTTGCATGTTTTAAAGCCACAAGCACCCTGCTCAACAGAATTCCAAGCAGAGGAGCAGCAAAATGAGATGAAGGAGCTGTGACTAAATGAAGGAAGGCTGAGGGGGTTCAAATCATTGCTGGATGATTTCACCATGCCACCCCAAATGTATCATCTGGGCAAATGAAAGAGGAGAGCCCCATGTGGGGACACAAACTTGCTGGGAATGGATAAGAAACCTTCTGCTCTGCTGGAGTTTGTAAGTAGTTTCTAAGAGCTGATTTCTGCACAAGTGAAATTGATTGGATTGTTTTATTTTTCTCCTGGCAAGCCATGTTTTTCATCTCTGCATATCCCTCTCCCGGTTTCTCTTTGGTTGGCTTGATGACAAAACCTTCTCCAAGGCTCCAACACAAGCCATCTCTTGTGTGAGGACTTTCTGAATGCAGGCCTTGGCCTCTGCCCCTTCTTGAACCAGGTGGCATTGCTCTCCTTAATAATTTGTACAATAACTCAGAGTTGGTTCTTATTTATTTATTATGAAACTTTTTACCACTTACTTGCAAACAAGGTTGTGAAATCGTAGTGGACACAGATTATATCTTTTCAACTTTGTACTTTGCAGTCCCAGGTTGCTTTGTTTATACCTCCATAGTTCCAGGTATTAAATGCCATGGCAAACATTGCACAGGTGAAGGGAGGCTATTGAAAATGATCATCATCTAGATTTCTCTACCAACAAACTGACTTTGAGCTATTTAGCCTGCTGTTTTTAGCCAGCAAGATGGGGATGAGCAACCACTTACCTAGACTATCTCTAGACTGTCAGGCATCATAGTGAAAAGGAGAAAAAGAATTCTGTGTTAAACTTCCTCCTAGAGAAACAGCCTGTATTCTAGAAAAAAAAATATATATATATTCATATATATATTGAAAGTGTAGGACATAGCCAATACCACATAATTGTTGTTAAGTGACACTATTTTTTTCTTGCTTACTTTTTAGAAATAAGAAGTAAGCAAGAAGAATAACACCAATTATGTCCTCTTCAAACTTAGTTAATATTATCAAGATAAATAGAAAAAGAAGGAAATAGATGGAAATCCATTGTTCTCCTCTGGTGTCTGAGGAGGCCTCCATATTTTTCTACCCTTTCTTAATGTCAACTAGAAATGCCTTTGACTTTTCTTTCTATTACTAAGTATTGAAGATTGCTATGTTCCAAGAAGATGGACAAATGTATGTTCTAATTTTTCAGGTTCTCTGAGAGCTATATTATAATTGTAAATCACAGACACATATACTTATACATATGATAAATGATGCATTCGTATGTTACTCTTTGAATATCCTGTATGAAGCCCAATGGAAATTTTAGTGAATCCAAATAAATCTAGTTATACTGAGGCATTGAAAGTATTGAATTATCAATATTAGATGTGTTATATACAGACAGAAAAATGCATTTACCTTTGGGAAAGTTAGTTAGACTTTCTTATATAATTGGGGTAATGAGCTATTTCTAGTGGTTGTGGTAATTAAATATGTATGGTTCTATAATAATCGATGGGGCATTGTTCCAAAAATATTAGTCATTATGTTATAGTAGCAATCACTGTTATATATAATATGCCAGTACAACTAATAAATAAATGGAACAAAATATATCAGGATAAAACATTTGAATATTTTGTTAATACCTATTTCATGTCCTTGAATCATAATAAACAAATAAAAAACTTTACTTTAAGAATGATGCATGGTGACTTAGTAAGATCAGAATTCCTATACTTTTTCTAATTCTCAGGCATATTTAATAGCTACTCAGATATTTTATTTATTTGCTCATTTTTATTTTATTTTTTTTATGGTTTCACATGGCGTGTTGAAAGTAAGTACAACAGCAATATAACACTCATTTCCATAACATGGAGTTCATTTCACTTAGCATCATCTTATGCGTTCACAGGTGTATAGCTATTAGGCTCTTGTGATCCTCTGCTGTGACTTGCCTAAACCTGTGCTAATTATTCCTTATGAGGGAAACCATGGAGTCCATGTTTCTTTGGGTCTGGCTCACTTCACTTAGTATAATTTTTTTAAGTTCTTCCATTTCCTTACGAATGGGGCAATGTCATTCTTTCTGATAGAGGCATAAAATTCTATTGTGTACAAGATACTCATACGTATTTCAACTACTCCATAAGTAACCATTTTAAAAGAGTTTAATTGAATTTTAATGAAATATTTGGTAACAAACAGTACAAAAAATATACCAAAGACTTGACGTATGAAACTGTAATCTCTCTGTACATCACTTTGACAATAAATATTAAAAAAAGAAAAAAAGAAATATTTGCATATTTATCATTATCATAAATTTCTATCCCTTGGTAAATTTTACAATTAGGCTTTGTAACAACACTAAGATGCTAACATAAGATCATGCCTCAAAAACAAAAAAGAAAGAACCTGAAATCACTTTCATTCTGCTCAGAATATTCGTTGATCTTAAAAGTGATTTTGGCAGCATGGAGGGTGTGGTGTTTCTGACTACCATATTTTCACCATTTTGTTGCCTGAAATGTGTTTCTTCAAACTTCTCACCAAAGAAAGAGATATAAAGCCTTCATCAGAAGGATCTAGTATGGTTCTTTCATCAGGGTATTAGTTACTACTTACAAGAAACAGATGTATATTTCGTACTTTAGCATTTATGAAATAGAAACATACCAAAACACAAGGCAGAATAGTCTGGATAATAACTGTAAGTTAGTTTAGAATACAAAATGTGAAGTGCATATGGAAGAAACAACACTTTCTGATTCAGAAACAATGGTATTAATCAGATTTAGACATTCTGTTTTTATGAGATTTAAACTAGACATGCTGCAATTAGGATTCTTTTAAATAAAAAAAAATACAAATATATTCCTAAAATGTTGACCTTGAGTTTTAGTGTATAGAACACTAATTTTTACCATCTCACAAATCTATGCATTAAGAATATTTGGCAGCAAATAAAGAGCTATGAAGTAATAATTATTGACATTTGTTATATTAGTCAGAACCTGGGAATAATCATCTATGTTTAAATCTTTCTAGTAACTTAAGTAACTAAGAAGTATCATCTTAATTAAGACGTTTTCATTGTGTAGTTTCATGTGTTAATTCTTAAAGCAATTCTTTTGCAAAGAGAAAGGGAGCTAATGGGAGTGATACAAGCATGCAGATGATAGCAACAGAGTAACGTGTCTTCATAATTAATAGTTTTTAATAAATATAATCATTCCTGATAGGCACCCATCTCGAGGCTTGAGAAGGTGAAATAGATTGGGCTGGTTTAAGTCAGGAAATGGGACCAGATGATAATAGTTGATGAGAAGTTACTGCTGTTTTGATTAAGAATGTAATTATGTGACATATTACTTAAATTGTGAAGCCGCTTACTTAACTTGCACATCAGTCTCAAACTTGGGAGTAATTATGCTTGCTTTTGGTCACTGCTAAGCCCCTTGCTTTTTCTCTGGGAACCACATTCTCTGTGTTTTTTCACCCTCCCTCTTCTACCTCCCCTTTTCTTGAAGTGTTTCTTTTGTTTGTCTCCATTACACCAGTGAGCAGGGACACAGTGTTTCTGCACAGTGGGAGTTGGCAATCTCCGAAGAGGCTTTCCAGCATTGCTTTTTAGACTGAAATCATTACAATCTTCAATAGCTACTTGGATTAAAAAAAAGAAAGAAAGAAACTAGCACATTATTATTCTCAAAACCATCTCAATGTAAAAAGAGGCTATTTGCTTGGTTCTCCCCAGCTCCCTCTTTCCTCCCGCCTCCCACTACCCCTGCTCATCTTGCTTCTTTTCTTTCTGGATGTGTTTCCTTCACACCTAAGTTTAGTTTGCATGGTCTTGACTCACTAATTCTATTCAAACGGAGTATACAAATGCATTTTATTTTCTGTTGCTTCTGAATAATTTTACATGGCTTATGCAAAGATTGTAGTCAGATATAGCTTTGCACTCACTGATATTTGAATTATTCTCTTTGAAGATGAGAAGTAGATTAGCATTGACCCAAGATATTGTCTTTATGCCCACGAGTTATGGATATGTGTCTCATTGGTGGCAAAGTTATTTTAGTAATAACCTTGTGACTAATTTTTAAGGAGGTGAGAATTCTTGTTTATAGTTATTCCTGAATGACACACCCTTATCCTGTGTTTTACTCCAGATTCCCGAGTGCCTGCTTTTCATCAGCAGTACATTTGTTTATGCTCATGCTCATGAGTGACCCTAAGAGCATTCACAGTCAAAACTTAGGGCATGAGGAGCTGTTTGCTGTGTCTTCACCCTGTGAAAGGGATTAGCGTATGTGAACACATAATATTTCCAACAGGGGTTTCCAATGTTGGCATGCTATTTATTTGTTCTCTTCAGTAAGCATAACTATAAATAATGAAAAGGAATTGCATGAAGAAAGGGGAGAGTAAATTATGCACGTTATCATAGCTGCACAACCAAGTTATATCCTATACTGCAACCAGAAGTGTGTATATTCAAATAAAGTCAAAATAATCTAGTGTTTCGCATTGTTAAGTAAATAGAAAATGCAGTAAAAAAAAAAAAAGAGGAAATACAACAGATATGTAGTAACTTGTTATTGATGTTTCCCATTTTGGTGTCTTTTAAAATAAGTACTCAATGAAATGGAATATGGTATCTATTATTATTTGAAGCCACAGCAATTCCTGGACATGTCATGGAGTTTTCCCAGAAGATGTCAGTAAAGCTATTCCATCTTTCTATCTCTTGCCATCTAGTCTTGAGCCATTACTCAAATAAGAATAACCAGTAGGGAATTAGTGATTTTGTTTGCTTTGCCTTTAAAAATATTTTTGCTTGTACTCATTTCTCATTACTATAATTGTTTATTCTTTACACCAGATTGTAACTAATTAGTGACTCAGGTTTTCTAAAGTTGAGGAATTCCACTCCTTTTGTTAGAATTTAATTTTGCTTTTCATTTATTTAAAATTTTTTAATGTAAAAGTGATATACAGAGGTATTACAGTTACATAATTCAGATAATGAGGACATTTCTTTTTGAACAGTGCCACCTCTTCCTTCATTGTTTCTCAAATTGTATCCCCCTGACCCCGTCCTTGAGTTCTATAGCTCATTTTTAACATAGTGCCTAGTGAGTATCACTGCTGAACTGGTTTTCACTTCATCCCACCATTTCTGTACTTCTTCCCATCCTCAAATCAGATAAATGTACATATAAGACAAAAGGTAAAGAAAACAGAAACCACAACAAAAGGGGAAAAACATAAAAGACACAAAGAGTAAAATGAAAAATCTTTATAGGTTTTTTTTTTGACAGGGATGAATACATATTTGCCTAAAAGAAGCATTTTAGAATACATCTCACCAATATTTTCCTTAGGAAACAATGTAACTATAATCCAAAGTCTAGATTAAACATTTTCCCATAAAGGTCTTTTAAAAGTATCTTGCATATGTTTTTGCCTTTTTAAAGAAATTGTATGGCCAGCATTAAGAATTTATCTTGGTGTACACTAAACTCATTCTTACATCATACACATTTGTACATTGTCTCATTTATCTTATTTCTTCTAAATTCCTGAAGGTTTACCATGATAGTCCATTTCATTTAAAGTTCCTTCCTTGGCAGTTTGTATGATGCTTCTTGTTGAGCAAACGACTAAAATCAAAAATGACTGTGATGTGCTATCACTTTCTATTTCTGTATACACATTAGAATAATCAGCAATCATGGTATTTATAATAAAAGACTAACATGGGAGTAAATCAGTACTTGTTATTGTTTTCAGTTCCCAAAAGATGTATGGCTACATTAATATGGAAATATTACAGGTGAAATTCTATTATTAAAAGAAAATGACTCAAGAAAAAAAATGTAGTCATAGATTGCCTTTCCCATGCTCTGTCAATACGACTGCAATGGGAAGTAGAGTGAATAGCTCAACTTTAGTATCCTATCTACAAATTACAGCTCTTCAAAATGTACCAGTTGCTCAAAAGGTTATGAATGATGTCATTTGCATCCACATAGGCAAAGTCTCTTGCCTGACTTTTCAGATCTATTTACAGAGATCCAAAATGTTCTGCCTATTTGTTTATCTAAAATATGTTTCTTCGTGAATGTCAGAAAGGAATTGCTAGTGTAATCCTAGGTATCAATTTGCTTCCTGTAGGATATTGCCTTATGATCCCTGCTCGGTCTCCTTTTATTTTTTTATAATCCCAAACCCTAGAGGCATCATTTCAGACTAAGTCAGTGATTTAGAGGCTCTCATGCTTTTATTTATAAATGTGTATGCCATAAAATGTTACATAGCCCAGAATATAATGAAAACTGGTCACAAAATTTTGCTTTGAAAATCACAAACACGTACTAGTAAATATAGCTTCTGCCCAGCCGTATATTTTCTTAATACTGGAGAAGCTGCCTGTTTACACATGTTTGCTCTAGGTTCAGAACCACGTTAAGATTTGGAAATATGATTCTAAGGGTCATACCATGCATATTAGAAAGTGGGTTGTCAACTTTCTCTGTCAAATCCCCGGCCAAACATAAAACCTAAACTGGATGCCTGCGGGCTATGCATCTACCATCAAAGGCCAGGATGTGCTCTCTTAGGTTCATTCTAGAGGACCAGAATGACACTTGTGAGGAAGAATGCGATGAATTAACAGTGATTAATGATTCCAGACCTTACTAGGTGCTTTACATATATTACTTCTTTTCAATATCTGTGCAATTCTATGAAGCAACTAAAATCTGAATGCCTGATTTTGGGGGGAGCCTGAATGGGACCATTAATCCTCAAGTCCTTTTTTGTCAGTGATGTTAGGAAATGTAGAAAGGACTAGGACTATTTAATCTATTCTTCAGGTAGAGACGACTTGAGTAAAAATGATGGGTTTGATGGAGAGAGGGAAAAGGGAAGAAGAAGCAAAGTAGTAAAGGAAGAGAAAGGAGAGAGGGGAAAGAGATGGAAATAGTTAGTTAAAATATCTCAAATGCTTTTGAAATGTAATTTTTTGTTAAAGATAGGTTAAATAAGACCTACTGTTTTTGATTTAAATATATTAATTTCAATTGAAGCACTTGTGGAGCCATAATAAAAGTGTTTTAAGGTAATGAATCATTATTTTAAAGGTCACCAATTAAATTCCTTCACCTGAATAATTCTCCACCTGCCATTTGGCAGGTGGACAGCTTCGTAGAAGTGACTTCACCAAGCTGGGCTGTAGTGCACGGATGGTGGCAGCTTTTTGGTAGAGACGAACACACTTTCAAGCCCCCAGATCTGTGGCTAAACATTGTCACTTATATGTTTAGATGGATCTGGCATTAGAAGTTTCTTTTTTCTCAATTTCCATCTGATCTGGGGTATGTCCTAGGGAAAGTGGTAACAGGTGATGAAAAACTGTTTGCTATCTTATATTGTGGATATGAGTTCTATACTTTGTACACATACCAGCTTTCAGTGCAATTCTTTTTTTCATATCACTTATTGTAACTTTCTTGTGCTGCTTGTCTTACACTGAGAAACAGGACCTAGAGGTAAACGTGCTGGGGCATTGATTCTTGAATCTCTTGAGATGCTAGGCCAAGTCAGAACATGTGTGAGGTCTCAGAGAGTGAAAACCAGCAGGTAGAGATGGAGGAAGAGTTCTGTCTACATGGAGAGTGTCAACTTGATACTCAGCATAGCTCTAAAGTTTAGAGTAAATGTGGGGGGGGGGTTGGGGAGGGGGGGTTGGCTGTATGTGGATTTGAACTCAGGGCCTGACATCTATCCCTTAGCCTTCCATTCAATGCTGATTGCTGGTATTCTGCTACTTGACCAAAGCCTCACTTCCAGCTTTGGGGCAGAGATAAGTCTCTCACAGACTTTCCTGTCTTGGATGGATTTCAAACGTAATTTTCAGATCTCAGCCTCCTGAGTAGATAGGATTATATGTATGAGCCACTGGTACATAACTCAGTAATGTGGGTTTTATAGAGAAGGAATCTTATAAAAACAAAAAGTAGGGCCAATCCTCTTAGAGAATTTTTTTTTTTACTTTTTCAATACAACTAGAGCATTTTTTCACTCAATCATAGAAGAGGCTTGAAAAATGATAGATCCTATAGCATAAATTTCTTGTGAAAGCTCTGGAGTGTCTAAAGATTAGCTAGAGGATGGATCTGGAGACGAGTCAAAGGACCTGAGACCAGCAGTCAGAAGAGAAAGGTTCAAATGGAGATTGTAAAGGACTGGGTGAAATTAGAGAATTACAGAAGATAATATCAATATGTGTTTACTATAGAGGTTAGGTAGCTTTTTAGATGTCACTGTAAGAATTCATATATAGATATACTTATTTAAAAATTTTTCCAGAGCTAACAGACTGGGCAAATCATTGTTTGAATTAGTATTTTGTGACTGTTCTTTATTACTTAAATCTAATACAGAGTCTAAGGTTTGGACAAAAAGAAAGTTTTCCTCATTACCCCATAGGAGCTTGAAATATGCATCAATACTGAAGGGAAAAATGTACTGGTAGTTTTCTAACATCGTGTACCTTACCTAATATTAACCTGCTGGGCATATCGGAGCTGTAAGAAACCTGGATGTAATAGTAAGCTCTGGTTGAAAAAAAAATTGCACCAATCAATAGCTTGTATTACTGCAAAAATCCTTCTGGGCTTAAAATTTTATTTTCTTGTATTATAGCAGAAACCCTGAAGAGCAAGAATGAGGGCTAATCAAAGAAATAGTAGAAAACAGCATATGTGTCTCAGTACATGATGGTCTCTATCAAGGGCATTAAGGTCCCTCACAGAAAGCTGTATGAAAACAACATTTTCTTTCCTTTTCTTTTCTCTTCTCTTTTTTCTTTCCTTTCCTTCCTCCCTTTCTCCCTTCCTCCCTCCCTCACCATCATTCTTCCTTTGTTCCTTCATTCCTTCATTCCTTCTTTCCTTCTCTTTCTCTCTCTCTCTCTCTCTCTCTCTCTCTCTCTCTCTCTCTCTCTCTCTCTCCTTCCTCCATCTCTCCTTTCTTTCCTTCTTTATTCTCTCTTAAGTTTTCCAAATGCTGTTTCTGGTTGCTTTTTATAAAATACTTTCTAAAACCTAAATAAGATCAGCAACATATACTAACAAACAATGATAATTATTCTCATAGTTTGTATATATACAAAAGTGTAGATGTTTTGTCTGGTCTTACTCATTTCTCTTTTAATGTTTCACTTGAAACATTTGCGAAATGATCACATATATTTTTATATGTCGCTAGCATTTTATATGTATCTACTAAAAGTGTTTTTAATCTGAAAATGTAGATGACATAGGATAAAAATAAAATACAAGGAAACTAATTATGTAGACCAACACATGGCTGTTTCTTTTTACAGTAGTCTGGTATGTGAAATATATAAACATATCATTAGTAATATACATTGCACAGATCCATTTCCTTGAAGGATACAACTGAACTGATTCTGAGTATTCTTTCTCCTCCCCAGGAGAAGCAAGTTGGGAGGAGTTAATAGGAATCTTGAAAAAACAGAAGTGTTAAGGAAGTAGAATCACACTATAAGGAAAGAGAAAGATTCATGAAGTTTAACTTACGGAAGAGAGAAAAAAATAGAAAGTGTTCCTCAAGCATCAGGCATGAATGAAGAACTCACAGATTTAATACTCTCTGCATATGGGAGGCAGATGTCAATGGGAGAAGAGAAGAATGAGTCATGGAATGTTCTCTTCTTCCTGATGTTGACCAAGAGATCTTTTCTTTTTTCACCAGAATCAATGACTACAACTAAACCAATAATTTTAAATGATGAAGCTACAACCTAATCCTTTTCTGTAATTCCTTCATTTCTTCCTTTAGATCTTTTGATCTATGATACATTTTCATCTTAGATTAGCCAGACTTGATCTTGATTACATGCTTCAGATCCAGGTTCTCTATAATACCTCAGACTTACATAGAGCAAAGCACACTGGCACAGTTCTTTGACATCCTGCATTTCTGTCCTGGTGCAATTGTTGTTTTACTCCCTCCCTCCTTCCCTCTTTCCTTCTATCTTTGTCTCTGTCTCTGTCTCTCTCTCTCTCCTTCTCTTTCCATGGCTCTGTCTTCTTGTCTCTGTCTCTCCTTATTTCTTTCTTTATTGTGGGTTGAATTCAGGATCTCCCACTTTGTAAGCAGGCATTCTACCACTTGGGCCATGCCCCAGCCTTTTATGCTTTAGTTATTTTGGGGATCCTCATTTTGGTCCAGACCATTCTCTATCTATTCTCAGTTCCCATGTAACTATGATGACAGGTATGTACTACCATGCCAAACTACTGGTTGAATTGGACTCTTGTGTACTTTCTGCTTGTGCTGCAATCCTCTTCCACCTTGGAAGGAGCTAAAATCACTGATACGAGCCACTGAAGATGGCCTCTGCCATGATGCTTTCTTCAGGGTTTCCTGGTCACATTCACTAACCTTGTTAGATTCAAGTAGAATATTACATAATCCAGGAAAATGTCTCCTGAAGCTTCAGTCTAAGAACCACACCAAAGCACTGTATCCCTACAACACTTGAAAGGTTGGAAAGATTGGATTGCCCTTATATATTGACTACTCTTCCTGCAAGACTCCACTACTTGACCATTGATTACGACTGCCCTATAAATTTCTGACCAGTTCTTTTGTTTCATGTTTTAATAGTTTTTTTTTTATTATTTCACCTTTAAAATCTTTATTTATGCGGCTACTAGAAAACTTGAAAGGACATGCATGTGTGGGTCACATCATCTTTCTATAAGATGTCCCTGATCTAGGAGCACTGGAAGGCAGTGCCATATGATCTGAGGGTAGTCATTTGTCATTGCTGTGACAAAGTACCTGTAAAAAAACAATACCAAAGGAGAAAAGATATACCCTGGCTTCTTGTTGATTTTTAGACCTGTGGTGAGGCAGCACGTGATGGTGGAAGTGTGTAGGGGAAGCCACTACTTACCTCATGGACGACAAGAACCAGAGACACCTTCCTTCAACCAAGTCCCTACCCCTAAACCCACTAAGCTCTGAATCCATCAGTAAATTTGTGTGATCCATCCAAAAGAGCTCCCATGATTCAGTCACCTCCTAAAGGCCCCACTGTTGAATTAGAGACCAAGCAGCTAACCCATGAGCCCTTGGGGGCTATATCTGAGCCATAGTAAAGGGTCAAGAAAATTCCTAAGCAAAGGAGGGTCTGGGAAGGGTTAACAGGTATATCTTCACCCAAAGAAATCAGGATTTGCCCCAGCTCTGGAATCGCTGTAGACCTGCATAAGCTGCCATAATCCAACTGCTCAGCCCTGGTGCCCTGCTCCAGCTGTCCTGCTTGACTAACCCCACATATGGCTTCCAGTCCTTCTGCTCTGATCCTCACACTGCCTAGGGAGCCACCACTGTGGACTTTGCTGGCTGCCTCTAACCCAACAGGTACAGCCTTAGTGGGCCTAGCTCCCAGCCTGTGCTGTCAAGCAGCTGCCTGCTAGGAAGCCTGACTTTGTGAAAGGTCAGCAGCCTGGGTTCACTGCAGCCCTGTGCCTAGTCTTTCTGGACCCCGGGGGTTGCCTCAAGAACTATATCTGTTCCTGGGAAAACTAGGCTTATGGGGCCTTTGCTTTCGGTTGTGCTGTCCATTCCCCTGGCATGTTTTAATAATTTTAACTGAGAAGAGTAAGTAAACTACAGAATAAATAGAATTGCATACAAGGATTTTGAAGCAGGAATATTACATCTATCTTAAACTAAATGACGACGTTTCTAAAATATACTTCTACTTTTATTCAGAAAAATTCAAAGGACAAAAAGACAAACTATTCAAAAAGCAACACTTACAAAACCATTTGGTATAAACCAACAGCACAACTCTTGGGGGGAGAGGGGAGGGGGAGGGGGAGGGGGAAAATGAGGGAGGAAGTAACAAGTAGAACAAGATATGTACTCTCTGCCTTTCATATGAATTTGTAACCCCTCTGTACCACACTTAGACAATAAAGAAAAAAAATTCTTTTTTAAAAATTAGAACCAGTGGCATAATGTAGTTGCCATCTCAGAAAGCACTTTATGAATATAGCATATCTTTTTTTTTTTTTTTTGGCCAGTCCTGGGCCTTGGACTCAGGGCCTGAGCACCATCCCTGGCTTCTTCCTGCTCAAGGCTAGCACTCTGCCACCTGAGCCACAGCGCCCCTTCTGGCCGTTTTCCATATACGTGGTGCTGGGGAATCGAACCGAGAGCTTCATGTGTAGGAGGCAAGCACTCTTGCCACTAGGCCATATTCCCAGCCCCAATATAGCATATCTTGATCAATATCATCCCATTTAACATTCTCACACATCCCTTCCCTACCCACTCCTTCCTCACTCTTCTTAATTTTATAGGATATATATTGGAGTCTTGTCTCCATTTCCCCCCTCTTTTTCTCCTCTTTATTCATCCATTCCTTTCCCATTGCCCCTACCCCTTTAGAAAACACTTTCTGACGCTTTATTTTGCTGAACTTTCACTTTGCCTTATTAATGACTTACACCATTTGAGGCCTGCATTGAGTAATACATTTGTATTCACTTACATACCACCACTTAGTGTATTTACTTATTAGTTTATAAGCTGAATCTAGCTTCCACATATGTGGGGAAAATGCATCATTTGTCTCTCTGTACCTGACATAATTCACTTAACATAATTTTCCATGTTTTTCCATTTCTCTACAGATGGTACAATACCATTCTTTCAAATGGGTGAAGAAAATTCTATTTTGTGATATATACCAAATTTTATTGATCCGTCTGGGCTAATTCCATATCTTGCTATGATGAATAGTGCTGCAATGAACATGGTTGTCCTGGTCGCTTTATTGTATCTTGGTTTGTAATCCTTTGGGTAAATTCCCAGGTGTCCTCACCCCAATTAGGATGGCCATCATCAAGAAACAAATGATAATATATGCTGGTGAGGATGTAACCCAAAGGTAACAGTAATACACTGTTGTTGGGAATGTAAACTTGTTCAACTACTCTGGAAAGCAGTGTGTAAGTTCCTCAAAAAATTAAAAATGCAAAGTTTCTTACATTTACTTGTTTGAGAATAGACTAATGACAACTGCTATGATATGTGATATTTTAATAATTTCTTAATTACTTTATCTAAAAGTTAAAACAAAATTCATTAATGATTGAGACCACAATTTAAGGGCAAATAGCCACATTTAACGAATTCAAGCTTAAATCTGAACACGAGCCATGAAATAAACTAATAATGTTGGAAATTGGTAAACTCCTTTAGTTGCATTTAAAGCAAAACTTCTTGTATATATGATGTGAGACTGTGGGTAAAGCCACCTAGCCTCAGATATTACATATTTAATTTTTCTAGTAAATAATAGGAAATCTTTGAAGACAAATGTATGTAAAACTAAATTAGGGCTACATTAATAGGACATAATATGATTCTTGAAAATGTAGCCCATAAACAAATACCTGTTTGAGTGTAAAAATTGAAACTGTTTACACACTAAAAAGAACTAATAATGGTTTCCTAGGTCTGATAAATGACTTAAAATACAAGAAACACTGAGGGGTTTAGAGAAAAGACGAAAAGCAGCATGTGTGATTCATAGTCCATAATAGATACACTAAACCATCAATTAGTCTATGTCTCATAGACTTTTACAGCTGTTTCTCTTTTGTCAAACAAATTTGTACCTGATATACATAGGAATTGGCATGTACATATAATTTTATCCCTCTTAAACTGACAGTAAACTGGGGCAGTGTCTAGAGAATCAAAGAGAAAGTTCTAGAGCATTCAAAGAAAATAGGAGCTAGTGATAAGCAACCTACCAATTTTCCAGTAAAATAATCTGGAAATGAAATAGCTACAAATGACCACCTGGGATGTGTGTGAGAAACACAGCAGAAGTGATGCAACTGTCATTTTATGACAGAATATTTTAATTATTTCTTAATTATCTCACTTAACAGTTAAAACAAAACTTATTTTTTATTGAGATCATAACTTAAGGGCAAGTGGATGCATTTGAAGAATTCTAGCTTAAATCTGAACATTAATCATGAAAGAAGCTAATAACTTGGGGACTTGGTAAACTACATCAGTTGGTTTATGGTGTACAAGGCGATTGTTACAAAGTGAGTACTAAGAAAGTAGGCCATACATATGCAAATGATATTGACATTCAAGAGTGGGTAGATAGGTTTATTAACAGAAAATCAAAACAGAAAGTAAAATTTCCTTAGAACTGAATAATTTATTTGTTTCTTCCTAGGAAATTAGCAATGATTTATATTACCTCTGAATTATGGAAGATTTGGGGATTAGAAATACTTTGATATTTCATATCTATAACAAGGCCTTTTATAAGGTGGTAAACAGCATTTAATGTCCTTATTAGTTGATTGCTTACTAGGATTTTTCTTTTAGGTTTTAGTTTTCATAAAAATAATTTCCCATTTTTAAGGGGTTGCAATGTAGCTTAGTTGTAGAACTCTTACTTGGCTTGTTCTAGGGCCTCAGTTCAATACCCATTATCACAGACATATACAGGTACATGGTAAGTATTCATTTAGTATGATAGCAGTTAAGAGAATTCTGGTATTAACTATTAATATAAAGATTAAAAACTACAGTAGATTCAAGTATAAGGTTGGGTTGTATTCCTTAGAAATTTATCTTCACTAAATCCATAATATTGTCTTAGTTTTGCTTTGAGTTTTTACTTTGAGTATGGCTTTACACACCATTTCAAGGAGGGCTGTGCTTAGTTGAATTGTGATTGGTTACTTAATTACTTGATGTATTGGTAGAGTGTGTAAAACAGGAAGCTTCTTGATCAGACTAACCTGGTTTTCGATATAACCTCACCAATTTATGAATTGAAAAGCTCCAAAACTTTCCCTAAACCTTAGTATTGTATTATTTTAGTCTGTAAAAATAAAGATATTCTTAGTGCTTTTCTTATACGACTGTTTCAACACAAATTCAGAAGATGTGAATAAAATATTTTATATGATGCCTAATGCATACTATGCTTAATATCAATTATTGTAGCATTATATGCTTAGGTGAGGCAATTTATAAATAACATTGCCATTTAAACTAAGTGAAACTCTGTAAAGAAATACGCTATAAAAAGTTATTTTACAAGGAAAGTACCTCCAATCAAATATAATATGACCAAAGTACATAATTTCATAAATATGTTTATACAGAATTGAAAACTTCTTCTTTGTACCCATAATACATTGTAAAATCCATGATAACTACTGGGTCTCACAAGACCTTGTTCAAAGAAACTACTCATTAAACTTCTATGTGATTGGTATTTGCTATCATAATAGTGAAGATCATAACTAGTTTATTTGGGTATTTCAGATCTCTATAAGATTCTATGATAAACATTTTTAAAATAAACAATAAACATTTTTTAAAATTAATCATCCACCAGGCACCAGTGGTTCATGCCTGTAATCCTAGCTACACAGGAGGCTGAGATCATGGTTGGAAGCCAGCCTGGGCAGGAAAATCCATGAGACTCTTATCTCCAATAGACTACTCAGAAAAAGCTGGAAGTGGTGCTGTGGTTCAAGTTGTACAGTGCTAGCCTTGAGCACAAAGAGACTCTCAGGGACAGCATCCAGACCCTAAGTTTAAGCCCCAGGACTGTCAAAAGAAAAAACATCACTTACATTATGAAGACAAACATTTCAATGTGCCCAACTATTTTATAATACTGCCATATTCACTATAGAATTTCATTTTCTTAAATATAAGTATTTAGAAAGATACTTTCAGGTAACTTACAGTGGGAAACCTATTTTTTAAACTTTAAATAATTCATTAATCACATAAAACCACTCTTTCTCTCTGTACATTCCAGAATGTCCAATAGTCCCACTCATAGCTTCGGTTTTAGTTAGAGGAGACCACATGTCCTCATTATAGCCAATAGGAGAGAAGGAAAAGCTTGTGGCATGTCTGGTTATTTCCCTCTGTCTTCTATCTTTGAATATAGTGTCATTATTTGGAATAGTGGAAGCTGTCTTAATAACCCCAGGGTCAAATTTACAGGAATTAAAATAATAACAGACAGTAGTACTGTGAGGGATGAAGCAAACCTGGAGCCTGCTGGCATTGTTGAGTAACTTCACCAGTCAGGGACCATGTTCCCCCAGACTGCCCCTGTAACTCCACTTATCAAGACAATGTGAGTGGAGAATTTGTTTCAGTCAGTTATATGAAGTCAATACTTTTAACCACTCCTTTTATTATTTGTGCCATACTGTTTTCAAAATCTTTGAAATGATACCATTATTCTTATTCTTAAGTCAGTTGTGAGGCCTGAACTCAGGGCCTGGGTACTATCTCTGAGCCTCTCTATGCTCAAAGCTAGCACTCTTAACATTTGAGCCAGAGCACCACTTCCAGTCTTCTGGTGGTTAACTGGAGATAAGAGTCCCACAGACTTTCATGCCTAGGCTTACTGCCAAGCATGAATCTCAGATCTCAGCCTCCTGAGTAGCTAGGATTGCAGGTGTGAGCCACTGGTGCCTGGCTCGAAATGATATTATTATAAGAAAATATGAGTATGATAAAGTCAGTTATCTCAAATCTAGTATCAACCAAGATAAACTCTAATAGTATTTCAAAGTGAGCATAGAATATTTTTGAATAGTGATTTCTAAACAGCATTTCCTATGTTGATCTTTGTATAAGAAACACCAAGGGATAGAAGTGGTCATGTCTTCTGTAACTAACTTACAGGAACCACAGTTCTATTTATAGAAATGTTATTGAGCAGCCCATTATACACAACTTTCTACAACTCAGTGACATTAGTTATGGGTGAGCCCAATAGAAGTCATATATGGCATTTTTTCCAGTCGGCCTGATTCTATTTGGATTTTATGTTTTATTAGTGAAGGAATAATCTTCAGGTTTTATGCCCAAACTTTATCATTTATCAAACTTTATCATGAGCATTCAGAACCTTAAGGCCTTTGGAAGAAGAATTCTGTATTATCTGATTGAGGGCAGTTCCAGATATCTAGAAAACAGTAAAACTGATCCATGTTTGATTTTGTAAACAGCATTTGGGTACACAGTGATGACTCATCTTGGAATAAGAAAACATTTTACTTTGCCTTAAGGTGGCCTCCAGCGACATGCTTTCTGATGAGGTAGTATTGGGTCCCCGTAATATATGAATTGATGACAAATTGATCTCTTAAGTTGTGTCTTATAGAAAACAGTCAAGGTTATTTTAGCACAGAAATACTCAAAGCTTCCATTATTACTGATTCATAAGTATAGAGCAAGATAAAAACAAATCTCTCCTTTTCTCTTTGTCTCTACCTGTGCCTCTACATCTGTCTCTTTCTCCCTTTGATATCCATATATCAATCACTTATTTTATATATTCACATTTTAAATGGTTTACAGCAACATGACCTCCATCTGAATTCACTAAGATAGTTTTCTGCAGAATGTACTGTTCAGGAATTTAAATATTCCTTGTCAAATATAATAATTTTAACATTTAATTAATATGAAGCTACATTTTTTGAACATGGTGAACTGGATAATTATGACAAATTTTACAATCAATATGTGGAAGTATTATTTTCATGTTTTCTTAAGGAAAAGTAGCTTCATTATGAGGTACAGAATAAAGAACTCTTTTAAATGGTATTATGAATAGGTCCCAAGATTGAGAGAATTCAATTTATATCTGTGGATACGTCCTTAGACTGACAGTAGGAAGATAAGGAAAGGCAGACTTTTTATTGGTTATGCCAGGGTATTTATTCATGATGAGAAGGCATTACTCTTGAACTTGAAAATAATAAAAAAATTTGGAAAAAATAATATGACATACATTTATAGGAAAAACTGAAGAATATCAAAGAAATGAGATTAACCCTCCATCTCCATTTCTTTTCTTTGGTGGAGTTAAGAGTGATATGTGGGCATCTTAATTGTTGGGTAAGCAAGTTCCTGTTAATATAAACATCACCCCAGGTTATCTCATCTTTTCTACTGCATTTTGATAGAACTAAGTTAAAATATTACCAGTTTATGTAACTGTAACCCCCTGTATATCACTTTCACAATAAAAAAGTATATTAGCAATGCTGCTCATTATTCTTCACTAACTACATGTTTCTCCAAACAGCAAAATCCTCCTTTTCTCCCAAGGTTTGAGGTTATTTCCCAGAGCATCACCATTAGTGTCTGTATTTATCGTCTTTATCAAAACTTAGTCTATGAAGTCATTTTCAATAATTTCCCCTTTAGCTTAGCCTCACAAAATCTATTATTCTAAAACTGGGATAGCATGCCACATTCCACAGCAGCCTGTGCTGTGTAAGCACTTCAAATGATGACAGATCCGAGGAGATGGGCCTGAATACATAATCATCGTGACATGTAGTTAATGTTGGCTGATAAAACAGGCACATACAATTAAGAAAACATGCTTGATAAAGCTAGGCAGATTATTAAGGACTTGGTTAAGAACAACTGTGAAGAGCTTTAAGGATCCATAAACTTCTGTTTGCTTCCGCGCATCTCTCTCTCTCTCTCTCTCTCTCTCTCTCTCTCTCTCTCTCTCTCTCTCTCTCTCTCTCTCTGATGGTTGCTCAGTCCCTGTATGTTTGTCTCATGCATAATAATTTCCTCCCCCGCCCCGCCCCCATTCTGGAACAGTTTTGCCTTTTCAAGTAGTTACTGTTACCACCATTTAATAAGAAGGTTTGGCTGGGCTTTCTAATCGAAAACTTGCTTTTATCTTTCTTCATGAAAGAATTGAAATGGCTTCTTTCAGGTTGCTATAGCCTCTGGGGAGATAAGGACCCTGCGGTTAACAGGATGAGAGATTTTTGTTTAGAAATTTTTATTTAGACAATGAAAAATGACCTCTGTAAACTCAAAGCTATCTTATTTTGGGGCTTTAGGCTTCTGGCAGATAAATCAATTGGGCCCTTGGGAGAGCAAAGGAAAAACCTTTGCAGTAACTGTGTCAGGGCGACGCACTAGATTTGTTGAGAGTATGCAGTTGCGTTGAATGTAGAATGCACTTAAAAATAAATATCATTTTATTTTCTATTAAATATTCAGGATCTGAATTCTATGCTTTTCAGCTGTTGCAAAGAAATAATTCTTTCGGGGGAGGCAAACTAAAGAAAACACATTTTTTAAATGTATAATATATGTGGCTATTGTTGGTTGTTTATTTTGACTTTTTAATTATTTACCTTTGTGTTCTCTAATGGAGACTTCTTAGATTTAAATGCTCAAACTTATATCCTCATATTAAAAAAATCAGTATTATAAACTACTCTTTGGTGGGTAAACAATTTCACTGTTACCTAAATAATACAAGAGTAGTTTTTCTAAAATATGCTTTTTCTGACTGCAGCACCATTTTTCACACCTGTTCATGGGTTCAAGGAGCTTTGCAGTTCCTCACAGCATGAATTTGCACTGCATGTTCTCTGGAAGGAAACAATGCTCTACTTGGCTATGTGCTTTTTTACCTATGTCATGTAGAGTGCAGATTCAGGGTGAAAAGTTATGCAGAATAATCTGTAAATTTGACAAGGAAACAAGCCAGGAGACAGATGCTTAACCAACATGCATGGATGTGCCGTCCATGGTGACGAGATTGTTGATCAGCATAGTTAAGAGGCAGTTCTGAAGGGGTTAATTATTTCCCCCTGTATTGTTTAGGAAAGCTTTATACTTCTTCTACAGTGTCACATTGTCATGCAAACCACTAAAAAGCATGAGGTAAGAAACTAAAATATACTAGAAAACAAAAGTGTAAAATATACTAGAAAACAAAAGTGTAATATTGCATGAAGAGTCATAACAAACGCAGCCAGAAAGACAGAATGGGATTAGAATGGTCACTAAGACTGTAAACAGTATGGTGGCTCATACATGCGATCCTAGCTACCTCTGCAACTGAGACTGAGAGATCTGTGGTTAGAGGCCAGCCTAAGTAAAAGGTTCATGAGACAGCCACTCCCCATCTCAAACAATAAAAATCTGGTCCTAGTAGTGTGGGCGTGTCATCCCAGCTACATGGAGAAGCATAATTGAAGGACTGTAGCCCAAGTATGCTAGGGCCATAACCAGAACCCTATTTAAAAAACCAATAAATATAAGAGTTAGGGGAACTCAAGTGATAGAGTACCTGCTCAACAAGAGGGGGTCAATGTTAAAAAAAAAAAAAGCTAGCTTTTAGTGGCAATACCAACCCTACAAACAAAAACAAAATAAACAAAGAAGCCTCAAAGCTATTCTTTATCTGGTATTCTTAAACTTTAATTAAGACTAACAACCTGGGAATGAATAGAAACAAGCTTTGTTGGATATTGGCCATGGGGCTTGAACTCAGGGCCCGGGTGCTGTCTCTAAGCTCTTTTGCTCAAAGCAAGTGTTCTACTAATTTATTTATTTATTTATTTATTTATTTATTTATTTATTTTCAAAGTGAGGTGCAGAGGGGTTACAGTTTCATATGTAAGGCAGTGTATACATTTCTTATCCAACTGTTACCTCCTCATTACCCTCTCCCACCCCCCTTGCCTTCCCCCTTCCCCATTTTCCTCCCCTCATGAGTAATGCAGTTGGTTTACACCATATAGTTTTGTTGTTGTTGTTGTTAAATTTGTATTGTCAAACTGAGGTACAGAGAGGTTACAGTTTCATACTTCGGGCATTGGATACATTTCTTGTACTGTTTGTTACCTCCTCCCTCATTCCCCCTTCCCCTCCCCCTTTTTCCTTTCCCCACCATGAGTTGTTCAGTTCATTTATACCAAACAGTTTTGCAAGTATTGCTTTTGTAGTCGTTTGTCTTTTTTTACCCTGTGTCTCTCGATTTTGGTATTCCCTTTCTATTTCCTAGTTCTAATACCAGTATACACGGTTTCCAATATACTCAGATAAGATACAGTGATAGTGTAGATGCAACCATAGGAAGAGGATACACGAGGATCATCAATAATAGAAGCTACGGTTTCACATCGCATGTTGAAAGTAATCACAACAGTGCTATAACAATCGTTTCCATAACATGGAGTTCATTTCACTTAGCATCATCTTATGTGTTCATAAGGGCTATTGGGCTGTTGTGATCCTCTGCTGTGACTAGCCTAAACCTGTGCTAACTATTCCCTATGAGGGAGACCATAGAGTCCATGTTTCTTTGGGTCTTACACCATATAGTTTTGTAAGTATTGCTGTTGCATTGGTTTGCCTTTTGTTCTTTGTCTCTCCATTTTGATATTCCCCTGCCCTTCCTTAGTTCCAATACATTTATATACAATATCCAGGGTACCAAAATCAGTTACAATGACAGCAGGGGTAAAACCCTGGGGAAGAAAGACAAAAGAAAAAGGCATAATTTCACATGATATGTTGAAAATAACAACAACAATGATAAACCACTTGTTTCCACATCCTGAGTTCATTTTGCTTAGCATCATATTATGTGTTCATATGTATATAGCTATTGACCTATTGTGATCTCCTCCTAGGATTATCCTAGAGTGTTGTACTACTTTGAGCCGCAAAAACAAGCTTTTTTTTTTTTTTACCCATCTCAATCTCTTACCTTAATAAAATCTCCTTTTAATTTTACTGTTTTCCCAAAGTTGACTAGTGTTAGGATGCAGTCAGAATTAATGATAAGCAATGTGATAAAGGTAGATAGAATAGATAGATGTTAGATAGATAGATAGATAGATAGATGTTAGATAGATAGATAGATAGATAGATGATAAGCAGACAGACTGACTGATAGATGAGTAGATCGGTGGATTTGCATCCAGACTTTCATATCATTTTATTTGCAATTTGTAAAAATGGGCATGCTATCAATCTGATAGTAATTTTCTAACAAAGTAATAAGTTATATATTATTTTTCCTGAAACATAGATATAACAAGCTAATGGTTTTGCAGAATTTGTCTGTGCAGTTACTAATTATATGGGCACAATAATATGGGCACATAATGCTATAAATACAAGGATCAGCAAAAGTGTGGTTCATGTAAAAAAAGCTTTTGAACTCATGTTTATTGCACATTTTCTGGGAATTGAAGTAACCTATGTATATTGTATATGATATGCCACCAATTTATAAATTATTCTTGAATTTCATGTTTGCACATGAGTTCCACTCACCTCATTAGCTAATTTTTATTAACTTTCTGAAAAACATTCAGACATCCAGCGATAAGATGCCCAAACTGCCTAATATTTTGTTAAACATTTTGTTAAAAGTTGATGTGAGCTACTCTAAGGTCATTTCCAGAGTCGCACTCTGGACTTACTATTACTTTACATGCTATTACCCTTATATTATACTTATTCATCTGTAAGCCAGTGACAGATTCAAAATTTCAACTGAGGTTGGAGGGGACAACAAAAACAACAGGAGACTGTTAGAAACACACATATATCACTACCTAATTGTGTACACTACTAGTAGTGTTTAGCTCAGATTTCCCTAAAAGTTAGTGTTCTCTATGTGTCCAGTCAAGTGACAATAGGGAAAAAACTCAAATTTTAAAAGTGAAATGCTATTAATGTTTAGCATAGGGGCTAATGCAACATTCATAAAGCACTTTCAGACATTACAATATTCCATGCTTTTAATTGGCTTACACTATCAATGCTTATTTATATTATCAGCATATTTAAGATATTAGAGTAATATGTAAAATTATTTGAAAATATTCCTGTCAAAGGAATTAATCACTTTCTTTCTTGGTGCCAGTGGCTCTTGCCTATAATCTTAGTTATTCAGGAGACTATAATCTAAAGATATAGTTTCAAAGTCAGTTTGGGCAAGACTTTTAGCTCTTGTGAAATTCTTATCTCTAATTAACCACTAAAAAGTAGAAAGTGCATCTGTAGCTCAAGTTGTAGAGGGCCAGCTTTGACCAAAACTGCTGAGGTATAGCTTCTAGGCCCTCATTTTAAACCTCAGTACTGGAAAAAAAGGAAGAAAACAAAGATAAAGAGATTACTGATTTTAAAGTCACATATAAGTTTTTAAAAATCCATAAATAGAGATTGAAAATAGTTTTTTCTTTCTTGAGACCGTGTGTGTGTGTGTGTGTGTGTGTGTGTGTGTGTGTGTGTGTGTGTCTTGGGGCTTGGACTCAGGGCCTGAACACTGTCCCTGGCTTCTTTTTGCTCAAGGCTAGCATTCTACCACTTGAGCAACAGTGCCACATCTGGCTTTTTCTGTGGTACTGGAGACTCGAACTCAGGGCTTCATCCATATTCCCAGCCCCTCTGAGACTATTTTTTAAGGAATTGTTTTATTGTTAATATTCATAGAGTTCATAAGCATTGTAGATTAGAATGACAATGTCCATCAAAGGGAAGATTTTAAAAAATCATGAAAGCAAGGGGGGCAGGTTTGGGGGAGGGAAGGCAGAAGAAAAATGAGGAAGGTGGGAAGAAGTATCACAAGAAATGTACATGTATTCACTACCTTAAGTATGTAACTGTAACCCCTTTGTACATCATGACCAAGTAGGCTTCATTCCACAGATGCAAGGCTGGATTAACATACGAAATAGGTTGTTGTTGTTGTTGTTGTTTTATAAAAGTAAAACTTAAAACTTAACACCAAAATATGAACAAGTTAGTGCCATGGAGATGTTGGCGGTTCCAAAAGTAGAATGCCAACTATGTTGGATAAAGTGAAAATTGTTACCTACAAATGGATCATTTATCACAAAGGTGTGGATAAAGTTGGTATATAGGACAAAGTATTATTAATAATATCAGTATTAACAATAAAGAAATGGAGATATTACTCGCTTACCCTCAAAAGCACTCTTAGACATATAAAAGGATGAAGATATGGAATCTCCGGGAAGAGAATGTTTTGAGAAGACCTTCAAAGATGGGGTTGAGAAACATTCAGTTGAGAAAACCTAGCACAGGAGGGGAAAATAATGAACAACTCTGTCCATTCACCCAGATTGTGGATGGTGATTCCCAACAGCTGTGCCCAACTGTGAGCTGTAAGTTGAGAACGATTGTTGATTTAGTTCATGTAGGTCAGTCTTTCATTGCAAAGAGCAGAGGGGAGATTTCCTCTAAGAGACCCAAGATCCCTGCCTTATAAACAAGTATGCCAAAATCCAACCTCTGAGTAACTGCAAAGCCATGAAAACTGTCAATGGGCTGGAGACATAGCTTAGTACTACAGTTTACACCGAGCAAGCATGAGGCACTAGCTTCAAACCCCAGTACCTCCTAAATACAAGAACAAAAAAAAAACAAAGACATTGATGAAATTAAAGGAGCCATAATGAAACTGAAAATTTGAAAGCTGATTAGAACTTTGGGAAGCAATCTAACAAACACCCAAAGTGAATATATAATTTGCAAAACAAAATGGAGATACAGTATTGAATGTATATATGTGTACACACACGTGTACCCATGTGGCAAATGTTTAGAATGGCAATGAGAGAAAAGTCTCTGAGCTAGAGGGTATTGATTTGGAAGCACAATTCATATTAAGGTTTTAGTTATTTATAGCATCTTACATTCTACTTTTTAATTCTTATTGTAATCTATAGCCTTGATTACAGTTGTCAGTTGGATACACCAAATATTAAAAAAAATCAATGCAAATGATATTTGAATTCAATGCAATACTTAAAAACTAAGGCAAATGCAAAAACAAATTAAAAAAGAGTGACTCTAAAGAGATATTGCTCTTGGATTTATCACCTTGTGTTATTATGCTAGAACAAATCATTTTCATCTGCTTTCTGGTCTCTTTTATTCTATGAGTTCTGCAGTCTACACCAATTAGATATGCTAGTATTAAATGTGGTTGGAAACAGATTGGGCCATGTGGGGTTTCCTTATGTAATTACAATTTTAGTGATAGAACTTTTATTAACATTCCCTGCAAGGTTAAAAATATGAAAAGGTATTTTCCTAAGTTTATAGAGAATCACATATTTTTCATTTTGTCTCAAGTTCCAGTTAAGCTTGTAGGTGACTGTATGACATCATTCATAACATGGATTGCAGAATTTTTTTTCTAATTAGCCATCTACTCTTTTTAAAATTGTTTCTTGCCTCTTTTCCTCCTCTTCCTCCTCCTCCTCCTCATCCTCCTTCATTTTCTGGTGGTACTTGTACTGGGGTTTGAACTCAGGATCTCATTCTTTACTGAGCAAATGTTTTACCCCCTGAGCTATATCTACAGTCTTTTATTATTTTATTTAAATTCTTTTTCAGATAAATACTTGTGTTTATTTTTTCCCTCTCTATCTGACCATAGACTGTGATCTTTCCATAGGCCTCTTGTGAGCTGGGATTACAGGTTTATGTCACCACCACACAGCTTGTTTGTTGAGACAGGGTGTCCTTAACTTTCGCCTAGTTGGCATCAAACTATTACCCTCCCAATCTCTACCGCTGAGTATCTGAGATTATAAGCATGCACAACTAGACTTGGAACTCTCATATTCTTACGCTTATTTTAAAATTTATTTTGTATGCCCTTTGGTTTGTAAGCATGTATCTTAACCCCATATACATCTTGGATCTTTCTGCGATACCTCGCAGGTCAGTGTGAAATGAATATTTATTAATGATAATCCTAATGGTTATGATATAGCAATTTAACTTCAACATTGCTTTGATCATATTAGCCTTCCTTAAAGCCCCTTGGATAATATTGATTTTTTACAACTAACATAATTTCTTATGCTTGAAAGCCTTTTCCTCTGTCTCCATTTTAATGTCTCCCATGATTGTTTTGTTACATGATGTGATAGGAGGCTGTTGCATTATTTATTTTTTCCATAACTATTATCTGAATAAAGCAAAGGTGAAATTTGACACAGAAGACTTCTAAGAGCCAGATCCTATAAATGTACATGATCGAGATGCATTTTTCAAAGATTTTGGAAATCTTATGAGTTTTTTTTTAAATAACATGTTGGTTTTTCCAGTAAATAAGGAACAATGTCCTTCATACATCTCATATATTATTTATGATCTTATTTTTAAAAAGCATTTTTTCATAAGAATATTTTTACTTGAATCTTCACTTAGCATTTGCTGGGACCAGTTCACCTACTGGTCCATATCCACATAACTCATGCTTTACAGTCATAGATTGGTGTGACACAGTGTAATAGAAAATGATGCATTGCCTGAATTTAAAGGAACATGGACTATTTCTGGATCTGCCGTGCAGCATGAGATCTGTATCACATTTGAAACAAAGCTAACCAAGCAGACAGCAGAAAGATATCTATAGCCTCCATTAATCAGGGGAGAGTATATATTTTCTTCAGCATCTTGCTCTGTTTGCTTCATGTATTTTAAGAGTGAAACACAGAACAAAAATAGCCTTAGTGACCACTCATATTGATTCATTCATGAGCATACTTAAGAGAATCATCCCCTGAAAAGCCAAAAGAAATCCAATTTGGTTGAAAATTGATAAATAGTTAGTATTATGTGTAGTCCTTCATTTCATCTTTCCCCACAGAGTTGCCATTAAATATTCTGCAAGGTCTGTGTTTTGTTCTATGTATAAATATATGACTAAACTTCCCACTTGAAAGCCAATTCAATTGAAAATAAGTTAAAGCATGGTATTTATAAACAATATAAGTTTCAGATTCTGATATGAACTAGGGAGAAGAAGACAATAGAATGAACTGAAGGATATGTCTTCACTTACATGGAAGATCTTCAATTTGAGGTAAGACTAGAAATTCTTGGAGGCTGAATCACTACACACATGTTAAAGAAAGGAATGATTATCTTTATTCTAAGAGGTATGTTAGCTACTCCCAAGTTATCACCTATGTTCATCCTGTCTTTCCCAAGGAATTTACACATTTTAAAAGTCCTTGAAGTTGAACTAATGTTGTTTTCTCATTCAACAATACACCTGTATTATTCACACAAGGGCAGTTATATAAGAACTATTGTACTATTAGAAATCTGATTGATGACTGTGCTTATGCCATCTACTTCCCACCTCTACAATGGCACTTGAGAGTAAAATACTTCTAACCTTGGTGGGATTAGGCATCTACAACACAAATTTCGCTTTCATCCAGGTGTCAGTAATGCTTTGCTCAGTATGTTTATCTCCCCTGTTCCTTTTATATGAGCCAGTGCTCTATGGTCTTTCATTCCCTCATAGCTACACCTGAATTTCCTAGGGCTCTGATTATTTAAAAAAATACTTACTAAATGTTTTTTAAGTAATTTCTGTTACTACCTGCACTTGGACATATTTATTCACAGCTGTAGTCTAGCCGTATCTTTGCAGCTACATTGAGGTCACCTGTCTTCAGAAATCATCTAAATGTATTATGTCTTATGCACCCTCCCTGTCCCCCACCCCCCCCAGAATACTCACACATTAGTCAATCCACATCTATGGTTAATTTCATCACTACTCTCACAGCTGGCTTGGCTGTGGAACATGAGGCAAAAAGATGAAAACATGTGAGGGGTATGGTATGTTGAAAGTTATTTGATTTGCTCATTCGATGTTATTCTTCATAATTAGTGGAGAAATAATACTGAACAATTTTTGCTATTCCATTGCTCCACTTACCTTTCCATTTCAGTCTCACAATCACACTGTTCCCTTCCCATTACTTCAAATATAGCTTCTTCTCATGACATAATCATCTCTTTTGGGTAGGAAGGTACAAGCAATCTCTCATACATTGCCCATTTTTTCTCATATTATCAGAATGACTTTTGCATTCTTTTCTATTTTATCTTTTTCATCTCTTATATTTCTTACTATACTTTGTTTAAAGTTAATTAATGACAAAGTAATTGTTTGTCTTCAGGAATTCAAAATAGGAAAAGAAAAAATAGGGAAGAAGAAAGGCTCTTCTTTCTTCCTGTTCATCCTTTCTTTCCCTTCCTATCCATTGCCCTTTATTCTTAACTCCCTCCACCTTCCACCATAATTATTCTTCTCCTCTGCCTTCCCCTCCCATTCTCATTTCTATCCTTTTCCTCTATGTTTTCTTATGGATATTTACTTTCATTCAGTAATTGAACACCTTTTGAAAACTTATTGAACAACTACTATATTTAGGTATTCATGAAGCTGAGATCTGATGATTGTGGTTCAAAGCCAGCTAATCACAGAAAAATCAAAAAAATAAATGGTGCTGTGGCTCAAGTGGTAGAACACTAGCCTTTGCAAAAAGGAATTCAAAGACAGAACCCAGGCCCTGAGTTTGAGAGCCAGGACTGTCAAAAACAAAGTAAAACAAAAGAACAACAACAAAAACTAGGGGATTAATCAGACAATTCTATTTCAGGGCTGAGAAGTAATGTGCTATGATAATATATGTATCATATTTTTAATGGACAATCAAATATGTGTTTCATAAAAAGCAAAACAGATTGAAAAAGACTACATAATATATAAAAGTCATAAATGAGATAAAAATATTTTTCTGTGATAAAAATTTAGACCATTCTATGTTCAGAAACACTGTGTTTCCTGACAAAACAACCTGAAATACAAAACCTGGAAGTCTTGGGCACTGAGAAAGAAGGAGATGGACACAAATAAATTGGAGTGTGGAGGAAAAAACAGTATGCCCAGAGGGAAAAGTGGATAATGGGCTCTGAGGAGACAATTGGAGGAAGAGGGAAGAATTGGAGTAAGTTCAGGTTTATAGGCCATATTAATCAAATCAGTTTTAGTCCTATGAATATTGAGAAATCACTGAAGTGTTTTACTAAGAGGACTGGTGTAGGATGAAATTTACATACTGGGAAGTTATGTTTGGGGCTAAGGAAATGTGAGGAAGAGTTAAGGTAGTCACAGTTAAAGTAGTGGACTAAGACTAAGTGATGAAATATATTCCTGTAAAAATGCAGTATTTCCAAAATACCATTCTCTGTTGGAGTTTGTACGTGGATTAGAGGATAAGGTATTTCTAGAATGATTCAGACATTTCTGCTTTCGATCCTAGATATAAACCATTTTTGATACGGCATGGGCATGAGGAGATGAAATATTAAATACACTGCTTGTGTGAAACAGAAAAAAGATAGGAAGAGCCATAGGACCAAGTTATGAAGGTAAAATAGGAGGCAGGGATCAGAAGTCAGAAAATAAATAAAGAAACTAAGGAAAATATTTTTAAAGGAAGGAATCGTCAGTAATATGATGTATTACTGAAATTAACACTGGAAATGTCCATCAGATTTAGTAACTGTAGATCACTGTTGACCTTAGCAAGATTCAAGCTTATTTGGAATTCCAGAAGTCAGGTGGGGATTCCATTGGCCAACTGAGTCTAAAAGACCAAGGGGTACTTCTGTTTGATACTGGAGTTGGAATGCAGGCTTTCCACTCACTCATGTTAGCTGCTCAGCTGCAACTTAACCACTTGAGTCATAACTCCAGCCCAGCTTTTTTGCTAATTATTTTGGAAATGGAGTCTCACAGGATTCTGACTGGGCTGGCTTTGAAACTGGACTTTCTGAATCTCAGTTACTGAGTCTTCACTTCTGAGTAGCTAGGATTACAGGCATGAGTCACTGGCACCAGGCCTGAAATATATATATATTTTTAACCAGCATCATTACCTCTGTTAGAAAGTCTCCCTTATAATTGGTGCTGTATCCAGCTCAAGTGGCAGAGTGAGGCCCTGAATCCAATTCCTGGTACTGTCCACAAAAAGAAAGATTTCAGAAGTTTATGTTCTCCTTTCTTTAACAACTTCTTTAAAATAAAAGAATCGCATGCTTAAAATGATTTGAGAGAGTGGTGACATAATATCTGTCATATGTTTACTTAACACTCTCATCTTTAAACCACATTGGAATTTGAACTCAGGACATGTGATGATACTCTGCTCCCCAAACTCACGAGGAACTGGGCTCACTAATATGTCCTGATTTTTTTTCACCTCTATTGTTTTATTTTTTTAAACAACATTTTAAGATCATTGAAAGAACAGAACCACAAAATTAGTTAGCTTATAGTTGTTCAGTCTCTATTCAATTTATTATATGCATGCATTGGTCAATTAGTTAGTCATCAACTATTATATATATATATATATATGCACATGATTTATCAGTGAATCAATTATTCTACCTTAGATGGAAGTTCTTTATCATAATTTCTTTAATTTTCTGTTTACATTCAAGTGGTAACCTTCAAATAGTAACCAACTCTGATTTAGATGATCTGATTAAGTACTAAGTTTGACCTGGCCCCAAATTGCAGTTTACATTTGCATTTAATTCTTTTTTTCATATCAGATCATGGTTTTCTCTGTGAAAAAAATTCCATGTTAAACCAAATGGAGGACATTTAGGGAAAACTGAATATATGTACAATCATGGAAAGAAATCACTGGGCCCGAAAAGCTTGCTCTGTCTATAGAATTTCATCAAAAGTTCATGATAACAGCAATCACTTATATCTTTATATACAATAGGTATTAAACATAGTAAGTCAAGGAATGAATACACAATGAAAAGCAATTGTCTATTCTAATATCTAACAAAACAAGATTGGATACTGATTTAATAGAGCTTAGTAATGCCACTGTGAAGATTTTATTAAAAATGGCAAAAAGAAAATATTAGCAAGAGGATGCTAAAACTTAATAGTTGATTATCTTACACTAGTGAAGTCACTAACAAATCCTAACTCGTGCAACATACTGTACAAGCAAGAATTCTGTTTTAAGTATTAAACTAAAAGTATGAAGTCATATCATATAAATTACCATGCTTGTACATAGTTTTTTTCTACAGTGAACATGTTTGTAGCTTTACATAAAATTAACATAAATTTGAATCATTATAAAATTATTCACTTATATATGTATAACTGGAACTTGAACTTAGGGCTTTCTACTTGCTCATGGCTGTTGTTCTGCTATTTGAGCCATGCCTCTCTCATGGTTTTTTGCTGGTTAACTAGACATGGAGTCTCATGGACATTCCACCCTGGGCTGACTTTGAACCAGGATCATCAGTATTTCAGCTTACTGAGTAGCTAGGATTACAGGTAGTAGGCTGTTTTGAATTTGTGATTTTTATCATATATGTTTGACTATTATAGTAATACAGTGTATGATAATTGTCTATAAATATATTAATTTTTCTTTAAAAGTTCTTCAATTATCTCATTCCAACCAAAAAATGCTAACTTAAAACTTATAACATTTAAAACAAGCAGGATTTTGTATGTTTCAGTTTTTCTAACAAAACAGCTTAATATCCAGCTGACATGATGAGTTCCATCTAGATCATGTCATAGACAACAATTCCTACTACTGTATTTTGGAGGAAAACAGGTGAAACGGGCTCTGGAATTCTGAATATCATCAAGGAAGTATAATTTAGCTACAGCCTTGAAACTATGGTTGAATTTGGCGTGGTATTGTAAGAGAATGCTGCAAGATGAGCCATTACAAATGGAGGTGTGCTCAGAATAATATGAGCTGTGCTTTACATAGGGAGTCCACAAAATAACCAGAGTAAATATGGCCTTCACTGCCAGTAAAACCATTGGACAGTTTTGAGTTTTACTTCTTAAATTTGTTGGGATCTCATAATAGTTTTGTATGACATTACTCTGAATAACTTTTAGTAGATTTCTAAGGTTCATAAAAGGTATTTCCAAATTAGATAATTCCACATAGAAAACATATAGGAAACCACTAAACATTGAATTTAAATAACTCGTGGTTTTAGATGACCATTTTCAATAAAACCAGATTTGTCATGAAGTATTTTCCCCTTTAGTAACCACCTCTCAAAACTGCTATCTTTTCCTCCTCCTATTTCACATGCTACAGGCAGGTGAGAGTTTTGTAATGACCTTGATTAATTCTTCCCTCTTTCTCACTTTGTTATTGAATATGCTTAGAACACTTCGATTTCTTTCTGCTTACTTTAGTTTATTCATGTATATTCTTCAAATGAGGGATTTGTCCCCATTTGTGTAGATCGTTGTCATCAGAATGGTATAAAGAAAGACAATTAGTAAAAAACAGTCTTCTCTCCATTCACAGACCGACACAGACCTAATGTTTATTTTCCACTCATCTATATACCTAAGATGTCAATTTACAAAAATGGACCAATAAAGGCAAACCCATAATTTTTTAATAAAACATAGTTTAACATTTTCTCTTTAATTAATAAATACAACCATTGGTTGTGTATTTCTTGTCACCTGTTTGACAAATACTAGTTTTATTCACATTTTCATAGAAGTCTACAAGAAAATGATAATATAATAATACACCCTGTCTTACTTTCACATTCTCCCAGTAAAGTCCTTGAAAACAACAACCTGCTAAAATTTTAAAGATAGGATCCTTCTAGCAATAAGAATTTCTTCAGAAGTGGAACCTTTTCCAAACACATTAATATTTTCAAAAAACATGATAACCCTGCCAGGGATTAGACTGTCTCCAGGGTTAAATCTGTAATCTGGAAAATAACTTCAACAGTGTTCCCCCTTTCTCCCTGAATAGGAAACTCTCTCATCAGGGAATCCCACAGACACTCCTTTCTTCAAAGACAGGACCATTAAAACATGTCAGAATCTTCAAAGGGGGAAACATGCCACCCCTCAGCAAAAATGGAGTCCTTTAAAGTATAAGCCCAACAGCATTACGAATGCTCTGAAGGAAAACTCCCAGAGCTCTACAAAGTACTGCTTCTAGTAGCCAATGCTCAGTTTCTAATTTTAAAGTATTATGCAGATGGTACATAATCTTTCTTTCTTTCTTTCTTTCTTTCTTTCTTTCTTTCTTTCTTTCTTTCTTTCTTTCTTTCTTTCTTCTTCCTTCCTTCCTTCTTCTTTTTCTTTCTTTCTTTCTTTCTTTTTTTCTTTCTTTCTCTCTCTTTCTTTCTCCTTCTTTCTTTCTTTCTTTCTTTCTTTCTTTCTTTCTTTCTTTCTTTCTTTATCTTTCTTTTCTTTCTCTCTCTTTCTTTCCTTCTCCTCCCTTCCTACTCTCTTTCCCTCCCTCCCTCCGTCCCTCCCTTTTGATAGATTGTACCTTTTAGAGCAGCTTCAGGCTCATAGCAAGATTCAGATGAAGTAAATAGATTTCTTTCTAGGCCCTTGCTCTACACATGTACCATGTTCCATATAATCAACATCTCCCACCAAAGTGACACATTTGTTTGCATTCATGATCCCTCATTACCCCAAGTGCATAACTGACATTAAGATTGAATCTTGGCATCATCCATTCTATGGGTATAGAAAGAATATCTAATGATTTGTGTCTACCACTAGAGTAGCATACAAAGTAGTTTCTCTATTTAAAAAAATCTTAGAGCTCAATCTGAACATCTCTTCTTTCATCCAGTTCCTGACACCAAAAATTCTTTTTACTATCTCTGTATGTTTTACTTTTCCATAGAGTTAGAGAGTTGGAAACATACAATACACAGTATTTTCAAATTGATTTCTTTTGCTTAGAAATATACATTCAAGATTTCTCCATGTATGTTCATACTTTGATGGCTCATTTGAAAAATACCGTGTCTGGATGTACTATAGTTATTTACTTATTTACCTGCTTAATATCCTGGTTATTTCAGATTTTGGGCAGTTATGAATAATATAGCTGTAAACGTGCTGTTGCACTTATACAAGTTTTTAAACCATCTTTGTGTGAATATAAAATAAAGTAATTAGTGCATCATATGATAATGGTATTTTTCATTTTGTAAGCAACTTTCAAATTGTGTCCCAAAGTGGCTATATCATTTTGCATTGCAAACAACAGTGAATGCTGTTCCTTGCCAACATTTGGTGTTGTCAGTGCTCTGAATTTTGTCCATTGTATAGATGTGTTTTCACTTTAATTTCCATTTTCCTGATGTGATAGCATATATAGTATCTTTTTATATGCTTATTTGCCATTTGGATATCTGCTTGATAAGGTATCTATTAGTCTTTACACCATTTTAGTATCCAGATGCTTATTTTATTTCTTTATTTTTGAGATTTAAAGGTATTTTGTATGTCATGTGAAATAGTTCTTTGTGCTTTTAGAAACTATTTTCCCTAAGTCTGTGTCTTGTTTTTCACTCTAATTATAGAGTCTTTTTTCTAGGTTTGATCTCCAACCAACAGTCTTCTTGTCTTTGCCTCTCAAGTAGCTGGGAGTAAAAACACAAAGCACAATACCGAGTCCCAATACTAGCACTTTTTTTTCCAATCTATTTAAACATTAATTTGTGCATTTGTGGTAATTTATGACTGCAAAACACTTTTTCTTAGAATGACATAAAGGCACATTTCATCTGGATACATAGTGTACCAATCTATAAAATATCCTTACAAAGTGTCCAGCAGTCACATACACATATAGTAATACCAAAATATATTTACATTCTTAAAGTTTTTCAGTCTCACTAAAATATATATATTCTAAAAACTACAGAAAAATTAGTGCTTTCTTTAGCTTAATTGTGTGAATATCCCACCCTCTAAGTTTTTTAGTGATTGACTTCTGTACATTGTACATTGTGTACATTGTGTAGTTACAAAATGCTGTCAGTTTTTAATGTTAAAAGTCCATTTTAGACATTGCTTTGTATGCATATTTCAGAACCAGCAAAGTGAACAGACTGTACCTCAAAAGTATTTAGTGTTTCATTTTAATTTGTATTAACACTATTTAAATTAAAGCCAGATAATTACACTAAATTCCTTATTCTCTTTTCCAAGAAAATTAGCTGGCATTTTAAAATAACTTTAAGCAACAAATATTTTTAAAAACTTGTCTCCCAAAGGATCTTAAGTAATAATTTAGAAGGCAATATCTCTGCACAATTTTAATTGTTCTCAGAGCAGAGTAAAAACATGCCAATACAACCTAGAAAGTCTTAAATATACAGGAAATATTTTAAGCTCAACTCTTCATAACTCAATACTTTCAGGGTTTTCATAAGATTTAAACAGTTTTTAAGAGATGAGCTCACTGCAATTTGTTAATTCAGTATAGTTAGTTACCAACTTGATATTCCTGAGGTATAATGACTATAACATGCTAATAAGCACAGGATCAAAGATGCTATTACTGGGCTGGGGATGTAGCCTAGTGGCAGGAGTGCCTGCCTCGGATACACGAGGCCCTAGGTTCGATTCCCCAGCACCACATATACAGAAAAAACGGCCAGAAGCGGCGCTGTGGCTCAAGTGGCAGAGTGCTAGCCTTGAGCGGGAAGAAGCCAGGGACAGTGCTCAGGCCCTGAGTCCAAGGCCCAGGACTGGCCAAAAAAAAAAAAAAAAAAAGATGCTATTACTAAACTGGGGAAAACGAATGAAATCCTAGACTAGGAAGGGAAGAAAGTAAATACATCTATCCTCCAACTTACTAGCACTTTTTTACTGTAGTTTCATAGTAAGTTTTGAAGTTGGACAGTCTTAGATTAGTTCTCTTGTTTCTTCTTCAATGTTGTTTTGGGTATTTTGATTTTTTTCTAAGATCACCATATAAACAATGCAATCAGTTTGTTGATATGCAGAGAATAAGTTCCTAGGTATTTTTATAAGGACTGTGCCTAGTATATGGATTGAATTGGGAAGGACTGATAACTTGACATAATCTACTTTAACAGTTTCACTTACCCAGTTTTAACTGACAGCAAAATGCCAGAAGATCAGCCTTACTATCAAAAGCTAAGTATCTATATTTCCTTACCTAATCCCAAAGATCTGGGGGAAATAATATATGAATGGTCAATTGAGCCTTTGTGAGATGCACTGAAATATGTAATAGAACCTGTGATCAAGGACAAGGACATAGTAGAACTCAGGAGGACATGTTCTCTAAGGATGAACCAGTAATCCTGATTATTGTAATTTTTGTTAGAGGATATGTTTATCTAATTTATTTACTTGTTAGGGATAGCAAGAGAGTAAGAAAATGTATGGAAACTCTGGAAAGTGACAATGCTTAGCCATGACCACTCTCACTATGGTTGTCAATTATATGATTGCCACCATTTTGCACCCCAAAGTTATATACTACCTGAGACTATATTTGTGTTTAAAGCCGAAATTTGAATAGAACTGGAAGCTGGATGGAGACGAATGTTATGATTACAAATAACTGTCTAAGAAATGTCACTGAAGTGCAATGGTATTTAAAGACAAATAGGGAAAATATTTGTATTTGTAGTTTGTTTTTAGTTTTGAGCATTATCAGTAGTCTGGATCATGATTATAATAAAATATAATAGAAAATCCTAATTTCAATATTCTGTTTGCACAAAAAAGATTTGGAAAGCCATTTCAGAAGGCTTTAATTTAGAGATTATTGGGGTCCAGGAGGAGGAAGTGGGTCACATTCCTTCCAGAATTAAATTTCCCAAGGTGGTAATGTTAATTTTCATTCTCATAAAAGAGAACTAATATTTAGTGTTTGTGTGAGAGTGGACTATAACAGAATACAACTCAATTATGCACATATATGTGTATATATATGTATATAAGTATATACATATATATACACATATATACCAAAATGTTGATAGTGAGGATCTCATGCAAAAAAATATAATAGATTCAAAAATCTCATAATGGAAATTGTGGTTACAAAGTTTTGGCATTAACTACACTTTTTTTCTACCAGTTATGTTGTGGCTCTTCTTTTTTTCATCTGAAACCACTTTGCAAAAGAAACTTTCTCTTTTTTTTCTTTACTTTTCTATTTCTTTTTTTTGGGGGGGAGGGGGGATGTGTGTCTTGAACTCAAGGCCTTGGCACTGTCCCTGAACTCTTGCCCTCAAGGTTAGCACTCTACCACTTTGAACCATAGTTCCATTTTCAGTTTTTTGGTGTTTAATTAGAAATAAGCATATCGTAGACCTTCCTGCCCTGGCTGGCTTTGAATCCCAATCCTCAGAGCTCAGCTTCCTGAGTAACTAGGATTGCAGGCGTGAGTCACCAGTGCCTGGCAGGAAACTTTCTGTCTGCCAAAAAAATCACCTAAAGGTGATCAGCTCTTTAGTTCTATAACTTTGAACAACATGCATTTTGAATTCTCCACTCTTTTCTGACTAGAACCTTTAGAACAGTCATTGCTAAGGAATGAAAACAATCTGTAAGAAGCACAGCCTCAGTGCCAAAGTTGTGTCAGTCATGGGTCCGATGTCAATTATCCTTATAGTACAACCTGAAAGATGTGTTCCTATGATCAGCACTGCATATGAGAGCTAATTTATCATTAGAGATATTTATGAGGCCAAAAAAATGAGGACATGTATTTAAAAGAAAAACAAATATCTAAGCACTTATTATGTTATAGTGTTTTTGAGTATTTTCATACTTGGTATTTCTCTTAAATCTCAGAGCAACCCTAAGGATTGAATCTGGTTATTCTTTTATCAAGTGTATAAACATTGAGGTTTAGAGGATGAGCATCATATTAAGTTTGAGAGCACACTTGAACAACAAATGCTAATATTGTAACTAGAGTGTTACATGGTGAAAATGGCATAAGAATTAGGAACTGTAAATCAACCCTTAGTTATTCTCTACAGAAAATGTTGTAGGAAGCACTCTGACTTTAAAAAATAATGGTTGCAGCACTGGACTAATTAACCACAAAAAGATATTCTATAGACTTAGTCTACCTATTCTGCAGGCTTCCCTTGTGAAAGGCTTAATCCCAATGTCCAAAAGCCACATACTTTTGAACTTTAATTTTCTCATTTTCAGTGAAAGGAACTCAAGAATTTTTTTGTGATCATAGGTCACAAAATTTATACAACAAATTTCTTTTGTTATTGAGTATTTCTAGCTTAATGGAAGATTTGAGATAAGCTTATAAGAGATGCTACAAGCTCCTTGGAGATAAAATAACCAGTGTAAAGAGCCCTGGCTTTCTCTGCTTTAAAGTAAATTACTCACCATTAAAATGAGATCTCTTCCAGTAGCAAGAATACTGGCCAACTATTGGACATGTAGGGCCATATATAAGAATCCATCTGTGCTTCTAAAATTTGGATGTCATGACTTTTGTTTTGTAATTAAATATTTTGTTTTATGAATTTATTTTTATTTGCTTCTGAGAAATAAAGATAATATGAGTACACAGCATAGATTTGTTTAAAAGATGAAATGTGACAATGCATTAAAATGCTTGACAGATGGACCACATATAGTAGCAATGTTGCATCATTTAAAAATGCATTAGGGATTCTCAGTCATCTTACTTACAAAGTCTGTCTCCTACTATAGTGCTTCAATCCAGTGATCAGAGGAAAGATAAAACCCAGGATAGCAACTTATGGCTTGGATGACAATTCCAGCACATCATCACATATTCTAGCTAATTGTCCTGCATCAATTTGCGACCATGTGACTTTCATTTTCAGTTCATGTCCTACTCCATTTTATCTCCTGAAGCTCCAGATATCACTCATATATAGATCAGAAGTGGGGAGAGAAATGGAGAATTGGATTTTTTTTGCTTTTTTTTTTTTCCAGAAGCTTCTCCATGTGGACTCAGTTCTCAGTTTCTTTTAATAGGTTTCTCCATAGTCTCATTCCTCTACTTACTTCACTGGGTGTCTCATGGTCACATAGAGTCCAGGTTAAGAAGCTGGTCTTTTGTTCTATGTGGTAATATGCTTAGTTAAAAATTCGACTTCTCATATCATAGAAGAAAGAGGGAAATGGATTAGTCCTGCTGGAAAAAATAAAACAGGTTCTATGTAGCACACAAGTGGATATCGTCTATATGCAAAGTGTGATGGATACAGATGCTTTCTGCTCCTGTGTAGAGATAACAACTCTTTGACCTTGTGCTGAACTCAGCACCTTGCCCTAGGCCTTTATCCACACAGAACAGCAGGCATTATGCATCAGGCTGTATCTGGTGCTCCTCTATTCTCTCCAGTATCAAGCAGTTGAAATTTATATGTACCATGTCTCGGATGTGATTCAGTGACACTGATGACTAACCATTTGAGGCTGAACGGAGAGCACTACAGCCTCTCCAAGTTTGCTGCATCTTATCCCAATTATATTCCATTTAATAACACTCAGTGAAATATCTGGTGATGGGGGGAAATGAAACTACATGCTTTTATGGGATCATTCATCAAGAACTAATTGAAGCTTTCATACAGTTTAGTGCTGATAAAACAGTGTAACAATAAACAATAACAAAATTCACTGGAGAAGGATTTGTTTTGCCATGAGGAAAATGGTTCTGTTTCATCCTGGGATCCCTGGTTAAAAGAGTCTCCAATTTACAAAAGGATAAGCGCAGGCTCCTCGGCATAAAGACAGGGTGGAAGCTGTGTCAAATGTATTAGGCTTGCTTCACTGGATCCATTCTCATCCTAAGTATTTGCACAATAGCAGGAGTCTGGCAAGAGACTGCAGGACCAATAGGATTTTTAAAAGTTTCTCTTTTTTTTGCTAGGTATTGTTACTGTGCTTGAAACAGTTCCTGCGTGGTTTTGTTTGGGAAATACAGAGCAATCGTAAAGTGTACACTCATGAAGTTCAGAGTTTTAAAATTTACATTTTCACAATGTCCACTTTTAAATACTTCCACCTAAGCGGTTAGCTGGCTTTCTTGACGTTGGAATCCTTGCTCTTTCACGTGTGGCATCTGGAATTGAAATGGAGGAAATAGAGAATGGACTCCTTCTTACAGATTTACTTGAGAGAAGAATTTGTAGAAAACAGCCAAAACATGAAATGTGGGTGAAATTTGCTGCTGGGGGTTGAACAAATCTGTTTTCTTGTGCTTCCCTCTGAAAATGTGTTATATATTTATGAGTTACAAGGTAGTCAGCACTGTACGATAGGTCTAGAATTTACTCAATAATTAGTATAGCTTACATGAAATAGTCACAGATTTTATTGGCAAAGCGTTTTTTAGGCTATATCAAGTATGGAAACCAATGTTGTTGGGGACTCAGTTTTGGCCAAGAGCGAGACGCTGCCCTTCCCCCAGCCCTGGGACAGTGTAACAGCGAGTCCCTCCCACCTTCCGGCCTCAACTGGATGAGAAGACCCCGCCCCTGGGGGAGGCAGACACATGTGTGCCACCATGATAGGGTTGTCCAGCCCACAAAGGAAGTTTCATGACATCACCTGATGGGCAGCCTGGCTTAGCCAATGGGCCAGTCCCCCTCCTTTCCCGCCATTACTGCTATATAAACCTCCCTCCCAATTAAATCCTTGGAGACCTATTCAACCATCCAACCGTCTCCCCAATATCTTTGTCCTGCAGCTCCTGACACATTAGGGGGGGCCAAGGAAGGGATTTCAGCATCCCACTTCAGCTTAGAGCAGTCCGGTAAGGACACGCCTTACTCCTTCTGCCAGTATGAGGGGTAGGGTGGAGTTTCTTTCATAATTGAGGTTCAGGCATTCCCCAGGGAGATAAGGGGGAAGGGGTCCTCAGAGATCTTGACACAATGTTATCAAAATGACCATCTTATAATAAGGTTGAGTTTACCTGTAAATGCAGATAAATGATCAAATTCATTTTTAAATGCAAAATTTGGTTGAAATTTACTTTACATTATTAAAAGTATTTTTTTCTTATATGGCTTAAACAGTGGCTTTCTAAGCACCTCAATACATCTTTAACAAGCCTTCAACAAGCCTAAATTATTTCCTAGCATAACAAGGATTCAGAGAACAACAGTCACTCATGGCTAAGAAGTTAGATGAAGTAAGTCTTTGTGTACTTAGATTTTGTTCACTTCACTTAGTTTGTGGCACCATGAGTGAATGAAATATCAAGTGCATATCATATCCAAGAAGTACCAAGGCAATAGACCTTTGGTGATTGAAATACTGATGGAAGATTTTATACCTTTCTTGTGAAAGATTATATTTGACTTTCCCTGCAGATTTCCCAGTAGTAGAATTTTTTATTTTATTTTATTTTTTTTTTTGGCCAGTCCTGGGGCTTGGACTCTGGGCCTGAGCACTGCCCCTGGCTTCTTTTTTGCTCAAGGCCATCACTCTGCCACTTGAGCCACAACGCCACTTCTGGCCATTTTCTGTATATGTGGTGCTGGGGAATCGAACCCAGGGCCTCATGTATATGAGGCAGGCACTCTTGCCACTAGGCCATATCCCCAGCCCCCCAGTAGTAGAATTTTATAGCGAAGACTCTAAACACAGAAGCAACAACAGATCTGTGGCAGCCTGTTGCAATGCTTCTGCTGTGGCCTCAAGCACACCAGATAGCTTTGGTTCAAGAGCCTTCCTTCTGTACCACAACTTCTTTCTCAGCATTCTCACAACCATTCACTCATTTGTTGGTTAGATGCTTCATCCTCAATGAAGATTTCCTGAGATATTTTGTGCTGCAACCAATCTCACCACCTTACATACCTTAATGGTTGCTACTTTAGTTTTCACACAGGAACATGCATGGTCATCTGAAAGCTCCTATAGTTCCTGTTTGCAGGCCTGCTCTACTTTCTAAAACATTAGCTTTATGAGGGCAAGTGTTTCCCCTGCCTGTTTTGTTCCTTGGCAGATTGTAGTGCACTATAGGAGCTTGTGATCCTGTCTACACAGGAGACTGTAAGTAGGTCAAAGTTCTAACCCAGCTTCAGGCAAAAATGAGAGAACCATACTTGAAAAATAATTAAAGTAAAAAAGAGGCTGGGACATGGTTCAAACAGAGTGCCTTTCCAGTCAACACAAGTCCCTGAGTTCAAACCTGTATACCATGATAAAGAAATTCCATTTCCTCTCACAGTCAAGTTTTCGTTTAGAGAGAGAGAGAGAAAAAGAGAGAGGGAGAAAGAGAGAGAGTTTGTATGTGTGTCTGTGTCTGTGTCTGTGTGTTGCTTTGCTAATATTAGGACTTGAACTTAGGACCTTGGCACTCTCTTCCAGCTTTTTGCAGATTAACTGGAAAAAAGATTCTCGTGGACTTTTCTTCCCTGGCATGGGTTTTAACTGCAATCAGTCTTCAGATCTCAACCTCCTGAGCAGATAGGATTACAAGCATGAGTCACTAGTGTTGGCAACAACCAAGTTTTGAAGTAGTCTCACCTTGACTAAGGATTTTATTTAGAAAGAAAAGATGGCTGCCATATCAAATGAGAGGGTACAAATTTATGCCTCTCAATGCTATAAACAGGTATATTAGAGAGGTTGTGTGCAGGGTACTCATAAGCCAAAGACTTTCAGAAGCTCCAGTAGCTGTTAGTTATCTTGTTTCAGTAGGCCCAAAGGCAGCAGAAAGGCTCCAACTTTGTTGCATCAGGGCAGAGTCAGTTATGGAATGCTGCTAAGAAAATGAAGTGCTTCAGTGAGTAAAGAGACAACAGCGCCATCATCAGTGTTGTAAAATATTCATCTTCTTATATGTTCCGATGATGGGAATTTCATTATCAGTAATGTTTACTAATGAAGATTTATTCCTTCTCGGGAATATCACTTAATTTGAAATACAATGTAATTCTATTATCATGAAAATATCTTCTGCAAACATTATAAGGCAGAAAGGGTGGAAGTGCTTCTTACATACAGGACTGGACAGAGTTATTTCATTAATTTTTTTGAGAACTCAATAAGGCATATCAAATATCACTTTGAGGACAATTTTGGTCCAATCTTATCAAAGAGGTATACTTGTGAAACTTATTAATAAGCTAAATCTATACATCTGTTTTTTATAGCTGAAAAGGAATACAGCTAATAATTTCGTTTTTAACTATGCAGAGTGCATGAAGCCAGATGTATTAAAAACATGTCAGGGCAAAGGCTTTGGCCAGTAGCATCCCAACAGGATGTGCCTGGGGCTGGGTCAGGAAGGCAGATAAGGCAGGCAAGATGTGGTCAGTAAGGTGGAGGTAGAAGCAGGGAGTCAGGCAGGAAATGTTCTGCCCAGAGTATTTGGGTTTAGAGACCAAGGTCAAGAAGCAACGTGGATTGGAAATGAGCTCAGAGCATGCTCATTAAGACAAGGTCAGCACTGCCGAGGACAAGGAGGCCAGGAAGCCAGCATGCTGTGCTTGATGCTGTTGCAGAGAAAGGAGGCGTGAGGGAGATCCACAGCCAAAGGTTGCCCGTTCTCTTTCCTTTTCAAATTCTAATAACTTGACTCGCTTTTAGTGATAAATATTACAAAACATTTTGCAATATTTAAGAGCGTTAAAGGCAAAATAAAACCTTCAATTCCATATATTTGGTAAACGTGCTTCCAAATATTTTCTTTTTGTCTTTTGCCATCTTCTACTCAGTGCATACTATTTTACTTTTTAAAACAGATCATGTTTCTATATAACTTTTAAAGAGAATCTAATATATTTTCGGGAACTACAAATCCATATCATTTTCAAGATGTGCATAGTCATTTGGTAAATATTTCAAATGAATTTTGTTCATCTTTTATAAATATACATTTTGGGCCATTTATGAATTTTCTTAGGTAAGCACTTGTTATTGACAAACTTTGGGGCCCCTCCTCCCACTTCCCTTGGGGCATTTCAGTAATGAAGTAAAACTTTTTCCTACAAAAATAATATAACCATATTATAAAACTTTGTAAAGCAAAGGAGTAAATAAAAAAGTTAAGGAAAAGTAAAAAAGGAAAAAAAAGGAAATACGGAGCAAGTTGTTTATGTTTCCAGTATTACACACTCAGTTTGGGTTACTTCATTGATCTCTTTTCTCCTACTATTTATCACCTTTAACTATCAATTTGTATGATACTGAGCTTAAAATTATAGCATGTTAGTTGAAAGACCTTTTTTTATTATTATTTTTTGTAGTTAAGTGGTTTTTATTTATAGTTGCTCTGTATGATTTGAGGAGGGCATTCATCCAGTTTACAGTAGAGTCAGAAAATTCAAAACAGGTACAATTTCAGCAATTGGTTGTACCAGTTCAGCTTTTGAACAGCTTACAGTAGGAGGACCAGCAGTCATGAGGCTCACTACTTTTCTTTGCATCTGTCACCAATTTTCATAAAGTATTATGTCAAATAATAATGGACAATTCTGAGCATGCTTACCTGCAAAGAGTGAATTAGACTAACCCTTTCTTGTCTACTCACATTCTGCTTGCTGGAGTCTAGAACTCAAATTCAACTAGGATCTGCGTTTTACTTTGAAAGACCTTTTTAAGCCTTGACTGTGTCATTTGTATTTTTAATGTTCAACATGCCAACATGTATCAAGGTGAGTGTAGGGTAAAGTAAAGGTAGGCCAGCACAGTCAATGGCTTCATTGGGCCAAGAAAGATGAGCCTTCCTCTCCAGGTACAAAAATGATGCCATGGATGTTAACTTTCCCAACCATGAGTTGGGTTGCATTACCAGCATAGGGCCAGCCTGATTTTCCAGCACTCCTCCTAGAGGGTTATAATAGAAGTGATTTGAAGATGATGAAACCCAGTATTTATTTGAAAGATACTGTGCTTGTAGTGTTGTATAACACTTTGAAATAGATAAAACATTTACTATAGATAATAGGATAGGTTTAGGAGGGTTAAATAACTTGTCGAAGATTAGATTATATTGCAGAATTGGATTCAAAATCAGTAACTGAGGGCCACTGAAAGAAGTAAACTTTGGTATAGCAAGCATACTGTTGATGCCCAATAGCATGTGGACGGATGGTAAATAGATGTTACTCAACCTGGTCATATCTTCCTGCCAGTAAAATACTAAAGTTATAATTTTTTGAATTTTAAATGTAGCAGTATAGAGGACTCAAAATAATCTTTACTTGAGTGATAGGTTGTAGGTAATGCTGTACATTATCATGTTTGATGATAACAAGGAGAATGGAAAGACAGATATTGAACTCTGAGCAGAAGTCTTAATTAAATGAGAACTTACTCAGAAGGCTACAGGGAAGAAAATGATAGAGCCACTTGTCATAATTATTCCTCCTGTATTCATTCTTGGGACGAGGAAGAAAGAGCAAGTAAATAGGAATAGTTCAGCACCATTGAATTGATAAAAGAATGAAGAACTCATGAACAATATTTTTATGTTAAAAAAACTGATTTCTCACTGGCTCCGATCTTCAATCCTCGATATTCAACAGGTGGAGAATGGGAAGACCACGGTTCTGGGTCAATACAAACAAGATGAGGATTCACTGAATCCTAAGGAACACTTACAATGTGGCCATTGTAAAGATATTAACTCTGGGAATCTGTGAATAGGGGTGGTCTTTCCATTTTCCAATTGTCATCTCCAGTTTCTTTCTTCAGAGTTTATAGTTTTCAATGTTTATATCTTTAACAAACTTTGAAAGGTTTACTACAAGCTTTTTATTTTTTTCAGCATTTGGTTATTTGGAACAGGATTGATGCTCTAATTATTGCTCAGCCTACTCATTATTAGTTTATAGAAAACTCAAGTCTTACATGCTTGTTTTTGTTTTTGTTTTTTTTTTTTTTTGGCCAGTCCTGGGCCTTGGACTCAGGGCCTGAGCACTGTCCCTGGCTTCTTCACGCTCAAGGCTAGCACTCTGCCACTTGAGCCACAGCGCCGCTTCTGGCCGTTTTCTGTATATGTGGTGCTGGGGAATCGAACCTAGGGCCTCGTGTATCCGAGGCAGGCACTCTTGCCACTAGGCTATATCCCCAGCCCTTACATGCTTATTTTTAACCTGCTATTTTATTTAAAAGTGTTATCAAAAATAATAATTTTCTAGTGGAGTTTTTTGTGGAATCTTCAAGAACTATATTTAGTTCAAGCATTTCATTGAATAAGAGTGGAGAAAATAGGTATCATTGTCTTATTCCTTGTCTTATGTCCTTGCCTTATATTAGGAAAAGTTTTCTTTTTGTCCACATTCCAAATTATTCTGGAGTCAGTTTTATTGCAAAAAGCCTATATTGAGCTAGACTCTTTTTAGGATCTTCAGTCCTTTAGTCATGAGGGGATGTTTAATTTTGCCAAAACATCTATTGAGATAGCCTTATGGTTTTTCTTCTAGATACCATTTACTTGCTGTATTGTATTTATTGTTCTGCCTTCGTTCAATAATCCTACTATCACTGAAGTGAAACTATCTTAAACATGTTGCAATATCCTTTCGATGTGTTGCTGTTTAGGCCTGGACATGTGTAAATAAAAGTTTTGCATCTATGTACATCAAGACAATTATTGTCTCCTTACTTATATCAAGGAAATAACAGCATCATAGAATTTATTTAGAAGTATTCTTTCCCTTTACTATTTTTTGGAATACTTGTGAACCACTGGTTTAATTCTTTCAAGTCTTACTGAATTCAGTACTGAATCTATCATGTCTTAAGCTTTTCATTTGTTAGGACATACTTCATTACTACTTCAATCTCATTACTTGTTACTCATCTGTTTAGGTTGTTTATATTCATTTTGGTAGGCCATGTGTATCTCTGAAATTTATTTATTCATTTATTTTCTTCTTTATTGACAAACTAAAGTACAGATGGGTTACAGTTTCATATGTAAGGCAAGTACATTTCTTATCCAACTTGTTACCTCTTCCCTCATTTTGCCCCCAACTCTACCGGCCCCACTTGAGTTGTACAGTTGGTTTACACCAATTGGTTTTGTAAGTATTGCTATTGCAGTGGTTTGTCTTTTTATCCTTTGTCTCTCGATTTTGATATTCCCTTTCCCTTCCCTAGTTCCAATACAAGTATACACAGTATCCAGGGTACTAAGATCAGTTACAGTGATAGCAGGGGCGAAACCATGGGAAGGGAGTACAACTGAAAAACAAAAGGGTACAGTTTCACAAAGCATGTTGAAAATAACTACAACAATGATATACCACTTGTTTCCATAACTTGGAATTCATTTTGCTTGACATCATCTTATATGTTCATACTGGCATAGCTATTGAGCTATTGTGATCTTCTGTTATGACTACCCTAGGCATGTACTAATTATTCCCTATGAGAGAAACCATAGACTCAATGTTTCTTTGGGTCTGGTTCACTTTTTTTACTTAGCATGATTTTTTCCAAGTCCTCCTATTTCCTTATGAATGGGTCAGTGTCATTCTTTCTAATAGAGGAATAGAATTCCATTGTGTATATGTCCCACATTTTCTTAATCCACTCATCTACTGAGGGGCATCTGGGTTGGTTCCATATTTTAGCAATGACAGACAAATTGTGCTGCGATGAATAGTTGTGCTGGTGGGTTTAGTGTGGTCTTGCTTATAATCTTTTAGGTAGATGCCCAAAAGTGGGGCTGCTGAGTCATAGGGGAGCTCTATGTTTAGCCTTCGGAGGACCCTCCATACTGCTTTCCAGAGTGGCTGAACAAGTTTACAGTCCCACCAACAATGTAGTAGGTTCCCTTTTGGCCACATCCCCTCTAGCATTATTATTAGTTTTCCTGATAATGGACATTCTTACTGGCATGAGGTAGAATTGGGCTGAAATAGGAAAGCAGCTCTTTTTGCAATAGCCTCAAAAAACATAAAATTCTTAGGAATAACCTTAACCAAATAAGTGAAGGACCTCTATGATGAGAACTTTAAACACCTGGAAAAGGAAATTAAGGCAAAACTAAGGAAGTGGAAAAACCTCCCATGCTCCTGGATTGGGAGGATTAACATTGTCAAAATGGCAGTATTGCTGAAGGCTATCTACAAATTCAATGCAAAATCCCTCAATATCCTAACACCATTCTTTAATGAAATAGAGGAAGCAGTCCAGAAATTCATATGGAACAATGAAAGACCCTGAATAGCAAAAACAACCCTAAGTAGAAAGAACAGTGCTAGAGGAATTTCGATACCGAACTTTAAGCTGTATTACAAAGGTATAGTAATAAAAAAAAACAAAAAACAGCTTGGTATTGGCACAGAACAGGCCTGAGGACCAGTGGAACAGAACTAAAGACCCAGAAATGAACTCGCAGACCTATGGCTATTTAATCTTTGATAAAGGAGCTGAAAAAAATAGGATGGAAGAAAGACAGCCTCTTCAACAAATGGTGCTGGCAAAACTGGTTCAACACCTGCAATAAACTAAAACTAGATCCTTATATATCATCCTGCACCAAAAATCAATGCCAAATGGATCAAAGACCTCAAAGTAAAATCAGATACCCTGAAAACACTACAAGAAGTAATAGGAGAAATGATTGGACTCCTTGGCATAGAATGAAACTTCTTTAATAAAGGCCCAGAAATGCAACAAATCAAAGAAAGGTTGGACAAATGGGACTGCATCAAACTGCAGAGCTCCTGCAAGGCAATGGACATAGCTTGCAAGATAAATAGAAAACCCACAGATGAAGATCTTTACCAGACATGCAACAGACAAAGACCTCATGTAAATATATGTAGAACTCAAAAAATTAAATTTCTCCAAAACAAATCATCAAAGAACCAATGGCCTCCTCAACAAATGGGCTTAATACCTAAATTAAAGAGCCTTCTCTGAAGAGGAAATGAGAATAGCTAAGAGACACATGAGGAAGTGGCTCTATATCACTGGCCATAAAAGAAATGCAAATTAATAACATCTTAGAACATTGGTTTTCAAAATATTCCCTAATGATTCTTATGTAATTCATTGGTACTTTTTGTAATATTCCTTTTAACGTTTTCATTAATTTGAGTCTTTTGTCTATTTCTTTGGGTTAGTTGGCTATGTGCTTGTAAATTCTAGTTCTCTTCTTTCAAAAAAATTACTTTTTGTTTAATCCTTTTTGCTGTTCCTTCAGGATCTAGTTCATTAATTACTACTTTGCCCTTCATTATTTCTTTCCATCTACTAAACTTTAGTGTTTTTTTTAATTTTTTAAAGACCTTTAGGGAAATCAATAGGTTATTTATTTGCAACTGCTTTGATATTGAAATGTAGGTATGCATACCTATATACTTCCTTAGAATTGCTTTGCTTCACCCCATTTCTCTGGTAAATTATGTTTTAATTTTTTATTGGTTCTAGGAATTTTTAATTGTCTCTCTGATATCTACAATGACAAACTTTTCATTCAAAAGTATAATTTTCAGTTTTTATGTATATGAATGTTTCTGTTGTTTCTCTGATTTATAATTGTATAATTTTCTCATTATGACATCATGACACACAAGGAATTACTTAATATTGTGTTCTAAAATGTGATCCATTTTGGAGAGAATTCCATGAGTTGTTGAGAAAAATGTGTATTTCATAGTCATTAGATGGCATATATCGTATATGCCTGTTAATTCCATTGAATGTATGGAACATTTGAACTCCAAAGTTTATTAGTTGATTTTTTCGCAGGGAGCGGGGGGGTCTGGGTGATCTATCTATTAATGAGAATTTGTAATGGGAATGAATCATCCACTATATTGTATCTGGACTTAGCTGGCACTTTATGTTCACATGTGGCTTGTGTTATGAAGTTAGGTATATCAATATTTAGCACATTTATACTTTGTTGTATTATTTCCATTATTCATATACAATGAACTTCTTCGTACCTCCTAATTTTTGTTAGACGTTTACTTTGTGAGATACATTTTCTACTAGCTTTTGAATTCTGTTTTCTTGAAATAATACTTAGCATCCTTTCATTTAGAGTTGGTGTTTGTCTTTTCCATTGATGTAGTCTCACCTTGTGTTTTACTCTACTCAGGGGGTCTATGCCTTTTAATTGGAGTTTAAGTAAGTTTTCACTTAAGGTTACTAATGAAAATGTTTGCACTAAATGCTCTCTTCTTTGTCTTCTTTTCTGAGTTCATAATGTTTAATTTCTAAATATTTATTTGTTCATCTAATCTCCTAGTGAGATAGTTTTCTTTCCTAAAAATTTGTGCTTCTTTTTATTTTTTTATTTTTTTGTAGGTAGTATTTCCTGAAGTATCTTCTCAATGCTGGCTTTAGTTTACCACTGAGAGTATTTTATGTCTCCTTTGATCTTAAAGAATAACTTTGCTGGATATAGAAGTACTTCTTTACAGTTGTTTTGTTTGGGGGCTTGAAATGTAATAATCCATGTGCTTCTAGCCTTACAATATCTGTTGATCTGTTTCCTGTAGTCCTGATAGATTTGACTTTGTAAGAAACTTCTGTGGCTCAAAGCTCACATTCTACCACGGGAAGTCACAGCACTTCTGGCTTTTTCTGAGTAGTTAATTGGAGATAAAAGTCTCAAGGACTTTCCTGCCTGGGCTGACTTTGATGTTGGACCCTCAGATCTCAGCCCCCTGAGTAGCTATTGCAGTCATTAAGCACTGACAACCAAAATATGCTTTTTATTTATGTCTTGGTCCTGTTTAGATTCTCAATCATGTCTACAAGTATTAAAAAGATCTAAAATCATGATTCCTTATTTTCTTGTTTATTATGAATGTAATAATATTTTAACCTTGTCTTCTATCTTTGGAATCCTTTCTAGTGTATTGATGATATTGCATTTGAAGTTTTGGTTTAATTTATTGAGGTCTTCATTTCAGAGATGCCACTTGTTTATGTCTGTTTTAAGAATCTCCATCTCTTTGGTGAATTTCTCATCTAACTAGTTACTGGCTTTCTCATTTTTCTCGTGAATTACTTTTCTCTACTTTCTCCATCTATTTTTTGAATGCTTTTGGAGGCCATCCTTTTTAAAATTTTTCTTGTTTGTTTTCTTTTTTGGTGTACACTCTGGTATTAGGGGTTCGATTCCAAACCTTATTTGTGCTCTGCAAGACTTTTTCTACTCAAGGCTGGCTCTCTACCACTCTTTCCTATTTTTTTCTAGTTACTTAAAAATAAAAGTACTGAGGGACTGATTTCTGAAATTGGCTATGACCTGATTTTTATATCTTAACCACTTAAGTAGCTAGAAATATAGGCATGAGCCACTAATGCCTGTTCATTTGTTTTTCTCTCTGTATCCTGCTAGCTCCACATATATATAACCTTCCCTAAAACTTTAGTTTTAAATATATTATGCACATGGTTGACTGCTAATTTATATTTCTGGTGCTAATATTGGCTGTGATTTCTAGTTTACTACATCCAAATGAATTTGTTCTTCTACCTCCCTCTCCAAACTCATTTTGCGTCTTTCTACTACTCAGTCTATGTTCTTTGACCACACTCCCTTCACCGAACTTATACTCTTACCAATTCAGGAATGAAATATCCCAACTCTTTGGAAAGCAAACTTGTTGCTATTTTAGTCATTTGCTTAAATGTTATGCATTTAGAAAGGTCTTCCTAACTACTGCTTCTGTGGCAAATTTTCAACTCATATTGCTTTCTTGTGATATCTGTACAATATATGATTATCTTTATTTATCGCTAAGTAGCTGCAAAAAAGTATTCAGTTCAATGGGTTAGTTTATTTGTATAATATATTTTGATCTATATCACCCCGTCCACTGTCAATCAATCCACTATCCTTAATCAATCCCAAACCTGTGCATACCTTCAAGTTACGTTGTTTAATTTCCACATATGTACATCTGAATATCTTTATTTCTTTTCAATTTTCTTTTTGAAATTATTATTTACTTTATTGTTATAAAAGTGATGTGCAGAGAAATTGCATTCACATGAGTCAGGTAATGAATACATTTCCTTTTATACAGTGTCTTCCCTTCCCTCACTCTTTCCCAGTCCCTCCCTCCTGTTCAATTTTCTTGAGGGAACCTTGCTTCACTAATTTTCATTACTTTTAATTTATTTTTTTTGTTGTTTGTGGGACTTGAACCCTGGCCTGTCACTGGCACTATAGCTCAAGGATAGTACTTTACCCTTGAGCCACAGCACCACTTTGGGTTTACTGGTGGTTAATTGGAGATAAGAATCTCATGGACTTTCCTGCCAGTGCTGGCTTTGAGCCACAATTATCAGATCTCTGCCTACTGAGTAGCTAGGATTACAGACATGAGCCACTGGTACCCCCCTCTTAATTTTCACTATTGTAACAGCTTATAGAATCCCATCAGCAGGTGAAAATAATGATACTAGAGGCCCAAATTTTGATTAGAGGACAAAAACCCTCCAATTACCAAATAATTTAAAGAAATGTAACAATCTGACATCTATTTAAATAAATAACATGGTAAACATTTTGTTCTCCTGTTTAGTTACTTTACATCAGTGTCTCTCTTTTTAAAAAATTTCTTTATCATTGTAAAGGTGATATAGTTACAAAGGGGATATAGTTACATAAATCACGTAAAGAGTACATTTATTTTTGAACAGTGTCAATGTCTCTGAAGACATGTGAAGGTTGCCTTTTAGATACTCATAAGCCATTTAATAAAGACTTACTAATGAATGATGACATTAATATAGTGATAGTTTAAATTGGTTTACCCAACAGAATGTGTTACACCTAACTAAATATTTTGGGAAATAAAAATTGCTTAATCCTTTTCAATTCAGTTGATAGAATTGGCAAGATACCTTAGTAGCTGCGATTTTGGTTTAAATTGTGAGACAAAGACAAAGGAAGAACCAGTGCAAGAGCGATACTTAATATGTTGGAAATGAACTTTACAACTTGAGAGTGTGGGGGTGGGAAAGAGGGAGAAAAACAAAGAAGAGGTAACAGTGTTTCACAAGAAATGTAAGGTACATCACCTTGACAATAAAAATAAATTTAGAAATGAAAGTTGGTCATATAACTTTGCTGCCAGTCAAGGGAGATGTCAAAAGTAGAATGATTAATATGAATATAGAAAGATGGTGATGAAGATGCTGCTTTTTCTTTTATTGTGGCAATAGTTACCTGTTGGGAGAGACTTAAAAGAGATAAGTTAAGAAGGAGGCACTTTATCATAGGAGTGGATGACTGTGGATTTTAAGCTGTAAAGAATGGGATTTCCATGACTTTTGGACAGCATGATGATTATTTCTCTAAAAGAAAACTATACCTATATACAATATCTGTAGAATTGGAGGATCTTCCTGCTGCATACCTTGTACATAGTCAGTGACAGGAATTAAGTAAGGTACAGCATTTTTAGATAACATATTACTGACTTTCTAAAGGAAATCAATGGATGGTTTTAAGTTTCTAGATTTTTCTTTTCCCTCCCAGCACACCACCTGTTAAATGTTCTTCAGAACATGAACTTTTCTTTTGGTCTCTCTTATAGTGTCCAGATTCCTAAACCAACTAGTGACCTAAGGAGATACTGCCATTTCAGGGTTATTACCAAAGCTAATGTTTTAACAAACTAATTGATGTTACTTACTGAAAGTCTGCTCTTGAGGATGCCTTCAGTGGGATTAATAATTATAAGAAAGAAGTAAGGTTTTGAACATGAAGGGAATGTAACATATCATTTATCTTCTCATTTTAATGCCTTTTATTTATTTGATGAATGATGATAGAAATTCATTATGCTATACTCATGTACCTTACAAGTAACCTTTGACATAGAAATAAACTAAAATTACTTCAGTCTCATGGGGATTTCTAATGATCTTTTGACACTACAACATCATTACAGTGAAGAAGGGAAGTGTAGCATAAGAACAAGAGAGTCAATATATGTCACTCACACATGAGAGAGAAGGTAAGAAGTGGGAATATTTTACTATTTATTTTGCTCAATTTCTGTTAATGGCTGATTAAGGACAAACATTATTCATCAGATCCCATATTGCTAACTTTCCTGGAAGGCTGTGCAGACTTCAGAATCTAAACTAAAGTAGAAGTGCCTGCTTTCTACAGCATGGATGCAGGTGTGCTTTGCCTTTTTAAGCCTAATATCCTACTGCTAATATTCACATTGATGGAACAAATAAACACAGGAGTGTTTATTTGCATAACAAAGTAATATGTGATTTCAGCAAGGTTCTTTTATATGATAAGCTTTCCTCCAAGTTTACAAAAAAAGGAGAATCAGTTTATAAAATGTTAATTATTCAACCTTTTAATATCATAACCATTATATGTTTTATGAAGTAAACTTGCCTTTGTAAAGAATATTTTCAATACTTAGCATTTTTCCTAAAGAAAAATACCAATTAGTAAGAACAAATCCCTTGACTATACTTCAGACACCCATCATGTTTGTAGAGAATAAAAGCTTAAGTACAATCTACTGCTCTTTTGGAGGCAAATAGAATTCTGTGGTTGCTAAAGTAATGTGATCAGATATTAAATTTTTGTATGCTTTTACATATTGACCAACTCTGCACTTGCTGTAAGCAGCTAAGAATAGAGGTGACAGGTAGGCCCCAAATTAATAAATAATTGTAATTCTGGCTAGAAATAAAGGAAATACATTGAGGACTTTTTTTTATCCCTTGGAATTTGTAGAAAGTCCCCTAGTATTATAATAAGATGACTTTGCGACTTGATTAATATGTACATTGAAAACAAAACCCAGAATCTTATAATCAGTTCAGTGTTATGGACTCTGCGACATTGTAAAGGATATATTTGATGTTGGAGGGAAAAACTAAAAAGAGAAGAAAATATATATATAAAGATTGATGTTGAGGAGACACTATGAGTAGCAATTTAGTTTTATCTACATTTAGCTTGAAAAAGTTGGATGACATCCAAGACTGAATGTCACAGAGACTGTTCTGTGTTGTGCAGAAAGGCATAATAAAGTCTCTGGGGACTTGAAACAGACCAAAGTATCATCTGTGCTTATTTGACACAGAAATGTGTTGGTCCTAGAGCCATCATACATAATAAACAAGTAAACACAGGTATGAAACTCTATTTTTTTTTTTTTTGCCAGTCCTGGGCCTTGGACCCAGGGCCTGAGCACTGTCCCTGGCTTCTCTTTGCTCAAGGCTAGCACTCTGCCACTTCTGGCCATTTTCTGTATATGTGTTGCTGGGGAATCAAACCCAGGGCTTCAAGTATAAGAGGCAAGCACTCTTGCCACTAGGCCATATCCCCAGCCCCACATGGTATGAAACTCTATATACCTACATGTTACATATAAACAAGCACAGAACACTTACTTGAATTAATCTCTTATAGAAACCATCATGTTCATGAGAATATATGAAGTTTTTTCATATAAATACCAATGACAGTATTATGTAAAGTGCTACTCTCAAAAAGCTTATATTCCAAAACAAATAGTAATGTGGATGATTTATTGTGATTTACTAGTCCCAGTTTTCCACTTTTGTTACTTACAGAATATCCCATAAATTTTTGCCTATTTTTGGATTCATGGTCCTTTTTGAGATCCATAGACATGGATTAGAAAATGTGGCCATCTGTAGAATCACACAGGCTGCAATACTTGGGATTTTAGAAGTCTATGCATCAAAATGTTCTGGCATTTAAAAGAACCACCTATTTCAATAGGGAAAAATATTCCAGTATAAAAACTAGAATATATTACAATGTTCAATAGTAAAATTTTATTTTGTATTGCATCAGAAAGAAGCCAAATTTAGGAAGAATTTTGGGTTAGAATTTTAACTCCTAGTGATAGTTTTTTTTTGTTGTTGTTAGTTTGTTTTAAGCAGAGTCCAATGTTAAAGGACAAGGGTTTTACCCACAGGAAAGAAGCAGTTACAGAAATGCCAGAAGGATATAAGTTGGCTAGGATGCTGACTACTAATTGGCTTGTACTTAAGTGGTAGTCTTGATCATTTCTAAACTGTCAGTCTTTTTTTTCAAGTAAAAAGATGGATTTATTGGGGAAGTATAAAGTATACTGACTGGCCAGGGTCATGGCCCAGACTCGGGAGCTGGAACTGCAACTGTAAAAAGCAGGCTGGCTGGCCAGGGCCACAGCCCAGACTCAGGAACTGGAACCACATGCCCTGGGTCACACTCAGGGTCGGGTTATAAAGGCAAACACCACATGGTCAAGCCTGCCACATGCAGGTGGCCAATGAGGTTACAACACTTATAGAGCATGCCAGGTCACACCCAGGTGGCCAATACGGTTACAGTCTGTCTCATAGTAACTGAACCAACCTATGTTAGACTTGGAGAATGGATTTGGTGGGGCTCACATGATGCAGGTGGATGCGCCCACTCATGGGAGGGCACACGGTTAACCTTGAGCATTCACAATCTTATCACAGCGAAGGGGAACTTCCCTGGATAGGGCAGGGGACATCTTAGTGAAGATGGAGTGGGCTTCTTTTCTCTTTAACTAATCTGAGATGGAGTCAATCTGATACCCCTGAATAGCCAATGATGGCGCTGGCCAGATCTCACCTCCATATTACATTCCCCCTGCTTTTTTCTCTTGACCATAAAAATCAAACCATTGATTTCTCTTTTGGAGAGCTTATTCTTGCCTAGACTGTAAAGTGATTCAACCCACAGGCTGCTGGGGAGAGGAAGGATGAGGCAAGAGCCTGTTCGATGGGACTGCTGCTCCTAAACTTGCACCCAGAAAGAAACAGGTTATCTATGAGATCCATCCCCAGGAGGGCTGCAGGTGTTCACCTGTTTAAATCTCCATCCAGTTACCTAGGTAACTGGCACACCTGGAGGCAGTTATGTCCCTCCTTTCCCTGAGGTCACACTCTAATCCATCTAGACACATTCTAATACACTTGGACACACCTCCCATCCCAGGCATTGCCTGGTAGTGACTCTCTATCCTGCCAAGCATGCTTGCCAATTTTCTTAATAGAGCTAGTCAACTCCAGTCAACTCAGAGGAGTGGAAAGGTTACCACAGGAAGAATGTCCCCACAAAATCTTACTTTCAGCAGATGCAAAGTGGTCTTCCAGCAGGAATCAGCTGTGTATTATGGAGTCCCATTTGTGTTTACCACAGTAGGGGTGCTCAGGATGAAGATGTAGATTCTTCCAGATGACTGTCAGGCTGTCCTTGATCTTAACCCAAATAGGATGGGCAAGGCATGTGGTGGCAGTGGGCAGCAGTGTCTCCCAGGGGCTCCAATAAGAATGTCACATCTTCTGCTGGGTTGCCTGCAATTTTCTGCATAGACTGGTTAAAGAAACTTAGCCTAGGCCTTACTTTAGTGGAATCCCCTAATATTTTCCTGATTACCTTTTAAGTACACTGGCTTTACAGGCTGGCACACCACTGAATTTCAAGAAAGCTTTAGGCAGTCAGTGGCCCTTGGGTAATTTTTCCAGGGCAATAAGTTTAAACCAGATATTTCTAATAAGGCTAGGATTTTTTAGGCCAACATAGAAGGCTTGGCCTGGAGCCATCTCTCACAAGTGCAGTCTCTACTCTTGTACACCTTTTACCTCTGTTTTCCATGCCTCTATCCTGCCTCATCTTTCCAAAAATGACTCTGGTCCCTTGATCCTAAAGGGGAGCTGATGGGCAAAGATCATCCATCTTCTGTAACTTCTTCAGGCTGGTTCAGGGGTGTTGACCTTACCTTGCCAGGAACCTATAACCCTAGTCTACTTTACCAAGGAGCTGGAGAATCAGACGTCAATTAGGAGCTTTACTCCAAACTGGAAGTTACATTCAACATTTAACTTTTACCAACTCTGCCTATTGACCCCACCTTTTATTTATTAAAGGTATTTGCAGATAGTGAACTCTGATTGCCTAGGCTAAGCTATATTCAAACCAAAAAAGTGTTTTCTTGTCTACCCTTCTCTCAATTCAAAGTTTTCAAACAAAATCAAATGGTAGAGATAATGCTAGCTCTTCATTTTGACCATGGTTTTCATCAGCAAACACATTTGATATTTTTGTGTGTGTTTGTGGTAGTCTGGGTCCTAGCCCTTCAATTCAGGCCTGGGCTCTGTCCCTGAATATTTTTACTCAAGGCTAATGCCCTACCACTTCAGCATAGCTCCACTTCTAGCTGTGTATGTGTGAGTTTGTTTAATTGAAAATAAGACTCTGTGTGTGTGTGTGTGTGTGTGTGTTTATTGAAAATAAGAGTGTCTCATGTACTATACTGCCTGGGCTGGCTTCAAACTGCTGTCCTCAGATGTCAGCCTCTTGAGTAGGTTATGATTACAGGGGTGAACCATTGGCACCTGACACATTTTGATTTTTGACAGAAGCAGTGACTGGAAATTTTTTCCCCAGTGCCTGGGCTTGAACTCATAGGCCTAGGATTCCCTTAGCTTGTTTTGCTCACAGCCAGCCTTTTACTACCTGAGACATGCCTCCAGCTCAGAATTTTGCTTATTAAATGGAGTTGGAATCAGAATCCCATGTACTTTTCTTCCTAGGTTAGGTTTGATATGAGTTTTTGTTTTGTTTTGTTTTGTTTTGTTTTTGCCAGTCCTGGCTGGGGCTTGGACTCGGGCCTGAGCACTGTCCCTGGCTTCGATTTTGCTCAAGGCTAGCACTCTGGCACTTGAGCCACAGTGCCACTTCTGGCCGTTTTCTATATATGTAGTGCTGGGGAATCGAACCCAGGGCTTCATGTATATGAGGCAAGCACTCTTGCCACTAGGCCATATCCCCAGCTCCTCAGATATTTTTCCCCCCTCTGGGTCCTAGTTTCCTGAATACCTAGGGTTACATATTAGCCACTGGCATCTGACTTCTACATTTTTAAAGTCTATATTTTTATTTAAATTCTCAGAGACCTCTCAAGTAGCATAATATAGTATACTATTTTAAGAAATACCTGTAAAAATCCTTGATAATCTTGATAGTTCCCGAAAGATGTACATTTATATTTGTAAGATATTATTCAACTGGATTCCTGATAATGTGATGCATACACATTACAAATAATTTCTTCTGATCTAATTTATACTCTAAGAAAGTCATTTGATTTGTGTATTTAATCAAAATACTTACACAACACTAGTTTAAATTAAATAAGTGGGTGATACTCTTCTAATATATTAACACCTTTAGTTAACTGTTAGTCCTTCATAATTTGTATGTATTTATATGCAAGACATAATCACCACAAGGGTCACCAAACCTGTTCCTTTCACTATAATTGAATTTCCAATTAATTGAGGGAAGGCTGGTTTAATGTCTAAATAAATGCTCTAACACCGAATATTAAAGTATTCATTGTGACAGTATGTACTTTTTTTATCTGTCCTGAAAGTGTCAAAATATATGTGTGATGATGACATCCACTAAGGAAAGAATAGTAGAATACAGTCAAAGGAAATGAAGCACATTTTGTGTTATGTGATCTTTCGGTTTCCAATTTAATGTCCTATGAACTCAAGACATAAAAAAATAAATAAACTATCAAGCATGTTGTGATTACACTAGAACCTTTAGCTTTGAAATTTCAACTCTGAATGTTTCTTCTACTTTATAACAGTGCTATTAAAAATTAAATCCCGGGCTGGGGATATAGCCTAGTGGCAAGAGTGCCTGCCTCAGATACACGAGGCCCTAGGTTCGATTCCCCAGCACCACATATACAGAAAACGGCCAGAAGCGGCGCTGTGGCTCAAGTGGCAGAGTGCTAGCCTTGAGCGGGAAGAAGCCAGGGACAGTGCTCAGGCCCTGAGTCCAAGGCCCAGGACTGGCCAAAAAAAAAAAAAATTAAATCCCTTATGCAATATTATACATGTGCTATTTGATTGAAAAGGGGCCCATGGTTTTTAATACTAAAATTGGATTGCTGATTATATTTAAGTTCTTTATTAATCATATTAATGTTTAATTTTGTTTCATGTCCATTACATCTGTGTGTGAATAGCTCAGTATAACAATCACATGTATATCCTCAATTCTTTCTATTATCCTCCAAATCGAGGCACCCCAGAAATAATTCTTCCAGTGGATGGTCCAACAATTTATTTTCATGTAATAGCAACAAAAAATAAACTATTTCTATCTAACATTTCATATAAAGTTTTAAAGTTGTTTTTATCTACTACTTTACCATTGTAAAATTTGGTTTCAGGACACAATAGGGTATTGGCAGTGGTTGTTGGTCTTGCCAAAGAAAGAATTTTGGGGCAGGAGTCCAGAGAGGATGTAAGAGAGCAATGTAAAAGAGGAAATCCAACCCCAGGTGATATTCAAGGCAGCAAATTTCCAAAGGCCATGAGAAGGTAAAAATACAGCTGGGCTCTGATAGCTCATGCCTATAATCATAGCCACTCAAGATGCTGAGATCTAATATCACTTTTCAAAACAGAAAAGTAGAGAAGTAGAGAAGTCCAGGAGACTTTCATCTCCAATTAACTACCTAAAAAACAAAACAAAACCCTAGAAGTGGAGCTGTGGCTCAAATGGTAGAGCACTAGCCTTGAGCACAAAAGCTCAGGGACAGTACCAAGGCCAGAGTGGAAGCCCCAGGACAGGAACAACAACAATAACAACAACAACTTTAAGATGGAGTGAGACCAGGCCAGCCTGTGAAGCAGCTCTTGGGTCCTAGGCACTTTAATAGGTGGGGTTCAATGACTAAGCTAAGGATATTTACATAATTGTTGGGATGTCTTAAGAACAGGGGATGAGTTCCAAGAACCACAGAATAGGGAATAGTGAGAATCCAGGGAGAAGGATACTTCTGCCTTTTCCCATAATTCTTCCTGAACCTGTTCCGCCTTGGCTCTTTGTAATGTTTGAGAATGTGAAGTTTAAGAATTAATGTGATCGAATGTTAAAAATTGCTTCCCATACAACCGTCCATCTTCTCTATCAAATTTGCTCTCTCTGGTCATTTTACTTTTTTTCCCCTACTATTTGTATAATTTTCTTTAAATCTGCTGTATTACATTTAAGTATTACACTATTTATTGTGAGTCTAATGCATTGGATGATTTCACAAGATGATGTGTGCCCTCGCATATTATCTTGTTGAACTATTCAATTAAGTATGATAATGTTGAGCATGGTGACATTGTTAAACACTCAGGTGAATGAGCAATTCACCGTGAAGTGCAGAAATATTGGAAGTCATCTGCATAACTGTAAGCAGTATCTTTTCTATGAGTACTTCAAGCTTCTAGTGACAGATGCTGACTGGAAAAAATACTAAGAATATTTGGAAGACAACAAAGATCTCCAAAAAATTGTTACTTGTACACTGTATATAAAATGAAGTGTAAATCGGATATAAAACCTCTCCTCCAATATTTATATAGTAATTTAATTCTGCATCATATACCTATTTGTTATGACTGTATCACTACAATGCCCAGCCTTTCCTAAAATAAATCCTTTGGAAGTATTTCCTTAAGTATATGTAAATGTTTCCCTTACATTTTGTATCATTTTGTTGTGCCAAGTTGCAAGACCACCCCCAAGAAGACCACCGAGATTCAGACACTCCGAAATGCAAAAGCAAGGCAAGGCTTTATTTAACGAGCTGCCAACTCGGGCCTCGTCCTACCCACCGACACAGCGGAGGTTAGGAGGAAGCCCCGAGCTGTGATTACACAGGGCTTATAAAGGCAAAGAACAAGGTTACAACAATCAGCTGTGCAAGCAAGATTAGAACACAGGTACAAATCTGATTGGCTCAGGGTTCGATTCTAAAATGGGATTCACGTGGTGGGGCCTGACTTCAAAGTCTGGCACCTCATTTCCCACTTTTTCTTTTTGGTACCTTGGGAGCCAATCATGGCTCCATTCTGTCCATTTCAATGGCTTGCATGTCTAGGGGATGATATAGAGGTAAGGCATGGGCCAGTAGGGCCCAATGTAGTAAACAAATGGCCTGTCACCATTTCTTACAATATTCTCTGTACCTCTGTTTTGCATGTCTCTAGTTTATCCTGCCTCATCTTCCCAAAAACAACTCTGGTCCCTTGATTTTAAAGGGGGGCTGATGGGTGAAGATCATCCATCTTCTGTAACTTCTTCAGGCTGACTCAGGGGCGTAGACCTTACCTAGCCAGGAACCTATAACCTTAGTCTCAGTCTAACTTTCTTTTCTTGAGGCAAAGGCAAAGCGGCTGAGTTGGGTGCTTGGAGACCTCCCATGTTCCATCACGGTAGTTGTCATCCAGGGCAAAGGGGTCAGCTGGCCTGGGGTGGAAGCAATGAACCCAAGTGGTGATGCCGTCTAGGGTTCCTTCCACCGTGGTTCTTAGGATTTCAGTCCCCTGGTCTGAATAAATGGGGGGTAGGGACAGAAGCAGAATCATATAATGCCTTAAGTTGGGGTCACATTCTTGTACACGAGCTGCAAATAATCGAGTTTACACAAAAATTCAGCATTATCCAAATCAGCAAGCAATTCAGTCTGAAGGCTAGGGATAATGGGTGGGGGGTACCCGTACATTATTTCAAAAGGAGTAAAGCCAAGCTGATAGGGAGAATTTCTTACTCTAAGCAGAGCAAAAGGAAGGAGTGACACCCAGTCTGCGCCAGTCTCTAAGGCCAATTTAGTTAAGGTCTCTTTTAGAGTCCGATTCATTCTTTCTACCTGTCCTGAACTCTGGGGTCTATGAGCACAATGCAATTTCCCATCCGTCCCCAGTGCAGCGGCTATTCCCTGACTTACTTTTTAGACGAAAGCCTGCCCACTGTCTGACCCAATGGTGGATGGGAATCCATACCTGGGTAGGATTTCTTTCAGGATCTTCTTAGCCACTACATTCGCAGTCTCATGCTTTGTTGGATAGACTTCAACCCATCCTGAAAAGGTGTCTACAAAAACTAGCAAATATTTGTAATTTCTGTGAAATCTACTTCCCAATACACACCTGGCCTATTCCCACAGAGGCGAGCTCCTTTAGTAATCTGTTGATTGGGGGCATTGGCAAGCTGACAGGCCTTTAACGGATCTCAATAAGGACATAATCTCAGGTCTACAAGCTTTCTTTACTAAACAGATATATGAGCTTAAAATTCTCACTGCCAGTCAGGGCTTTGAGTAAATGCGGGGGGTGAGATTTTAATCTATCCTCTCATTTGACAAACTTACCCTTACTAACCACTATCACAGATGACTGGCAAATTCCTGCCCAGTAGACAGACATGGGCATTGGAAAGGCATGCTTATGAACTATTCTTCTAGGACTTCCCGGCTTTAACTTTTGAAAGGCCAACAGTAGTGACTCTAGGATCTGACACCATCTCTGCCATCCAAGCAGTGGCTTACTGCCTCTGGATGCTCCATCACTTTTGTCCCAGGAGGAGTGACTTTCAACTTGGACTCAGGGCCTGAGTGCTGTCCCTCAGCTCTCCAGCTCAAGACTAGCACCGTACCACTTTTGAGCTCCACACCACTCCGTTCCCAGCACTCTGCTGGCTGATTAGAGACAAGTCTCTCACAGGGACCTTTCTTTGCCCAGGCTGGCTTTGAACCGCAGATTCAGATCAGTGAGTCTTATAAGGGGCCACTTTACTCCAATTATAAGCAACAAGGTGGTCCACACAGAAGTAGTTTTTAAGCATGCTCTCTTACCTGGAACTTATTAAGGGTCAGTATTAGATCTTGACAAACTTGTAGGAATCACCTGTGCTTCTCTGTGGGCCTGCTGGAAACTGTTACAAAAAACCTACAAAGAAGCTGGAATGGCAATTAAACATTTTGGTAGCCATAATTCTCCTTTTCTCACTTTGCAATAATTATTTAGGACAATTTTACTTCCAAATTTCTTCCAAAAGGCTACAAAAACAAAACAATTAATACAAAAGGAGGAAAACACACAGGCCTAAGAAAAGCTATGAGTTGGAGATCTCCCAAGCTGGCCCACAACCTCCTACAAGGGTGCAGAAGGAATGGACCCGAGTTGGCCCACAACCTCCTGCAAGAAGGAGTGGACCCGAGTTGGCCCACAACCTCCTGCAAGGGTGCAGAAGGAGTGGACCCGAGTACAAGGTGGGCGGGTTGAGTCTCGTTTAGGAGGCCCTCCTGGTCAGTTCCGGCCAAAAACCAAACTGACTTGCGCCCTACAAGTATAAGCAAAAGCAAAACAGACAAACAGACAAATTACAGGACAAGACAAATGAACAGCGCTGTTTTCTTACCTTCGGAGTCTGGGATCTCGGGGTCTCTGGGGCCATCCCGGACGAGCCCCCAAATGTTGTGCCAAGTTGCAAGACCACCCCCAAGAAGACCACCGAGATTCAGACACTCCGAAATGCAAAAGCAAGGCAAGGCTTTATTTAACGAGCTGCCAACTCGGGCCTCGTCCTACCCACCGACACAGCGGAGGTTAGGAGGAAGCCCCGAGCTGTGATTACACAGGGCTTATAAAGGCAAAGAACAAGGTTACAACAATCAGCTGTGCAAGCAAGATTAGAACACAGGTACAAATCTGATTGGCTCAGGGTTCGATTCTAAAATGGGATTCACGTGGTGGGGCCTGACTTCAAAGTCTGGCACCTCAATTTGTGTTAAAATCCCTTCTTCTGAGAGGCACATATTGAAATGTCCCTTGGGCTATTTAGAGAATATTTAGCTGTCAAAGCAACACTTTAGAACATTTGGGGGCACGAAAATAGAGGAGATTGCTGATCAATGTCACATGGTTAACACCCCAGGAAAAACAATTCCTTCCAATTGTGCTGACCATTCAAATTAAATGACAGCACTTTGGCCTTGAGGGTTTTGTTTTTGAAAGTTACTTTTACTGAGAGGCTTCTCTTTTAAATTCTGGCAGAAAAGTGCTAGAATTTAAATCATTTTTCAGTATGATTTCATTGGGAATGAAAAGACAGGAAACGATTTGGGAAATTTACTCAATAAATTTATTTTGACTTAAAACTTTTCAAAAAGCTTCATTGTAACTTACATAAAAAAATATATGCTATATATACATACATATACACCTTCGTGTGTGTGTGTGTGTGTGTGTGTATGTATAAGGACACTGTCCTTAAGTATGTACTCTTAAAAATGCCTGGTAATTGTAATGGAGTCCCCCCCCTCCCTCGCCCCAGGGGAGGGGATTCCTGGTTCCTCCAAGAGTCCATTCAGTCTCCAGCAAAAAGATGATAAAAGGATGGATTTATTGGGGAAGTAAAAAGCGAAGCTGCCCAGACTTGGGAGCTGAAACTGCAACCAAGTGGGGCCTTCCAGGCCTGGTTATAAAGGCAAACATTACATAGCCAAACCTGCCACACGCAGGTGGCCAATGAGGTTACAACACATACAGAGAAGGCTAGGTCACATGCAGGCGGCCAATGGAGTCACAGTCTGTCTCACAGTATCTGTTTGAACCAACCTATCATTCTAGTTAAAATTAGTGCATGGATTTGGCGGGGCTCCCATGATGCAGATGGATAAGCCTACTCATGGGAGGGCACAGGTTTAACCTTGAACTTTACTTGAACCTTCCATGCCTCAGGTGGTCAGCAGTTTAAACAATCTTATCATAGTGAAGGGGAACTTCCCTGGATTGAGCAGACCAGGCACATTCCCAACCCTGAGGCTCAGGGGCAGGGGAGAGCTTAGTGAAGATGGAGTCAGCTTCAGTTCTCTTTAACTGAGTTGGAGTCAATCTGACACCCCCCAACAGCCAGTGATGGTGCTGGCCAGATCTGACCTCCACATTACAGTAATCACACTAATTCATAAACATGGAAAATTCATGATTACCATCTTTTGATAAAAATGTAACCAGAACTTAACTATCAGCAAAGCAATAAAACTAATGAAATTATATATGTTTTTATTTTAGCCTTCCTTTTCTTGTTCTTGATACCAATAAATAAAACATAAGGTCCTGCATATAACAATGTTTTCTATGGCATACATATTAATATACATATATATGCAAACAAATGCAACAAAATGAATAATAGATGGCCTATCTGGAAAAAATCTTTTTACAGTAGAGTATTGACTACTCAAAAAAAATTACTATTGCATATAAAACAAATGGAAATTCATATCTAGATATATGCTGAAATTTTATAATTAGTAATTACCAGGGATTTCTTTTATTTTTTGATAACATTGGCTAGAAAAATAAAAAAAGATTGTACCAGAAGACAAGGAGGCTTGTGACTTTTTTATTGTATACAACATGGGTAACAGTGGAGCAAAATCAGTTAAAAGTAGAATATTATAATATTTAATCTTTATTTGCCATTTGGTTGATGTTAAGTTGTAATAGATTAAAAGATTAACTTTTACATGTAAAGTCTTGAAAATATTTCTGTTTTTCTCTTTTAAGAAAGATCTTTTTGTTTTTCATTATATAATGGTATGTTTTTTATTTATTTATATTTATTTATTTATTTATTTTCTTTTTTTACAAATTTTTATTATCAAACTGATGTACAGAGAGGTTACAGTTTCATACGTTAGACATTGGATACATTTCTTGTACTGTTTGTTGCCTTGTCCCTCATACCCCCCTTCCTCCTCCCCCTTTCCCTCCTCCCCACCCACCCGGAGGTGTTCAGTTCACTTACACCAAACAGTTTTGAAAGTATTGCTTTTGTCGTTGTCTTTTTTTTACCTTGTCTCTCTCAATTTTGGTATTCCCTTTCAATTTCCTACTTCCAATACCAGTATACACGATTTCCAATATACTCAGATAAGATTACAGAGATAGTGTAGGTACAACCACAGGAAGGTGATACAAGAACATCATCAATAATAGAAGCTACAGATACACATGGGACGTTGAAAGTAGTTACAACTGTGATATAACAATTGTTTCCATAACATGGAGTTCATTTCACTTAGCATCATCTTATGTGTTCATAAGGGTATAGCTATTGGGCCTTGTGATGCTCTGCGATGACTTGCCTAAACCCTTACTAATTATTCCCAATAAGGGAGACCATAGAGTCCATGTTTCTTTTGGGTCTGGCTCACTTCACTTAGTATAATTTTTTCCAAGTCCTTCCATTTCCATACAAATGGGACAATGTCATTCTTTCTGATAGAGGCATAAAATTCCATTGCGTATATGTACCACATTTTCCTGATCCATTCCTCTACAGAGGGGCATCTGGGTTGGTTCCAGATTCTACCTATGACAAATTGTGCTGAGATGAACATTGTTGTGCTGGTGGCATTACTGTGATTTTGTTTGCGGTCTTTTGGATAGATACCCAAAAGTGGGGCTGCTGGGTCATAGGGGAGGTCTATATTTAGCCTTTTGAGGAATCTCCATACTGCTTGCCAGAGTGGCTGAACCAGTTTACATTGCCACCAACAATGAAGTAGGGTTCCCTTTTGGCCACATCTCCTCCAACAATTGTTATTGTTAGTTTTCTTGATATATGACATTTACTGGGGTGAGATGGAATCTCAATGTTGTTTTGATTTGCATTTATTTTATGGCCAGTGATGTAGAGCATTTTTTCATCTGTCTCTTGGCCATTCTCATTTCCTCATCAGAGAAGTCTCTTTGTAAGTCTTTAGCCCACTTGATGAGGGAGCTATTGGTTCTTTGCAGTTTTGTTTTGGAAGAAGGTAATTTTTTTAGTTCTGCATATATTTTAGAGATGAGGCCTTAGTCTGTTGAATGTCCAGTAAAGATCTTCTCCCAGTCTGTGGGCTTTCTGTTTATCTTGCGAGCTATGTCCTTTGCCGTGCAGAAGCTCTGCAGTTTGATGCAGTCCCATTTGTCCAACCTTTCTTTGATTTGTAGCCTTTCTGGGTCTTTGTTAAGGAAGTTCCGTCCTGCGCCAAGGAGCCCAAGTGTTTCTCCTACTCCTTCCTTTAGTGTTTTCAGGGTGTCTGTTTTGATTTCGAGGTCTTTAATCCATTTGGTATTGATTTTGGTGTAGAGTGATATATAAGGATCTAGTTTTAGTTTGTGTCATGTGTTGAGCCAGTTTTGCCAGCACCATTTATTAAAGAGGCTATCTTTCTTCCAGACTATTGTTTTAGCTCCTTTATCAAAGATTAAGTAGGCGTAGTTCTGTGGGTTCATTTCTGGGCCTTTAATTCTGTTCCATTGGTCTTTAGGCCTATTCCGGTGCCAATACCAAGCTGTTTTTATTACTATAGCTTTATAATACAGCTTGAAGTTGGGTATTGTAATTCCTCCAGCACTGTTCTTTCTGCTTAGGATTGTTTTTGCTATTCTAGGTCTTTTATTGTTCCATATGAATTTCTGGATTGCTTCCTCTATTTCATTAAAAAATGGTGTTGGGATATTAATGGGTATTGCATTGAATTTGTAGATAGCCTTTGGCAATATTGCCATTTTGATTATATTAATCCTCCCAATCCAGGAGCATGGGAGGTTTTTCCATTTCCTTAGTTCTGACTTAATTTTGTTTTTCAAGCTTTTAAAGTTCTCATCAAAGAGGTCTTTCACTTCTTTGGTTAAGGTTATTCCTAGGTATTTTATGTTTTGGGGGGCTATTGCAAAAGGAGCTGCTTTCCTGATTTCAGCCTCGGTCTTCCGGTCGTTAGCATAGAGAAAGGCTGCTGATTTTTGAAGTTTTATTTTATATCCTGCAACTTTGCCAAAGTTTTGGATCAGCTCTAGTAGCTTGGGGGTATAGTCTATGGGATTCTTTAGGTATAGGATCATGTCATCTGTGAAGAGAGAAAGTTTAACTTCATCTTTTCCTATTTGGATCCTCTTTATATTTTCTTCTTGCCTAATTGCTCTGGCTAGGAATTCTAGTACTATGTTGAAGAGCAGGGGAGCGAGTGGACATCCCTGCCTTGTTCCTGATTTTAAAGGGAATGGATTTAGTTTTTCACCACTTAGAGTTATGCTTGCTGTTGGTTTGCCATAAACTGCCTTGATTATATTCAGGAATGTTCCCTGGAATCCCAGTTTTTCCAGGGCTTTTAGCATAAATGGGTGCTGGATTTTATCGAACGCTTTTTCTGCATCCAGAGATAAAACCATGTGGTTCTTTACCTTGCTCCAGTTGATGTGGCGGATTACATTAATTGACTTGTGTATATTAAATCAGCTTTGCATCCCTGGGATGAATCCAGTTTGATCGTGGTGTATGATTTTTTTGATGACCTGTTGAAGTCGATTGGCCAGAATTTTGTTGAGAATTTTTGCGTCTATATTCATCAGGGAAATCGGTCTGTAGTCCTCTTTCTGTGGTGAGTCCCTGCCTGGTTTTGGGATGAGGGTTATACTGGCTTCATAGAATGAGTCTGGAAGTGATCTTTCTCTTTCAATTTCATTGAAGAGTTTGAGAAATATTGGTGTGAGTTCTGTTTTGAAGGCCTTGTAGAATTCTGCAGTGAATCTGTCTGGACCTTGGACCTGGGCTTTTCTTTGATGGGAGATCATTTATTGCCATTTCTATTTCAACTCTGTATATGGGTCTGTTTAGAAGGTTTAAATCTTCATGGTTGAGTTTGGGGATATGAATTTTTTCTTGGAAATCATCCATTTCTTCCAAGTTCTCGAATTTGTTGGCATAAATGTTTGCAAAATAGTCCCTTATTATTTTCGGAATTTTGGTTATTTCTGTGGTGATGTTACCTGTTTCATCTCTTATCTTGTTTATTTGAGTGTGCTGCCTTTGTTTTTTGGTCAGGTTTGCCAGGGGTCTGTCTATCTTGTTGATTTTTTCAAAGAACCAACTCTTTGTTTTATTGATTCTTTTGATGGTTTTTTCGTCTCTAATTGATTTAATTCCGATTTGATTTTAATTATTTGCTTCCGTCTATTGACTTGCGGTTTGGCTTGCTGTTCGCTCTCAAGAAAATTAAGGTGCTTCCTTAAATTATTGAGTTGCTGTTTCTCCAGTTTGTTGATGTATGTACTCAGAGATATAAAATTTCCTCTGAGTCTTCCTCTGAGCCTTTGCTTTGTCCCAAAGGAGCTGGTACTTTGTGTCCTCAACTTGGTTGAAGTCCATAAACATTTGAATTTCTGTTTTAATTTCTTCAATGACCCTCTGATGGTTCAGCAGTGTGTTGTTTAGTCTCCATGAATTGTAGGATTTTCTGTGGTGGCTGTTTGAGTTGAGCTCTAATTTTATTCCATTGTGGTCTGAGATAATGCAGGGAATGGTTTTGATACTTCTGAATTTGTACAGATTTTCTTTGTGCCCTAAGATGTGATCTATTTTGGAGAATGTGCCATGTGCTGCGGAGAAGAATGTGTATTCTGTTGTTGCTCGGTAGAATATTCTGTAGATGTTGGTTAAGTCTAGTTGGTCTATGCAATTATTAAGGTCTGTGGTTTCTTTGTTCAGTTTTTGGCATGTTGATCTGTCCAGAGGTGATAGTGGAGTGTTAAAGTCCCCAACTATCAATGTGTTTGGGTTTATGAGTGTTTTTAGAGTCAGTAGTGTTTGTTTGATGAAGTTGGGTGCTCCTGCATTTGGTGTGTAGATATTTAGAATGGTTATATCTTCCTGTAGGAGAGATCCCTTTACTAATATGTAGTAGCCTTCTTTGTCTCTTCTTACCTTTTTTAATTTGAAGTCAATTTTGTCTGATACAAAGATTGCAACTCCAGCCTGCTTATGGGGGCCATTTGCTTGATAGATTTGATTCCAGCCTTTCACTTTTAGAAGATGTTTACTTTTGCTGGATAGATGTGTCTCTTGGAGGCAGCAGAAAGATGGATCTTGATTTTTGATCCAACTTATGAGCCTATGTCGTTTGATTGGAGAATTAAGTCCATTAATGTTGAGAGTTAGGATTGAGAGATGATCGTTTGTTCCTTTCATTATCACTATCTTGTTTAAAGCGGTGTCTTCCCATTTCTTGATCTGTTGTTTACTATTTAGGGTTCATTTCTCTGTCTGTATTGGGATCTTGATTATTTTCCCTGTATAGTACATCTTTGAGGATTTTCTGTAAAGCTGGTTTGGTGGAGATATATTGTTTCAGTTTTTCCTTACTGTGGAAGACTTTTATTTGACCTTCGGCTATGAATGAGAGTTTGGCTGGGTACAGAATTCTTGGTTGGTAGTTATTTTTATTTAGTGTTTGGTATACTTCATTCCAGGCTCTCCTTGCTTTCATGGTCTCTGCTGAGAAGTCTGGGTAATTCTGATTGCTTTTCCTTTATATGTGATTGTTTTCTTCTCCCTAACAGCTTTAAGGATTCTTTCCTTGAACTTTACTGATCCTCTTTTGATCACAATGTGTCGGTGGGATGTCCTAATCTGGTCTGGTCGGTTTGGGGTTCTAAATGCTTCTTGTATCTGTATAGGCCTTTCTTTCTGGATATTTGGGAAGTTCTCAGCTAATATTCTGTTAAATAGGTTTCCTATCCCATTAACCTCTTTCTCCAAGTTTTCCTCAATACTTTTTATCCTTAAATTGGGCTTCCTGATCATGTCTTGAATCTCCTGTAGCGATCTGTTTTGTTGATTGGACTTGATTTGTATTGATTTTTGATCTTTCTCCATATAAACTAAGGAATCTTCAGCTCCTGAGATTCGATCCTCTGCTTCAGTTAGTCGGGACTGTAGGCTAGCTACTTGATTTCGAATCTCTTTTCCTTCTGACTGGTCTTTCCTGATGATTTCCATGTCATTTCTTAGGTCCTGTATGAACTTCTTTACTTCATTAACTTCATTACTTTGGTTTTGAGTGTTTTCTCTCAAATCTTTAAGCTGGGTAGCTATCTTTTCATTTGACTCTTGAAGTTCATTTATCTTTCTATATGTGGATGCCATGAAGTTCTCCATTAATTTTTGCTTTGCCTCCTCACACTCTAGAATAATTGACTGAAGAGATTCAAACTTTTCATTTATCATGTTTATCAGTAGACTTTGTAGAGCATTTGGGGGGTTCTCTTCTATGTCTTTGATTGACTGCTCTGCTTCCTGCTTCTTTTGAGTGGGTGATAAGACTTCATTGTTTGCCATCTTTCTTGTGTTCCTTCTGCCCATTTGAATTGGGAATGCCAGTCTACCAGCACCTGTGAGCACCGTTTAAGACCCAAAGCAACCCTTACCAAGCACTGTTGTGTAAATCTTACAAGTCCACAATTATATTATTATTAAGGTATCTACCTTGTATACCTGTTTATAAAATTAGATTTGGTGTTCCTAAAGAATACAATTTCAATATAACAACCGATCCTGGGCCCTGTATTCAGTAGTTACTTATTTACTGTTACAACCCTATACATAATTCTTATTTTTATATTAAGTTCTTTTAAGACTGGCGTTCTCTATGAACCCCTTGATTCACTTGGATTAAGCTGGAATACCCTCTATCCAATAACCAGGATTCAGTGGAACCTGGAGGTCCAGGCAGTAAGTCAGGAGGGTAAGTTGGAGGTAGTAAAGAGAATAGAGTAAAATGTAGTGGGGGGTGGTGGTGGTGATTTTGGTTTAGTTTCAGTGAAGTGGAAATGTGGAGAAGAGTAGAATCTGTAGAAAGAACAAGGTTAAAATGATAGACAATGGAGCGTTAGCAGAAAAGAGTGGTTGTGTTATTCATAGGAAAGTAATTTTTAAAGAAAGAGAATGCAAAGAGAGAAATAAAGTAAAAATACTGGAAGACAGATGCACAAAACAGAGAAAAATTATTTAAAAAGGAAAAAAAAAAAGCAGAAAAGGAACAACCCAAACAAACAAAAAAAAACTTGATAAAACAAACCAGTAAAAATGGAAAACAAACAAACACAAACAAAAAAACCAACGACGTTTCAGAAGTGAAAAAATGAAAAAGAAAATTTTTTTAAAAAAGTTTAAAAAATGTTTGAAAAGAAAAAAAAGATGGAGTCCTGCTTGTTTGGGTGGTCTTTCCCCAGTATCTGGTTTCCTTGCGATGGTCTGCAGTCTATTTTCCTGATTGGCTGGTTTGACTTGATTTCAGTTTGCAAGGGGTGGATTTGTTCTGACCCTTATCCCCTGTTGGTGCAATCCTGGGTCTCTGGGGTTCGCACAGCTTGCAGGCAGGCCTTGGGCGTCCTCTGTAGATGGGGATGTGAGCAGTCTAGGGAACTGTGGCTCCTCTGTCTGCTGTGGGGCCGCTGCCTTTGATGCCTGGCTTTGAATAGGCTGTGGACTCAGCAGGGCGGGGCGCCTCTGGGCTGTTTTACCAGTCTGAGAGTTGCTTGCCTGGGGGAGTCGGCCTCCTTGGTGGAGGTGGCTATGGAATGCAGCTCCGTTATGGGCTGGGAATTGGGCTTCCTCTGTGGCGGGAACGTTTATCTGTCCCAGGAACTGTTTGTTCCCCCATCTGGTGTTTCTGTGCCGCCGGGAGCTGCTGGCCGCTTTCACTTTAAATTTAGAAATTCCGGTGGGCAGGGCGGGGCATCTCTGGCTAAGCCGAGGCCCAGGACACTCCTCCCGCCAGGGCAGGGGCATTCTCCTGGGCGGAGCTGGCTCTCACTGGTTGGTCCCTCTTGCCCTTTTCAAAGATGGCTCCTTTGACCTCGTTTTCCCCAGGCCCACTTTAGTTCCAATCTGGTCTGACCCTATGCCAGTGGCAAAGATGGCGCTTTGCTCTGGCGGTGGGGGAAGGGCTGCCTTCCAGAAGCTGCTCTGTGGAAGCGAGTGAGAATATCTTTCGTGGGGTACTCACGCTTTCTCTGCGATTTCAGGTCGTCCGTGCTCAGCCGCCCTCTGGAGGATTTCTCCCTGGTCTATGCTGTGTGCTTTAGCTGCGTGGAGTGCATGTTGCTGTGCCAGGCGCTGTGCCGGCACGGGCACTGGCGTGGTGGTGGGACGCCGCCCGGAGCTCAAATCTGTGTTTTCAGACTAGCAAAGTGGATTTTTCCTTCCTGGCCAGAATCCCTGTACTGTTAGAACTTACTCTGGCTGTCTTTCTAGGAGTAAAAGTTTCTATGGGGTGAGAAAACTGCAATGTCGGAGGGAGCTCCGCTAGGGCTCTCCTGCTCCTCCGCCGTCTTCCCGGCTCTTGGTATGTTTTTTAAAAGCAGGCTGAAGGAAGCCAGGTGTTGGTGGCTTGTATCTGTAATCCTAGCTTCTCAGGAAGTTGAGATTTGATGGTTACAGGTCAAGGCCTGTCCAGGCAAGAGAGTCCCTGAGATAGTTGTCAAGAAAGATCTTGACAGTATGTTTCACAATTAAAAATTAAAACATTTGAACATGACACAAAATCTTTGGTGATGAGCCTTGAAAGTACCTGAATTAAGTTAAATCTAAACTAAAAAACAGCTGTTCACAGTGGTTAGGAGCATAGTTATATAAACCAAAAATAAGATTCAATTCTTGGTTTGGACTGCTTAGAAATGTATTACTTTGATCAGATATTTTGTTTAAGTCTTGGGTATCTTCTTGTTTGCTTGTTTACTTGTTTGTTTGTTTGTTTCTGATAGTATTGGGCTTGAAATCAGGGACCACAAAGTCATGCCTCTGGTTATTTTTTAGGACAGGCTCTTGTTTCCTGCACAAGTATGTACATGAGCCAAAATAAATCTGCTTTTAGACTTTCCTTCATTTCTGAGATCACAGGCACATACCATGGCATCCAGCTTCTAGGATGAAAGCCTGTGAGACTCTTATCTCCACTAAATTATCTCAAAAAAAGCTGGAAGTGGAGTTGTGGCCCAAGTGATAGAGCCCTAGCCTTAAGCAAAGTGAAGGCTAGGGACTGAGCCCCTGGGACAAGCCCTAGGAACCCACACCCCCCACAAGTAATAATGTAATTAAAAAATCAAAAAATCAGCTCTTTATGAAAAAAAAATGATCATTCAAATAATTTTTATTTCCTAAAATAAAAAGAAGGATATTTAAATCTTGGAATACTTCTTAATTCATCTTACATGGTTGCTATTACTATCATACAAAAATGAAAATTCATAAAAAAAGAAATTAAAAATAATTATTTACAAACATAGATACAAAGATCCTCAATAAAATGCCACAAAACAAACTTAGTTGAAAGGACTATGTGGTGTGAACAAGTGAGATTCACCTTAATAATGCAGTAGGTTTAACAGAAAAGTTTCATGGATTAAAGGATTATAAATGAACAAAAAGAAAAATTGCTGAGAAGATATTGATGTCTATTTCACAGATATTTAAAAGGTCTCACAAAGGAAATAATGATTTTTTTTCTAAAACTTTGAAATTTGCTTAAAATCCTATAACTACTTAAAGAGTGATGTAGTAACAAATATGTGAGTTGATAGATCTTTGAAATCATTTATAAAGAAAATTATTTAGTACTGTAATTGGTATTTTAAAACATGAAGAGATAATCAGAAAACCAACATGCCTACCAAATAACATGAAGGTATGTTTACTATGGATTGAAATACAAATGAAGAAAAAAATGAGCTTTTGTCTTTATTGTACAGTTTTGTTAAATTTCAAAGTATTGCTTAAAGCTATTGTCTGGTGAGATGGGAAGTAGTTCTCGGGGGAAGTTTCATATAAATGACTATAAGCCAACTGGAGAAGAATTTGAGCCTAAAGCTCAAAAGCTTTGAAACGATCTCTTATAGTTTACCGAGGTTGCTTACTTCCCTAATGTTAACTGTAAAGAAATAATATTGTTATTATATTATAAATGTGATACTTTCCATCTAAATACATTATAATACACCATACTGGTAGAATATTATGCACCTGGTAGAACTGGTAGATGAAATGATGCCTTGATGAACATTGCATAATATTCAATTTAATTATTTTAATAATTAAATTTTTTCAGTGTGTAGAATTTTAAAAATCCAATAATTCTTTATAATGACTTAAACCTAAGATCAGTTCTGAATCAGTTTCAGTTGATTGACTTTTTATCATTGCAAATAAAGTTTTCCTACTTACTTGCATTTCTGGTCATTTTAATTGAAGGCCCATGTGTTATTTTAGTTATCGTATTGTGTGCTGAATACTTTTGCATCCCTACAAACAGTTTTGAGCTTTTTGGAGGACATAGTTGTTGACATTAAGTAGAACTGGAGAAGCTGTTAACTAGTTAGGGCTAGATGAATTATACAAAAAACATTTGTTAGTACTCTGCCCAATGCTGTATGTACTATGAGTGGTTTCTATATGGACTGGTGTTGAAGGCTATATTCCTAGTTTTATACTAATTGAGTAGTTTTCACATGGATTTTCTTTCTCTTTACCACACTTCATTACAAATTCTTTTTCCTTTCTTTCTTTCTTTTTTTTTTTTTTTTTTTTTTTTTTTGGCCAGTCCTGGGCCTTGGACTCAGGGCCTGAGCACCTTCCCTGGCTTCTTCCAGCTCAAGGCTAGCACTCTGCCACCTGAGCCACAGCGCCCCTTCTGGCCGGTTTCCATATATGTGGTGCTGGGGAATCGAACCGAGAGCTTCATGTGTAGGAGGCAAGCACTCTTGCCACTAGGCCATATTCCCAGCCCTCCTTACAAATTCTTGCTGTCTTGTTCCCTGCAGATGTTCAACTGTTCAACTCTTTTTTTTAAATTTTTTAATAACTGTTGGCGTATGTTAAATCAGGGTCTGGGTGCTGTCCCTTAGCCTTCTTGCTCAAGGCTGCTATTATACCACTTGAGCCACACCTTCACCTCTGGCTTTTTGCTGGTTAATTAGACCTAAGAATCTTATGGACTTTCTCTGCTCAGGCTGGCTTCAATCCACAATCCTAGATCTCAGCCTCCTGGTAGCTAGGATTTCAAGTGTCAGCCACCTACAACCAGCCAGATACTCCACTCATATCAGGCATTTTTGTCCTAGTTTATTTGGGTGCTTATGTAACTGCTGCTTTGAAAGCTTCTCAAGAATAAACTGGGCTAGTACTTGAGGTGCCACATTTGTTTCCTGCTTATCAAGGATCACTGTCTTACCTTGCCTAATATCCAGTGTCTTTGAAACCTTCATTTCAGATGCATTGTCTAGTTTCTCATCTGTTTCAATACAATAATGAAACCTACCAAATGCTGTTTGAAAGGTAGGAGGAAGAACAGGGAAACAAGAATACACTGGAGATTCAAGATAGTTGAATTTGTTCGAAGTATAATGTATGTTTATATGGCAATGTCATCATAAAACCCCCTCATATTACAAATGTATGGTAACTCAAAAATTCAATATACCAAATAATGCTGAGTGCTGATGGCTCATATCTGTTATCTTAGGAAGTTGAGATTTGAGGATCCTGGTTCAAAACCAGCTCAGATAGGAAAGTCCATGAAGATCACATGTAATTAAACCAAAGGCCAGAAGTGGTACTGGTGCTCAAGTGGGAGGGTATCAGCCTTGAGTAGAAAAACCAAGGGACAGTGCCTTGCACCTGAATTCAATCAAGGTGGGCTGGGGATATGGCCTAGTGGCAAGAGTGCTCGCCTTGTATACATGAAGCCCTGGGTTCTATTCCCCAGCACCACATATACAGAAAACGGCCAGAAGTGGCGCTGTGGCTCAAGTGGCAGAGTGTTAGCCTTGAGCAAAAAAAAGCCCGGGATAGTGCTCAGGCCTTGAGTCCAAGGCCCAGGACTGGCAAAAGAAAAAATGCAGTAGCTGAATTCAATCAAGGGTACTGATGCTCTGCATGTGTGTGCACGCATGCGCTTACACACACACACACACATATACACCCCCCCACACACACACACCTGGGAAGGTCAAACAAAAACAAAAAATCAGGAAGGTAAGTCCTGTTTCTTTTATTTCATTTTAGCCTGAAACAGAAGTATTCTCTTCATGTATTTTTACTGGGACTTTGACTTAATTGACATGAAATTGGATTACCTAGTAGGAAAAATCTGCACATAAACCATAGAGAACCCATATTCTCTCATATTTCCTCATGATATTTCCTTAATATTTTTCTATCTATACTCATATAACATTTTGTTTAAATATTTACATATACGTGCATATATATGTGCATGTGTATTTTGTTTAAACATTTTGTTAAACATCGTGTTTTTTGTTTAAACATTTTGTTAAGCATTGGGTTTTTTGTTTAAACATTTTGATTAAATATTCACGTGTGTGTGTGTGTTTGTGTGTGTGTGTGAGTGTGTGTGTAGTTTTAAAATGTTATATTCTGAGTTAGGTAGGCTTAACCAGTCATTCAGTCTGAAAAACTATGATTCATATCAGTCCTACATTTTAAAATTTTTCATTGAAATTTCCTAACTCAGCTTTATTTTTTTCCCATTTATTGTCAAAGTGAAGTACAGAGGGTATACAGTTTCATATGTAAGGCAGTGAGTTCATTTCTTGTTCAACTTGTGACCTCCTTCCTCATTTTTCCCCTGCCTGCCCCTCCCCCTCCCCCTCTCCCCTCATGAGTTGTACGGTTGGTTTACACCAAATGGTTTTGTAAGTATTGCTTTTGGAATTGTTAGTCTTTTTATCCTTTGTCCCTCGATTTTGATATTCCCTTTCCTTTCCCTAGTTCTAATACACATATATACCAGGGTATTCAGATGAGATACAGTGATAGCAAGGGTAATACCACAGGAATGGAATATGAGAGAAAGAGCAACAACAAAAAGGTGTATGGTTTCATATGGCATGTTGAAAATAATTACAACAGTTATATAACACTTGTTTCCATGACGTGGAATTCATTTTACTTAGCATCATCTATGTGTTCCCCCACTTTTGGGGATGTATCCAAAAGATTACAAGCAAGACCATACTAAACCCACCAGCTCAGCAATGTTCATCGCAGCCCAATTTGTCATTGCTAAAATATGGAACCAACCCAGATGCCCCTCAGAAGACAAATGGATCAGGAAAATATGGTACATATACACAATGGAATTCTATGCCTCTGTCAGAAATGACATTGCCCCATTCGTAAGGAAATGGAAGGACTTGGAAAAGATTATACTAAGTGAAGTGACCCAGACCCAAAGAAACATGGACTCAAATTTATTTTCATGTTCCTTTTGCTGGCTCTTAATGCTCTCTGACACACCATATCTATGCTTATTAACATGAAAATGGGTGTTTTTTACTATAACATTAATAGAAAATGCACACTCTTGTTAGTGCTTTTCTTAGTCTTTAGACCCAGTACCTATTGATTGTTTTTAACCATGTATTTTCTATGAGTTTGCAGTAATAATAAACATTTAGAAATTTCATGTTATTAGTTCTTCAGTCCTTCACTTAGGAAAAATTCTACTTGAAGCTCAGCAGTCGCTGTCCAAAATGTTAAACTGGTGATACAATATTTATATATTATATTAAAATATTATCTTTAATGCTATTCACATTTTGAACAGTTTTTCCATACATTAACATTGCTGGGTGACACTGAAGCCCTTTCTGTATTTTATATTCAGCAATTTAAGCTTGGGTTCAGTCTTAGTAGTCAGTGTCTAGAAGGAGACAGCAAGTGTTAGCCAAATGTTGGAGGGGCTGGGCCTGAAAAGGAAGACAGAAACTAGCCTCCTCTTCCTTCCATGTAGTGAAAATTTTGCTAAATCAAAGGAAATTCCTGGATTTCTGGTCTCTGTATAGAGGCAGAGATACTGAATGTTGGAATTTTGTTTTATTATTGAAACCTGAAAGCTAAAATCAGGAAATATAAAGGCAGGCCTAGGTGAATCATTTCTAGCCATCTTTTGCAATGTGGTTCATGCTATCAAATTTATTTGAAAACATGGCACAGGAATATCATTTGTCTTTAATCAAAGACTAATAAAGATATCTGTAAATGTGTCAGCATTGCAAAAATTAATTTAATTTGCATAAATGTGACATAAAGTTGAATGTATTTCCCTGATGTAAACTTAAATATATTTAATTTAAAAAGTAACCAGATTATGGAAAAGTTTTACATCAAATAGTGACTAAAATATTAAAATGTTAGACTAAATTATCTTTCTCATAGGTATTCAATGTTTACCAAAGTTTTCATGGTTGAACTGACATCAGTATTTAAAAAATTACATTGGGTATATTCAAAGTTAAAGTAACCTTTTATGACAGTTCATTGAGTTTATTGAGCATTTTACGTAGTAATTCAATATCCTTTTGCATTTGCTTCATATTTGAATGTTGTACAGTTGATCATGTATAAACTCATTTCCTTTTATTTTCTGACATCGTTCAATAATCTTATCTGTAGAAGACTCTAACATACTAATTCTGCATTTCTCATAAAATTTCTTTATGACTCTGATTTAAGAATTTAAGAAATTCAGCATTACATTGAGAGAACTTATTACTGACAACCATCTCTGAGAAGGAACATTTCCCTTCGTCTTTTGTCTTGTTTTTATTTCTTGTGTTTCTCTGATGGCATGCACTACTGCTGGCTCTCTGAGAGCCAGATATAAAATGAGAATGACATGTTGAACACATGGAGATCAAGGATGTGGTTACCTTAGCAACAAGAAGCATATAAAAGCCCTTAGAACTTCCATTCCTACTCCTGGGACATTTCAGAGTTTCAGATACTGTAAATACTGTGAATATGACGTGTGTGAGAGGCAGCACAAATATTAAAGTATTATAATATAAAAGTGACCTAAGTTTTTCTCAAAGGACCAAGTTAGTTATTCATAATTCATTTCCTTCAAGGGAATGGTTTAGTGATGGTCTAAGCCAAAGGCAGGATAAAATCCTAGAGCTTATATTGTATAAAATAGGAGTTACCTTGAGTCTCATAGTTTTATATACATCCCTGGAATGTGATTTCTCATTTATAGGTTCTGAAAGGTTTATTGGGTTAACATTAAATTTTAATTTATTTTGAGAGTTAATATTCATTAAGGTTATGTAATTGGTGGAGGAATTGAAACAGAATATTCTCAACAGATAAAGCCTTTCTATAATATAGAGACAACAGATTTGTTCATTTAAAGAGTTGAACAGTGAGAATTTGTTCTTATCACTAGAAACAAAGGTTGTCTGGACTTTTCCCGAATAATATTTTTCCCTAATAATATTTTTCCCTAGTAAGAAAAAATTACATATCTTTCAGGGGAAAAATACTGATTGTTTTCCCCTGTCTCTTGTGTCTTGATTTTCATTTGTGATGTGAAGTCCCATAGTAGTATATTGAGGGGGAATCCTCTGTTCAAAACTCTTTGCCTCTTCTGGATTATCAGCCTTGCACTTTGAATTGTCATTGCCAGCTATTCACACAATCATAACTACCCTATACTAAAATGAATTAACTTTTTCTTCTTTATGAAAGGGCCTTGCTTTTAAATTTGCTGGAGCAGAATAGTTGATTTCTCATAGTAACTTCATTGTAGCCAATGCTATCATTTTGAAAGAATGCATGGATGATTTAATTATGATTCTGCACTTTTTGCTTTCTATATTACAGACAGCATCTCTTATGTAATTCAGAGTTTAATAGACAGAGTCACTCACTCTTCACCTCAACTTTTCAAATTTTAGTCCATGGAAGCTAAATCATTTAAAGCAAAGCAAAAAAAAAAAAAAAAGAAAAAAAAGAAAAAGAAAAAAGCCAAGGACCTTTTATCCCAACTCATTTTAGAAGTCCCTTCACTGACTTAGGATTTACTGCTGAGTTATGCTATTAGGATTTATAGAGGATCAATACAAAAATCACCCACTTGAAATATATTCGGTGTCTTTTCAAATCTTAGCTTGAAAATTCTAGACATTGTGATGCAGGAAATGATGACAATAGATTTTTTTCTTAATGTAGTCTCAGAATTTTTTTAAATTTTTTTAAATTTTATTTTTTTAATATTTATTGTCAAGGTGATGTAGAGAGTTACAGTTTCATTTGTTAGGTCTTGGGTACAGTTCTTGTGTTTTTATTCCTATTTATGTGTTCCTTTTGTCATAAAATGACACTACTTAAAGTCAATGTCTTTTTTTTTCAATGTCCCTACTGATGTAACTTAAATAGTTATTTTGAGAAAAAAACAGTTAATTCTCATTGAGTGTTTACTATCCTTCAGGCTCAATTCATTTTAACCCTTGAAGTTATCACAATAATGTTTTGAGGTTGAAACTCCTATATCTATCTATCTTATAGAGGACACTGGAGCTAGAAGAGAGATATTATATCTAATGATGAAGGAAAGATTCAAAGCAGTAGGGTTCTGGGAATTGTATTTGTAATGACTAAGTGTTAATTTCTGAAGTGGCTGGTAAATTTAACCTGCTTCATTTTTGTTCCTTTGCCTAAGATACACCATAGTGTAGTATAGCAGTTTTCAATGCATTTATGAATGTAGTCATCTGATTTATCTAAACTTTCATTTAAGTAGCATTAGAACCACATGAGAAAGTGTTGGAATTATTTGACCCCAACCAAGGGTTTCTGAATAGGAAGTGTGGTAGGGGAAATCTGAAATGAGAGCTTCTACATGCTCTTCCAAGTAATTCTGAAGCCCATCAAAGTCGAAAAGCCATTGGTATTGAATCACTTTGTTGATAATTGACCATATTGAAACCCATCATCCATTGCTTTGCAACCGTGTGGCTTGTATGTATTAATGAACCTATCTGAGCTGATTTCCTAATAAATAAAATGAAGGTAATTCACTGAGAATTTTATGACTACTTAGTGCTTTGTAATCAGCTTTACACTGTGTCATATTAATATTGCTGTTTAGAACTAGAACCATTGCTTTAAAAAAGACAGAACTAAGTAAATACAATAAAATTTTTGTCTCAATATCTTACAATTTTTATTTTATTTTTGTTTTTTTATTTGTTTAATGGCCCTTTTATAAAACAAATATCCTATACTAAAAATAATTCTGCACACTGGGTGCTATATAAAATTTTGCAATCTTTTCTCCTTTTCCCGTTGACATCTGCACTTGTATGCATGCTATTATAAAAGTCTGACATATTTTTGTCATATCAAGTGAAGGTGTCATTATCAATCTTCAGTAGCATAGACAATGGCAAATAGCATCAAACATATTCATGCCTAGTTTAATACTTGGTTAAATATTGTTAATTTTATATATATATATTCGCATTCTGGCCATATCTTTCAATATTGAATGAAAAACTTAGAAAACATTAAATTTCGAATACCTTTCTCATCTATAGTAGTAAATGAAGTCTGGTAATCTAACCCCTTTCTATCCCAGCAGGTACTATCAAAATAAAATTTCAGGCATGGCTAGATGAATTGGTGAATTTTATTCTCCTGCTATGGTATAACTTAGAACATATTGACAGTAGCTAAAAGTTATCATCATCCAATGTCAGCTTGCTACCCAGGGAGAAGTGAATTGCTTGATCTCTGTCCAATTCCCAAGGCATTAGTCTGTATCTCAGAATGCCACCATCACAGTAATCTCAAATTGGCACTTGAGGTAGCATTCTCAGTCTGGAGACCAAGAAATTAACAGGAAGGACTTTTCTCCTGCTTGACCTCCAAGAGCTGTACAGAACCTTAGGCAGGATAGAGCACCACAGCTTGTCATGGGACAGACAAACAACCTATGACTGAACATGGATTATTTGGGGTAGCTCAAATTCTTAGTAGTTACACTTCTGAGAAAGGTCTGTACTAAATTTCTTTTAGTTGAAGTAGG